>NC_056429.1:88597245-88927245 GCF_018296145.1 Oncorhynchus tshawytscha | reverse complement strand
TGTAAACATTATTAAAGTGGCATTATTTGAAGTGACTAGTGATACCTTTATTAAATCCATATATTAAAGTGGCCAGTGATTTGGGTCTGTATGTTGCCAGCAGCCTCTCTATGTTAGTGATGGCTGTTTAACAGTCTGATGGCCTTGAGATAAAAGTTGTTTTTCAGTCTCTCGGTCCCAGCTTTGATGCACCTGTACTGACCTCGCCTTCTGGATGATAGCAGCTTTCCTGTTACATCGGGTGGTGTAGGTGTCCTGGAGGGCAGGTAGTTTGCCACCGGTGATGTGCAGACCGCACTTCCCTCTGGAGAGCCTTGCGGTTGAGGGCAGTGCAGTTGCCCTACCAGGCGGTGATACAGCCCATCAGGATGCACTCGAATGTGCATCTGTAAAAGTTTTAGGTGACAAGTCAAATTTCTTCAGCCTCCTGATGTTGCACCTTCTTCACCACTCTGACTGTGTGGGCGGACAATTTCAGTTTGTCCGTGATGTGTACGCCGAGGAACTTAAAACTTTCCCACCTTCTCCACTACTGTCGACGTGTTGTGTGCTCCCTCTGCTGTTTCCTGAAGTTCACGATCATCTCCTTTGTTTTGTTGACGCTTAGTGAGAGGTTGTTTTCCTGACACCACACTCTGAGTACCCTCACGTTCCTGTAGGCTGTCTCGTCATTGTTGGTAATCAAGCCCACAACTGTTGAGTTGGCGGTGTGCATGGCCACGGGTTCATGGGCGAACAGGGAGTTCAGGAGGAGGCTGAGCACGTACCCTTGTGGGGACCCAGTGTTGAATATCAGCAAAGTGGGGATGTTGTTTCCTACCTTCACCACCTGGGGGTGGCCCGTCAGAATGTCCAGGACCCAATTGAACAGGGTGGGGTTGAGACCCAGGGCCTTAAGCTTAATGATGAGTTTGGAGGGTACTATGGTGTTGAATGCTGAGCTGTAGTCAATGTACTGCATTCTTACACAGGTATTTTGTCCAGATGGGATAGGGCAGTGTGCAGGCGATTGCATCGTTTTAATTTTTTACATTTATTTAACTACGCAAGTCAATTAAGAACAAATTCTTATTTTCAATGACAGCCTAGGAACAGTGGGTTAACTGCCTGTTCAGGGGCAGAATGACAGATTTGTACCTTGTCAGCTCAATGGTTTGAACTTGCAACCTTCCGGTTACTAGTCCAACGGTCTAACCACTAGGCTACCCTGCCGTTTGTGGACCTGTTGGGGTGGTATGCAAACTGAAGTGGGTATAGGGTGGCAGGTAAGGTGGAGGTGATATGGTCCTTGACTAGTCTCTCAAGGCACTTCATGATGACAGACGTGAGTGCTACAGGGCGTGAGTGCTACAGGGCGTGAGTGCTACAGGGCGTGAGTGCTACAGGGCGTGAGTGCTACAGGGCGTGAGTGCTACAGCTCATTTAACTTTGCCTTCTTTGGTATAGGAACAATGGTGGTCATTGTGAAGCATGTGGGGAAAGCAGACTGTGATAGGGACAGATTGACTATGTAAACACACCAGTCAGCTTGTCTGTGCATGCTCTGAGGACGCGGCTAGCAATGCCGTCTGGGCCAGCAGCCTTGCAAGAGTTAACATGTTTAAATGTCTTACTCACATCGGCCACGGAGAAGGAGAGGGGGGGCCCGTAGTTCTAGGTAGCGGGCCACGTCGGTGACACTGTATTATCCTCAAGAAAGACCTTGGTGACCGTGACATGGATGGTTTTCTTTTTGTAGTCTGTAATTGCCTGTAGACCCTGCCACATATGTCTCATGTCTGGGCCGTTGAATTGCGACTCCATTTTGTCCCTATACCGACATTTCGCTTGATTGATTGCCTTGCGGAGGGAATAACTGCACTGTTTATATTCGGCCATATTCCCCAACCTCTTTCCATGGCTTTCAGTTTTGCACGAATGCCTCTATCCACGGTTTCTGGTTGGGGTAGGTTTTAATAGTCACAGTGGGTACAACATCTCCAATGTACTTCCTAATTAACTCACTCACCGAGTCAGAGTATAAATCAATGTTATGGTTTGAGGCTACCCGGAACATTTTCCAGACCACGTGATCAAAGCAATCTTGAAGTGTGGATTCCGATTGGTCAGACCAGCGTTGAATGGTTATAGTCACAGGTACACCCTTTTTGAGTTTCTGCCTATAGGACGGTATGAGCAAGATGGAGTTATGGTCGGATTTGCCGAAGGGAGGGCGGGGGAAGGCCTTGTATGCATCACAAAAGTTAGAGTAGCAGTGGTCCAGTGTTTTGCTCGAGCGGGTGCTACAGCCAATGTGCTGGTAGAATTTAGCTTTGTTAATATCCCCAGCTACAATAAATGCAGCCTCAGGATATATGGTTTCCAGTTTACATAGAGTCCAGTGAAGTTCTTTCAGGGCCTTCGAGCTATCTGCTTGGTGTGGATATACACAGCTGTGACTATAATCAAAGAGAATTCTCTTGAGAGATAATGTGGTCGGCGTTTGATTGTAAGGAAAGGACTTGAGTTCCTGTATGTTGTTATTGTTACACCATAAGTCATTAATCATGAAGCATACACACCCGTCCTTCTTCTTACCAGAGAGATATGTGTTTCTATCAGTGCTACGCATGAAGAAACCTGGTGGCTGTACCGACTCTGAAAACATACCCTGAGTGAGCCATGAAACAGAGAATGATACAATCTCTGATGTCTCTCTGGAAGGCAACTCGTGCCCTTCGTCCACCTTGTGGTCTAGAGACTGGACATTGGCGACTAATATGCTCGGAAGCGGTGGGTGGTGTGCTCGCCTTCTAAGTCTGACCAGGAGGCAGCTCCGTCTGCCTCTCCTGGGCAACAACGTTGTTTTGGTTCGGCCTCTGGGATTAGATCCCGGTGGAGGTCCGAAATAAAGATCCACTTCGGGAAAGTCGCATTGCTGGTCATAATGTTGCTAATTTGACGTCGCTCTTATATTCAATAGTTCTTCCCGGCTCTTTGTAATAACACTTGAGATTTTCTGGGCTAACAATGTAAGAAATAATACATTAAAAAAAAAATACTGCATAGTTTCCTAAGGACTTGAAGCGAGGCGACCATCTCTGTCAGCGCATCTTGCAAATGTTATAGACTACAGTTATGGAGTTCTGCTTCCATAGGACTAATTTAGGCAGTGCCATTTTCCCATAGGTGTCCTTGCTCTTTTTTACCTATGTTTTTACCTATGAGGGGCTGTGTGTTTGTGTGTCTGTGAGTGTTTTGTTTTGTTCTGTGAAGTGGCTCTTACACTCTTTAAAAATACCTGTCTGTCTCAACAGTTCAACAAGTAGCATTCAAATACACCCTACCCTTTTGTTTGGCAGCTTTTTGAGAGGTAAGCCACTTACCACGTCAACGTAGCTATGTAGCCTCCCCCAGACCATTGGCTCACACTAAACGTCTCTTGGCTCTCAGACATGTAAAGCTGTTGAGGAGAGAAGAGAGCAAAATTGTTCCCTTCCAGGCAGCTTCTCTTGATTTCCCCTCTGGTCTTCATTCACACCCTCCATGCAGACAGACAGACTGACTGAGGGATGTGGGCGCTGTTGCTGCTACATTACATGGATGGAGTCTCTCAGGCAGAGCTGAAACCACAGAGCCAGGTGGTACGGTGTCAGACGGTGTGTGTTTGGGTGCTGTGTGTGTGTGTGTGTGTGTGTGTGTGTGTGTGTGTGTGTGTGTGTGTGTGTGTGTGTGTGTGTGTGTGTGTGTGTGTGTGTGTGTGTGTGTGTGTGTGTGATGGTGTAAGCAGTCCCTGACTGTCTCTGTCTATATCACACACACACACACACACACACACACACACACACACACACACAGCACTCTATGGGGACTACTGGGGAGTGTCTGTTAATGGCTCCTGGTCTCTGGTATCTGCTATGCTATCTTTTTTTTCATGAAGGTGTTGGCCAGTTGGCTTCACAGCTCTGTCTGTCCGGTGGGACAGGGCAGTCTGGGCTGGGCTTGGATGTGGTTCTGTATGGACAGACACAATGGCTGAACAGAGTGTTATACAGAAGTGTTAGTGTGCTAGGAAATGTGAGAATTAAAAATGTTCAAAAAATTGGCAAAGAGAACTTGTGATATTTGGAGGGAGGTGTTGCTGTGGTTTAGTGATTGCTCCTGTGTTCTTTCAGGAATTGAGCTCCCTTATGGTTTGGTTGTCTTTGGATAATGGTTGATCTCTATTTTAGCTACATATCTTTGATGTTATACACCAGGTGTGCCCAACCTTCTTTGACGTGAGATCTGCTTTTTCATTTGCCAGCCTGAAGAGATCTACCAGTCTCTAAATCTAAACCAACAAATAAAATGAATGAAATGCAACACACCACTGAGGATGAACCTGCCATTATGATACCTATTTGATACCCAAATATAATGTGGACCAATAACATGTTTTCCACAAATAAGTGTAACTAATTTAATTTCCTACCATAATGGGACTTTTGGCATTGGGTGGAGCCAAGTAGTTTTTCATAGTCAGGGCTGTAGCAGCGTGTTGCAAGTCTCATGCAGGCCACAAAGGTGGTCATAGTACAGTCGTGGCAGAACATTTTTGAGAATGACACAAATATTAATTTTCACCAAGTCTGCTGCCTCAGTTTGTATGATGGCAATTTGCATATACTCCAGAATGTTATGAAGAGTGATCAGATGAATTTCAATTAATTGCAAAGTCCCTCTTTGCTATGCAAATGAACTGAATCCCCCAAAAACATTTCCACTGCATTTCAGCCCTGCCACAAAAGGACCAGCTGACATCATGTCAGTGATTCTCTCGTTAACACAGGTGTGAGTGTTGGTGAGGACAAGGCTGGCGATCACTCTGTCATGCTGATTGAGTTCGAATAACAGACTGGAAGCTTTAAAAGGAGGGTGGTGCGTGGAATCATTGTTCTTCCTCTGTCTGAATGAATGAATCCCCTTTCCGATTGTTTGGGGCATCCAGAAAAAGCTTGTCCGGAGAAGACAAGGTGAGCGCTACCATCAGTCCTGTGTCATGCCAACAGTAAAGCATCCTGAGACCATTCATGTCTGGGGTTGCTTCTCAGCCAAGGGAGTGGGCTCACTCACAATTTTGCCTAAGAACACAGCCATGAATAAAGAATGGTACAAACACATCCTCCAAGAGCAACTTCTCCCAATCATCCAGGAACAGTTTGGTGACGAACAATGCCTTTTCCAGCATGATGGAGCACCTTGCCATAAGGCAAACGTGATAACTAAGTGGCTCGGGGAACAAAACATCGATATTTTGGGTCCGTGGCCAGGAAACTCCTTAATCCCATTGAGAACTTGTGGTCAATCCTCAAGAGGTGGGTGGACAAACAAAAACCCACAAATTCTGACAAACTCCAAGCATGGATTATGCAAGAATGGGCTGCCATCAGTCAGGATGTGGCCCAGAAGTTAATTGACAGCATGCCAGGGCGGATTGCAGGTCTTGAAAAAGAAGGGTCAACACTGAAAATATTGACTCTTTGCATCAACTTCATGTAATTGCCAATAAAAGACTTTGACACTTATGAAATGCTTGTAATTATATTTCAGTATTCCATAGTAACATCTGACAAAAATATCTAAAGACACTGAAGCAGCAAACTTTGTGGAAATTAATATTTGTGTCATTCTCAAAACTTTTGGCCATGACTGTAGAGCTGTACTTGGACATTATTATTTTCATGTGAGAAAATGCAGACTCACAAAGGTAGGTTGATCCAAAAATGGCTGATAAGTTGAGAGATCTTCTTATGTTGGGATCCTCTAGGAGTAGCTCCCAGAACTCTTCCTTCATCTCAGTGGTTGCCCGCGATTTCACCTGAATGTCATTTTGAAGGGTGAGAATTTCAGTTTCTGCTATAGTTGTGTCCAACTGAAAAAGGGATCCCATTTTGGAGGCAAAGACTTCACATTTATGTCTGTGCCAAATGAAAAGCATATGTAAGTGGCAATAGGCTCAAGTGATGCAAAGTCTGTGAAACGACTGTCAAACTCAGATAAGATGCTCTGGACTTGCTCCACGTAATGTGCACTGTCAATTTCTGAATGCATGTGTTGAAAGAAGTGCAGGTCCTTACGTTGCAGCCTTCTTGTGAGCAGTTGTAGTTTGTATTTAAAAGTGTTCACAGAGCTGATCATGTCGATAACATGTTTGCCTTTTCCTTGCAGCTCTACATTCAGTTCATTAAGCATGTAAGTTAGGTCAGTGAGAAAAGCTAAATCCAGGAGCCAGAGCATGTTTGGAGACCTTGAGAAACTCCTTGATTTCAGGCAACAACTCACTGAATCTCCCTAAAAATGTACCTCGGCTCGGCCACCTCACATCCATGTGCAGTAACAGGTCTGTGTGCTCCGCTTCAGTCTCTTCTAAGTGAGCGCGAAATAGCCTCCACTGTAGGCTTTTTGCTCGAATAGAACACACAATCTTCAAGGTAACATCCATCACCTCTTTCATGTTTAACATCTTCCGCACAAAACTTGCTGATGAATTACGCAGTGATAACTAAGAAAGTCCGGGAAAGAATCATCTTATTTGCACAATGCAACGACCCACTGCCGCCTACCATAGCGGGTGCCCCATCAGTAGTGATGGAGACAAGCTTACACAAGGGCAATTGGAATTTGTTAGCAAACTCCATAAAAGCTTGAAAAACATCTTTGCCTCTTCTATGTGGCAAAATGGCGAGTAGCTTTGTTCTCATGTTGTCAAATACCCTTCTGATGAAAATGCATAACTGTGCCACATCTACCATATCTGTGGACTCGACCAACTAGAGGGAATAACACTTGCAGTTGTCAATATCCTTCTTCAGTTGATCCTCGAGGTTCTCCACTATTCCCTCACTTCTTCTTGTCACCGTATTGCTGGACAACTGAATGCCATTGGCAGCCATAATTTCAGTCTTATTCTTAAAATCCCCCAAACAGCGAGTCTGCAGCCTCAATAAATGCTTCCTTAATCATCTCCCCATCTTTGAACAACTTTTTATGCTTAGCAAGAACGCGACTCACACGATTAGATGCTATGGTTGCCGCCTTCCCTTTGGTCACAGGCCTTGTGCAAATTGACTAAGCTACGCTGCCAGTAGCTTTTTTAGTTCTTGTACCTTTCTTATTCGTAATTCAGTTTTTGCTGGGAAATCTCTTTCCTGGGTTTTGTTTGTGGTATTAAAATGTAGTTCTATGTTACCTTTATTTGGGATAGCGGTGCTATTATGGCAGAGGCTAATCTGAAAACAAGACTCCCTAAATTGTATCAGCATATCGATTGCGCAACCAGGGCTGGTAAAACCTTGGATCATTGCTATTCTAATTTCCGCAACGCATATAAGGCCCTCCCCCGCCCTCCTTTCGGAAAAGCTGACCACGACTCCATTTTGTTGCTCCCTGCCTACAGACAGAAGCTAAAACAAGAATCTCCCGCGCTGAGGTCTGTTCAACGCTGGTCCGACCAATCTGATTCAACGCTCCAAGACTGCTTCCATCACGTGGACTGGGATATGTTTCGTATTGCATCAAACAACAACATTGACGAATACGCTGATTCAGTGAGCGAGTTCATTAGAACGTGCGTTGAAGATGTCGTTCCCATAGCAACGATTAAAACATTCCCTAACCAGAAACCGTGGATTGATGGCAGCATTCGCGTGAAACTGAAAGCGCGAACCACTGCTTTTAATTAGGGCACGGTGACCGGAAACATGACCGAATACAAACAGTGTAGCTATTCCCTCCGCAAGGCAATCAAACAAGCTAAGCGTCAGTATAGAGACAAAGTAGAATCGCAATTCAACGGCTCAGACACAAGAGGTATGTAGCAGGGTCTACAGTCAATCACGGATTACAAAAAGAAAACCAGCCCAGTCACGGACCAGGATGTCTTGCTCCCAGGCAGACTAATTAACTTGTTTGCCCGCTTTGAGGACAATACAGTGCCACTGACACGGCCCGCAACCAAAACATGCGGACTCTCCTTCACTGCCGCCGAGGTGAGTAAAACATTTAAACGTGTTAACCCTCGCAAGGCTGCAGGCCCAGACGGCATCCCCAGCCGCGCCCTCAGAGCATGCGCAGACCAGCTGGCTGGTGTGTTTACGGACATATTCAATCAATCCTTATCCCAGTCTGCTGTTCCCACATGCTTCAAGAGGGCCACCATTGTTCCTGTTCCCAAGAAAGCTAAGGTAACTGAGCTAAACGACTACCGCCCCGTAGCACTCACTTCCGTCATCGTGAAGTGCTTTGAGAGACTAGTCAAGGACCATATCACCTCTACCCTACCTGACACCCTAGACCCACTTCAATTTGCTTACCACCCAAATAGGTCCACAGACGATGCAATCTCAACCACACTGCACACTTCCCTAAACCCAACTGGACAAGAGGAATACCTATGTGAGAATGCTGTTCATCGACTACAGCTCAGCATTTAACACCATAGTACCCTCCAAACTCGTCATCAAGCTCGAGACACTGGGTCTCGACCCCGCCCTGTGCAACTGGGTACTGGACTTCCTGACGGGCCGCCCCCAGGTGGTGAGGGTAGGTAACAACATCTCCACCCCACTGATCCTCAACACTGGGGCCCCACAAGGGTGCGTTCTGAGCCCTCTCCTGTACTCCCTGTTCACCCACGACTGCGTGGCCACGCACGCCTCCAACTCAATCATCAAGTTTGCGGACGACACAAGAGTGGTAGGCTTGATTACCAACAACGACGAGACGGCCTACAGGGAGGAGGTGAGGGCCCTCAGAGTGTGGTGTCAGGAAAATAACCTCACACTCAACGTCAACAAAACTAAGGAGATGATTGTGGACTTCAGGAAACAGCAGAGGGAACACCCCCCTATCCACATCGATGGGACAGTAGTGGAGAGGGTGGTAAGTTTTAAGTTCCTCGGCGTACACATCACAGACAAACTGAATTGGTCCACCCACACAGACAGCATCGTGAAGAAGGCGCAACAGCACCTCTTCAACCTCAGGAGGCTGAAGAAATTCGGCTTGTCACCAAAAGCACTCACAAACTTCTACAGATGCACAATCGAGAGCATCCTGTCGGGCTGTATCACCGCCTGGTACGGCAACTGCTCCGCCCACAACAGTAAGGCTCTCCAGAGGGTAGTGAGGTCTGCACAACGCATCACCGGGGGCAAACTACCTGCACTCCAGGACACCTATACCACCCAATGTAACAGGAAGGCCATAAAGATCATCAAGGACAACAACCACCCGTGCCACTGCCTGTTCACCCCGCTATCATCCACAAGGCGAGGTCAGTACAGGTGCATCAAAGCTGGGACCGAGAGACTGAAAAACAGCTTCTATCTCAAGGCCATCAGACTGTTAAACAGCCACCACTAACATTGAGTGGCTGCTGCCAACACACTGACTCAACTCCAGCCACTTTAATAATGGGAATTGATGGGAATTGATGTAAAATATATCACTAGCCACTTTAAACAATGCTACTTAATATAATGTTTACATACCCTACTATTATTTATCAGTATACGTATATACTGTACTCTATTACATGTATCACTAGCCACTTTAACTATGCCACTTTGTTTACATGCTCATCTCATATGTATATACTGTACTCGATACCATCTACTGTATCTTGCCAATGCCGCTCTGTACCATCACTCATTCATATATCTTCATGTACATATTCTTTATCCCTTTACACTTGTGTGTATAAGGTAGTAGTTTTGGAATTGTTAGTAAGATTACTCGTTGGTTATTACTGCATTGTCGGAACTAGAATCACAAGCATTTCGCTACACTCGCATTAAAATCTGCTAACCATGTGTATGTGACAAATACATTTGATTTGATTTGATTTCAGATGAGGCACACACATACTGAGTTTGACATGATGAAAAAATAATCCTCCTATTTCTTGTGGAAATTATATGTTTTCTGTTTTTTTGTATCCTTCCCTTCTCTCATTATTGCTGCTGTCGACCACACAATTTAAGAACGAATCTGGCTACAAAGTTAGCTAGCTAGCTACCTGCCTGGCATCACCGTGACATCGACCTGGAGTTGGCGGGCGGCATCTGACCGAGCTAACTAGGCATTAAGTGGGCAGGGACGGGTCATATTTTATGTAAATCACATCTCTTTTCAGACATTGCTGTGAATGGAGGACTGTTGAACGTTAAAACAGAAAGAGATTATAGGCATTGATTTGTGTGGCTGAGTTTTGGTAGATGTATAATCATCTCACGATCGACTGGCAAGCACTCCGCGGTCTACCAGTAGACCGCAATTGATTGGTTGGGCACCCCTGTTATACATTGAACAAAAATATGAATGCAACATTCAACCATTTCAAAGATTTTACTGAGTTACAGTTCATATGAGGGAATCAGTCAATTGAAATAAATGTATTAGGACCTAATCTATGTCTTTCACATGACTGGTAATACAGATATGCATCTGTTGGTCAGAGATACTTTAAAAAAGGTAGGGGTGTGGATCAGGAAACCAGTCAGTGTCTGGTGTTACCACAAGTTGCCTCATGCAGCGCGACACATCTCCTTCCCATAGAGTTGATCAGGCTGTTGATTGTGGCCTGTGGAATGTTGTCCCACTCCTTTTCAATAGCTGTGTGAAGTTGCTGGATATTTTATTTTTTTATTTCACCTTTATTTAACCAGGTAGGCCAGTTGAGAACAAGTTCTCATTTACAACTGCGACCTGGCCAAGATAAAGCAAAGCAGTTCGACACATACAACAGCACAGAGTTGCACATGGAATAAACAAATAGTGTGTGTGCAAATGAGGTAAGATTAGGGAGTTAAGGCAATAAATAGGCCATGGTGGCGGAGTAATTACAATTTTCCAATTGAACACTGGAGTGATAGATGTGCAGAAGGTGAATGTTCAAGTAGAGATACTGGGGTGCAAAGGAGCAAGATGAATAAATAAATACAGTATGGGGATGAGGTAGTTAGATGGGATATTTACAGATGGGCTATGTACAGGTGTAGTTATCTGTGAGCTGCTCTGACAGCTGGTGCTTAAAGTTAGTGAGGGAGATATGAGTCTCCAGCTTCATTGATTTTTGCAGTTCGTTCCAGTCATTGGCAGCACAGAACTGTAAGGAAACGAGGCCAAAGGAGGAATTGGCTTTGGGGGTGACCAGTGAGATATACCTGCTGGAACGTGTGTTATGGGTGGGTGCTGCTATGGTGACCAGTGAGCTGAGATTATGCGGAGCTTTACCTAGCAAAGACTTGTAGATGACCTGGAGCCAGTGGGTTTGGCGACTAGTATGAAGCGAGGGCCAGCCAACAAGAGCGTACAGGTCGCAGTGGTGGGTAGTATATGGGGCTTTGGTGACAAAACGGATGGCACTGTGAAAGACTGCATCCAATTTGTTGAGTAGAGTGTTGGATGCTATTTTGTAGATGACATCGTCGAAGTCGAGGATTGGTAGGATGGTCAGTTTTACGAGGGTATGTTTGGCAGCATGAGTGAAGGATGCTTTGTTGCGAAATAGGAAGCCGATTAACATTTTTAATTTGGAATGGAGATGCTTAATGTGAGTCTGGAAGGAGAGTTTACAGTCTAGAGAGACACCTAGGTATTTGTAGTTGTCCACATATTCTAAGTCCAAACCGTCCAGAGTAGAATCGGAATGGCCGATTAATTAAGGCCGATTTCTAGTTTTCATAACAATCGGAAATCGGTATTTTTGGACACGGATTTGGCCGATTTTATTTATATATTTATTTTTTACACCTTTATTTAATCTTTAACTAGGCAAGTCAGTTAACAACACATTCTTATTGTCAATGACGGCCTAGGAACGGTGGGTTAACTGCCTTGTTCAGGGGCAGAACGACAGATTTGTACCTTGCCAGCTCGGGGATTCAATCTTGCAACCTTACAGTTAACTAGTCCAACGCTCTAACCACCTGTCTCTCATTGCACTCCACAAGGAGCCTGCCTGTTACTCAAATGCAGTGTTATGCACGCCTCTATGAAGAGGGAACGCAACACCCTGCTACAACTAAACTCTCTGTGAAGCGAAAAAGTTATGGACTGTAGGTGCGAGTAAAAATGACAACAAGCAGAATGTGGTACCGTTTACAAGGACTTTATTCCTTTACACGGTAATATGGGGAAAAGGGGCTGGACGGAACCAAAGCAAAGAAAGTAAATCTCAAAGCCCCCCCCCTCTCCTATCTTACCTGCCTACCCACTACTTACCTAATTTAGCACCACCTGGTGCCCTAACCAAAATACAAGGGGTGGTCCGCCCAGGTCTTACCTAGTGTGCCTAGACAGCGAATATGCTACGGGTATATGTATGCCCGCGGGCCTCTTGCCTAAGCACTCCCTCGGTGCCTTCCCCTTCCCCCCTGGGAACAAATGAAACAGAATATTAAACAATTTCACAAACAAACTAAGAGACAAAGGACATCAAATAAGTTCTATCTGAGCAACAAACTCACAAAACATACCAACTCTCAGCAATGAACTCCTAGCAAATCTACCTCCAGCAAAATCCTCTACAAAAAGATAAAAAGATCTCCTGAACAGAACACTGGCTTTTATATAGCTTCTGAAGGAATGGGTAATTGGAGACAGCTGTGTCTTGACGAGGGGGCGGGGTCAGCTCTCCAATTAGCCCTGGAGTCGACCAATCAGCTGCTTGAGGGATTTCAGGAAGCCATTTCCTGAAATAAACACATGCAAATACACAAACTACAACACATAATCTGGGGAACGTAACATGCAGTAAGCCAAGGTAAGTTGCTAGCTAGCATTAAACTTATAAAAAATGTATACAAATCTTATAAAAAAACAATCAATCATAATCACTAATTAACTAGACATGGTTGATGATATTACTAGTTTATCTAGCGTGTCCTTCGTTGTATATAATCGATGCGGTGCGGATTGGTGAAAAAGACCTGGCCTTGCTCCAATGTGTACCTAACCATAAACATCATTGCCTTTCTTAAAATCAATACACAGAAGTATATATTTTTAAACCTGCATATTTAGCTAAACGAAATCCAGGTTAGCAGGCAATATTAACCAGTTGAAATTGTGTGTCTTCTCTTGCGTTCTTGCACGCAGAGTGAGGGTATATGCAACAGTTTGGGCCGCCTAATTTGCCAGACTTTTACGTAAATATGCCATAACATTGAAGGTTGTGCAATGTAACAGGAATATTTAGACTTATGGATGCCACCCGTTAGATAAAATACGGAACGGTTCCGTATTTCAATGAAAGAATAAACATCTTGTTTTCGAGATGATAGTTTCCGGATTCGACCATATTAATGACCTAAGGCTCGTATTTCTGTGTGTTATTATGTTATAATTAAGTCTATGATTTGAAAGAGCAGTCTAACTGAGCGATGGTAGGCACCAGCAGGCTCGTAAGCATTCATTCAAACAGCACTATCGTCCGTTTTGCCAGCAGCTCTTCGTTGTGCTTCAAGCATTGTGCTGTTTATGACTTCAAGCCTATAAACTCCCGAGATTAGGCTGGTGTAACCAATGTGAAATGGCTAGCTAGTTAGCGGGGTGCATGCTAATAGCGTTTCAAACGTCACTCGCTCTGAGACTTGGAGTAGTTATTCCCCTTGCTCTGCATGGGTAACGCTGCTTCGAGGGTGGCTGTTGTCGATGTGTTCCTGGTTCGAGCCCAGGTAGGAGCGAGGAGAGGGACGGAAGCTATACTGTTACACTGGCAATACTAAAGTGCCTATAAGAACATCCAATAGTCAAAGGCCTATTTAATACAAATGGTATAGAGAGAACTAGTCCTATAATTCCTATAATAACTACAACCTAAAATGTCTTACCTGGGAATATTGAAGACTCATGTTAAAAGGAACCACCAGCTTTCACATGTTCTCATGTTCTGAGCAAGGAACTTAAACGTTAGCTTTCTTACATGGCACATATTCACTTTAACTTTCTTCTCCAACACTTTGTTTTTGCACTATTTAAACCAAATTGAACATGTTTCATTATTTATTGAGGCTAAATTGATTTTATTGATGTATTATATTAAGTTAAAGTAAGTGTTCATTCAGTATTGTTGTAATTGTCATTATTATAAATACACTTTTAAAAAATCGGCAGATTAATCGGTATCGGTTTTTTTTTTTATACCTCCAATATTCGGTATTGGTATCGGCGTTGAACAATCATAATCGGTAGATCTCTAGTCCAGAGTAGTGATGCTGGACGTGCGGGCAGGTGCGGGCAGCGATCGGTTGAAGAGCATGCATTTAGTTTTACTTGCATTCAAGAGCAGTTGGAGGCCACGGAAGGAGAGTTGTATGGCATTGAAGCTCATCCGGAGGTTAGTTAACGAAGTGTCCAAAGAATGGTGTTGTCTGCGTAGAGGTCGATCAGAGAATCACCAGCAGCCAGAGCGACATCATTGATGTATACAGACAAGAGAGTCGGACTGAGAATTGAGCCCTGTGGCACCCCCATAGAGACTGCCAGAGGTCCGAACAACAGGCCCTCCGGTTTGACAGACAGAACTCTATCAGAGAAGTAGTTGGTGAACCAGGCAAGGCAGTCATTTGAGAAACCAAGGCTGTTGAGTCTGCCGATAAGAATGTGGTGATTGACAGAGTCGAAAGCCTTGGCCAGGTCGATGAATACGGCTGCACAGTAATGTCTCTTATTGGTGTCGGTTATTGTTGAGAGCTGGAACACTGTCGTACATGTCGATCCAGTGCTTCCAGTGCTTCCCAAACACGGTCAATGGGTGGCATGTCTGGTGAGTATGTAGGCCATGGAAGAACAGGGACGTTTTCAGCTTCCAGGAATTGTGTACAGATCCTTGCGACATGGGGCCATGGATTATCATGCTGAAACATGTGGTGATGGAGGCAGATGAATGGAACGACAATGGGCCTCAGGATTTCATCACAGTATCTCTGTGCATTCAAATTGCCATCGATTAAAGGCATTTGTGTTCATTGTACATAGCTTATGCCTGCCCAAACCATATCCCCACCACCAACATGGGGCACTCTGTCACAATGTTGACATCAGCAAACTGCTCGCTCACACTTCTCCAGCGTGCCAGTGGCCATCGAAGTTGAGCATTTGCCCACTGAAGTTGGTTACGACGCCAAACTGTAGTCAAGTCAAGACCATGGTGAGCTTCCCTGAGACGGTTTCTGAAAGTTTGTTAAGAAATTATTCGGTTTTGCAAACCCACAGTTTCATCAGCTGTCTGGGTGGCTGGTTTCAGATGATCCCGCAGGTGAAGAAGCCGGATGTGGGGGTCCTGGACTGGCGTGTTTACACGTGGTCTGCGGTCGTGGACAATCATGCAGTCAGTAGCTCTGGTGGACAATCATGCAGTCAGTAGTCCAATTGCACGCTCCTTCAAAACTTGAGACATCTGTTGCATTGTGTTGCGTGACAAAACTGCACATTTTCGAGTGGCCTCTTATTGTCCCCAGCACAAGGTGAACCTGTGTAATGTTCATGCTGTTCAATCAGGTGGAATAATTATCTTGGCAAAGGAGAAATGCTGTCCTAAATAAGCTTTTTGTGCTTATGGAACATTTCTGGGATCTTTTGTTGGTCCAACACTTTGTAAGTTGCATTTGTAACGTTGTTCAGTATATGAGAGATGTCGGCTTTCTGGTATTGTTATTGAGAGAAACAGGGAGGCATCTTGTCATGTCTGCCTTCAGAGCTGTGGTCTCTACTGGGTCAGACCAAGCAGATCCCAGCCAATACCACAGCAACATCACAACATGGGTCACTCCATGGCTCTTGGTTCCGCAGTCATTTTAATTTACACTGAACACTGTAAGAAATCCTACATGTAGTGAAGAAAGTACTTCATATTAATACCCTGTTCACAATGCCACTAGAAGCACATGTATAATGCCTTATACGTTATGCAGAATGTAATAAAATGCACAACAAAGGCACTAATAACTGTTCTTAAACATCCATGACTATCCATAACTATAGTCACATAAGTGTTGTAAATTATGAAATATTTGGTTAGAATACATGATTATTATGCTAATGGTTCTGCTTCCTCCTGCAGGTGGCAGTATAGACAGTGACTGTGCCTTTGAGGGTGACTACGCCCTGCCCCCCCTGTCTATGACCGACGGCATGCAGCACATCCGCATCATGGAGGGTGTGTCACGCTCCCTGCCCTCCTCCCCGCTGCTCACACACCAAACCATCAGCGTCCGGCTGCAGCCCGCCAAGAAGCTCACAGGTACATGCAACACAGCAGAACTCCCATAGGCCAAGCGGTGGTGCTATCTGATTAACCAACCACCCAGTGTCACTCATTCGTGTTGGAATGTTGTGTGAGGAAATTCAAAACAGCCAGTTACATGATGGTAACTGTGGTGGGATGCTTACGTCAATGATCACTGATGCGGGTCAACAAAATCCATAAATGATCAACCACAGCCCTCTCAGGTCAAGGCCCACTAAGAATCACTCCAGCCTTACCTAATAGCTGGGCTGGGCTGGGATGCCAGGTCAAGACCCACTAAGAATCACTCCAGCCTTACCTAATAGCTGGGCTGGGATGCCAGGTCAATACACAGTAAGAATCACTCCAGCCTTACCTAATAGCTGGGTTGGGATGCCAGGTCAAGACCCACTAAGAATCACTCCAGCCTTACCTAATATCTGGACTGGGATGCCAGGAATGGCAGATATGAGCTGTGGTCGTTCGTCTGTTTTTTTTATGTGAAAATGTTTAAATATAGAAATGCTGCCGCAGTATTTTTGCCTTAAGTATCTGAAGTGCGTGAGTGTGAAACACATTGTCCACATTCACCATTAGGGCGCAGGCACCACTCTCATCCTCTTAATTTAACCTAGTTGTATTAACCCTCTCCTATATGCTACTGTGTGTGTTGTACACAATGTACACAATGATTCATTTCTCTATACTGGACCAGTTAAAAACTGTGTCGTCTCCACTGAGGTTGCTGCTTGCTGCTGCTGGAGGAGAAGACTTTGTGTTGTTGGTGACAGGAGCCAGGATAGGTGGGGTTGGATTGGAGGTAATGGGTCCTGAAAATTAGATTTCATAGCAAGCTAATCTTCTGCAGCCAAATCTCTTTCTGTCTATTCAATTCAAGGGCTTTTTGGCATGGGAAACATATGTCTACATTGCCAAAGCAAGTGAAATATGCATCTCTCAATAGCAAGGCTATGCTCACTACAGTCTCTACAGAGTCAAAGCTTTCCCTAATTTTGGGTCAGTCACACTGGTCGGGGTTTCTGCCACTGTCTCTGTTTAGAGCCAAATAGCATTTTAGTTTGCTGTAAATTCTTTCCAATGTGTCAAGTAATTATCTTCTTGTTTTCTCATGATTTGGTCTATTTGTGTTGCTGTCCTGGGTCTCTCTCTCTCTCTACTTTCTATTTCTCTTCCTCCCTCTTTCGTGTAGAACATTCAGCCTAATTTACTGAAAGCACTTTCATCTGCTTCTGGGAGCTTCATTGTGTTTGCTGTTATCTTGTTGACGGTTGTCTCATAGAAGAACGCTGTTGTTAGTGTTGTTAAAGAATAGCTTGATTAATGACCCAGACACGGTTCTCATTCTCCCTTAGTTCTGCATGTCTTTATCTCACAGTTTGGGTGTGAGCTCTGTAATTGTGTATAAATGCACAGTCATTCAACTTATGATTTTTAATTTGCCTTGTTGATGCAATATAGTCATGATTATGTTTGGCCAGTGTAGGCCGCCGTTGTAAATAAGAATTTGTTCTTAACTGGCTTGCCTAGTGAAATAAAGGTTAAAATAAATAAATAGAAATATTAAAATGAACAGATTGGGCATGATCTCGAGCACCCCAGCCTTCTTCCCACAATGAATTCAACCCAGTGCCACTCCTTAAACCGCCTGTCAGTGCCAAATTACAGTATGGGCAGCAGGGCATCTGAGCTCAAGGGTTCATCCAAAATGGCACCCTATTCCCTTTATAGTGCACTACTACTTGAAGTGCGCTCAATGTTAGTGATGGCTGTTTGAACAGTCTGATGGCATTGAGATAGAAGCTGTTTTTCAGTCTCTCGGTCCCAGCTTTGATGCACTGTTACTGACCTCGCCTTCTGGATGATGGCGTGGTGAACATCGATGGGGCTACAGTGGAGCGGGTCGAGTTTCAAGTTCCTTGGTGTCCAGATCATCAACAACCTATCATGGTCCAAACACACCAAGACAGCTGTGAACAGGGCAACACATCAGCTCCCCCAGGAGACTGAAAAGATTTGGCATGGGTCCAATTTTATTGTGTTACTTTTTATCATCATTATCATTTTTTTAAACTTTAGTTTATTTGGTAAATATTTTCTTAACTCTTTCTTGAACTGCATTTTTGGTTAAGGGCTTGTAAGTAAGCATTTCACGGTAAGGTCTACATCTGTTTAGGAAATCATTGAGTTTCTAATTGAATCCCCTCCTCTCAGTCCGCTCTCTCTGCCTGCATGGAGGTTTCACCCAGGGGGTCTCAGCTGCTCTGAACCCAACCTGTGAACTGGATTGGAGAGGTGGGCAGGAGCTGGCAGAGGGTTACCTATGGCTTTTCCCTGTTACAGAGCCAGCAGTGCCTTGGTTTGTGTCCCAGAAGGCACCCTATTCCCTATGTGCTCTGGTCAAAAGTAGTGTACTATGAAGTGCCACAGTTACCCCTGCTGGTGGGTTAGGGATAGAGTTAGGGGTAGGTTGTTGTTCGGTGGAGCAAACAAAGTGACAGACACACACACAGGAAGGCAGGAGAGAGAAGCTATGAACAGCAGACAAAGAGAGGGAGAAAGAAAGAGAGAATTAGAGAGAGCATACTTAAATTCATACAGGACACCAGATAAGACAGGAGAAGTACTCCAGATATAACAGACTGACTCTAGCCCCCTGACACATAAATTACTGCAGCATAAATACTGGAGGCTGAGACAGGAGGGGTCAGGAGACACTGTGGCCCCATCCGATAATACCCCCGGACAGGACCAAACAGGAAGGATATAACCCCACCCATTTTGCCAAAGCACAGCCCCCACACCACTAGAGGGATATCTTCGACCACCAACTTACCATCCTGAGACAAGGCCGAGTATAGCACACAAAGATCTCCGCCATTGCACAACCCAAAGGGGGGCACCAAACCAGAGAGGAAGATCACATCAGTGACTCAACCCACTCAAGTGACGCACCTCTCCTAGGGACAGCATGAAAGAGCACTAGTAAGCCAGTGACTCAGCCCCTATAATAGGGTTAGAGGCAGAAAATCCCAGTGGAAAGAGGGGAACCGGCCAGGCACAGACAGCAAGGGCGGTTCGTTGCTCCAGAGCCTTTCCGTTCACCTTCACACCCCTGGGCCAGACTACAGTCAATCATATGACCCACTGAAGAGATGAGTCTTCAGTAAAGACTTAAATGTTGAGGCCGAGTTTGCGTCTCTCACATGGGTAGGCAGACCATTCCATAAAAATGGAGCTCTATAGGAGAAAGTCCTGCCTCCAGCTGTTTTCTTAGAAATTCTAGGGACAATTAGGAGGCCTGCGTCTTGTGACCGTAGCATACGTGTAGGTATGTACGGCAGGACCAAATCAGAGAGATGGGTAGGAGCAAGCCCATGTAATGCTTTGTAGGTTAGCAGTAAAACCTTGAAATCAGCCCTTGCCTTGACAGGAAGCCAATGTAGGGAGGCTAGCACTGGAGTAATATGATCACATTTTTTGGTTCTAGTCAGGATTCTAGCAGCCGTATTTAGCACTAACTGAAGTTTATTTAGTGCTTTATCCGGGTAGCCGGAAAGTAGAGCATTGCAGTAGTCCAACCTAGAGGTAACAAAAGCATGGATTAGCTTTTCTGCATCATTTTTGGACAGAAAGTTTCTGATTTTTTCAATGTTACGTAGATGGAAAAAAACGTCCCTTGAAACAGTCTTGATATGTTTGTCAAAAGAGAGATCAGGTCCAGAGTAACACAGAGGTCCTTCACAGTTTTATTTGAGAGGACTGTACAACCATTAAGGTTGTCAGATTCAACAGAAGATATCTTTGTTTCTCGGGACCTAGAAAAAGCATCTCTGTTTTGTCTGAGTTTAAAAGTAGAACGTTTGCAGCCATCCACTTCCTTATGTCTGAAACACAGGCTTCTAGCGAGGGCAATTTTGGGGCTTCTCCATGTTTCATTGAAATGTACAGCTGTGTGTCATCTGCATAGGAGTGAAAGTTAACATTATGTTTTTGAATGACATCCCCAAGAGGTAAAATATATAGTAAAAACAATAGTGGTCCTAAAACGGAACCTTGAGGAACACCGAAATGTACAGTTGATTTGTCAGAGGACAAACCATTCACAGAGACAAACTGATATCTTTCCGACAGATAAGATCTAAACCAGGCCAGAACTTGTCCGGGTAGACCAATTTGGGTTTCCAAGCTCTCCAAAAGAATGTGGTGATCGATGGTATCAAAAGCAGCACTAAGGTCTAGGAGCACAAGGACAGATGCAAAGCCTCGGTCTGATGCCATTAAAAGGTAATTTACCACCTTCACAAGTGCAGTCTCAGTGCTATGATGGGGTCTAAAACCAGACTGAAGCATTTCGTATACATTGTTTGTCTTCAGGAAGGCAGTGAGTTGCTGCGCAACAGCCTTTTCTAAAAAAATTGAGAGGAATGGAAGATTCGATATAGGCCGATAGTTTTTTATATTTTCTGGGTCAATGTTTGGCTTTTTCAAGAAAGGCTTTATTACTGCCACTTTTAGTGAGTTTGGTACACATCCGGTGGATAGAGAGCTGTTTATTATGTTCAACATAGGAGGGCCAAGCACAGGAAGCAGCTCTTTCAGTAGTTTAGTTGGAATAGAGCCCAGTATGCAGCTTGAAGGTTTAGAGGCCATGATTAGTTTCATCATTGTGTCAAGAGATATAGTACTAAAACACTTGAGTGTCTCTCTTGATCCTAGGCCCTGGCCATGCACTTAATTCTGATACTATAGAATGGAAGCGTGCTATGCAATCTAGCAGGTGTTCGACTGAGAGACAGCAATCCGAATCAGGTCAGTATATGCAGCCTAACAATGGTGTTGTACCGCGGCAGGAGCCCTGGGAGAACCCTGGGTTTTTGCAGTGTGTTGAAAGTGAGTTGTCCGTGGAGCAGCAGCTGGTGGACGAGAGTGAGCAGGCGCGGCGACTGCGGCGGTGCAGCCAACCATTCAGATCGGTGTTGAACCATGCTCGGAACCGAGGGAGCAAGGCTGCGTCGGGGCGACTTCCACGGAGAGCGAGAGTGATGAAGGTGGCGGTGTGTCGTCCAGAATTGAAGGTTGGAGTAATGGAATTTTGACTGAATATGAACACTTTGCTATGGGTAAAAACCCTTCAGTTAAACTAATTGACAAAAGCCGCACCAGTCTATCCCGAGTACGGGAATTCCTCCGCCATATGTCAAAGGGCAAGGCCGATGAAGGACTGTGTTCTCTGGATGACTACAGACGTGTGTCTGAGTGGTATGGCCTATGTGAAGACCGTGGTTTGGCACCATCCACGTTAAAAATGTACCGAGTCGATGTTCGAAGTTTCCTAAATTATCTTATTCAGTTTCGGCTGAATAGTCTGTAGGCTAAAGCCAGTGGAATTCGAAAGGTGTTAATCTGCTTGGCAAAGATTGACAGGGATTCGCGGCAGAGCCAGGCAACGCACAGGGCAAAATTTCGCAAACTCTGCAGGGACGAGGTGCTCAGCGCTGCAGAGTGAAGCCGGTTTGTCGAGCTAAGTCATCAAGCTATTCCTTCGGTTCTCAGTAGGCTGGAGGTCCGAGCCACCTTTGCTGACAGACGTAGGTTTGCGGCTCTCATGTCCAGCCGTTTGGCCATATTTAATGGCACTCGATGATCCCCAGTCACCATGTTCAGTGAGAGGGAGTTTTCTGAAGTAATCCCGGAAAGTGGGGGTTATCAGATGTGCGTTTCAAGCCACAAAATGATCTATAGCTTCGGTGATTGCAGAATTGTTCTATGTGAGGAGGAATACACTTGGCTTAAACGATTCCATCAGATCAGGCCTCATCTGAGTGTATTCACCTCAGACACAGAACTCTTCTTTTTCACGTCCTGCGGTCAACCGTACGGCAATCTCTGTGAGAGTTCGGCATTGGAAGTAAAGTGACCTTCGGTACAATTCGACAAAGCGTTGCTACATTGAACTTTAATCAAGGCTCAGTTACAGACCGGGGAACTGTGGCAGACCATATGTGCCATTCTCTGGAAACGCAGGCACGGTACTACCGGTACCATAATTTGCCTCGTAATGCCAGCCGGGCGGGTCACTAATTGAGGGACAAATCAATCCATGATTCACTGATAAATAAAGAACATTTATTTGAATTTCATCTTTGTCTTTGTGTGTCATTTGGTCACGGTTGAGAATGTATGGAGGCCTGGAGTCTTAATGACCTGGGGTACCAGGTGCACCGAGCTGAAGTCACAGGCTGAGATAGAGGGCAGGCAGGGTAGAGAGAGTAAGCCCAGAGGAATGGAGATATGGAGCCCCCAACCACCAGGTACACATGTTGGACTTAGTGCAATGAGAGAGAAGTAGGACTCTGTCATTGAATTAAATTGGGTTACCAGGTGACCTTAGTGGGGGGCCCCCCTATGGGGTCTCCCTAACCCGTGTATGGACCCACCCCCATCATACACTGGTAACCCGTTCAATCACCAGGTCCACAGCCAAACATGCAATTTCTGAGAAGTTGAACATAGCCTGATTTCTGAGAAGTTTGGACTTTAATTTTCAGAAGATTTTTTAAAACCTCCATAAATTGACAATTGGCGCCCTCTAGTGACTTTTCCCAGTAGTGGGATGGTTGCATAGCAGGCATCGAGGTCTGTATGCCCCCTAAATGCATTTAAAACCTTTTTGAAAATCTAGTCTTGTTTACCCAAAAATAATACTAGGCCCACAGTCAAACAGCCTGATTTCTGAGAAGTGGGGACTTTCTTTTCCAAACCTCCATAAATCACTAATTCCGGACCAATTGATTTAGGCCCATGGTATGGTGGTCCCATAGTGGGCATAGAGGTCTGGATTTCCCCTAACTGCATTTAAAACCGTTTTGAAAATCGGGGCTTGGTAACCCATTCAATCACCAGGCCCACGGTTGGAAAAAGTGGGCACTCTCACTTTATCGACCAATTTCTGAATTTAAAAAGAAAAATATAAAAAATAATTCCCGAGAGGCTAGAGGTCCCAAATTTTGGCTCATATCCTCTCTCGTGATTCCTCCGGTAGGGGGGGAAGGTGTACGACCAGAAGGGAAATTAAAACAATAAGTTAAAAAATATAATTTTGAATAAAAATTCTAAGTTATTTATATTTTTTACATATATTTTAATTTTAAAAAAGTATATATATATATATATATATAATATAATATATATATTTTTCCATTTAGTCTAATCTTAAATATATTTTTATACAGATCTCATCTATTGCTGCTTTATACCTACTTTCCATTTATTTTATATTGAAGTATTGATAAGACTAGACGACACATACCAAGGGGGCGCCACTAGGTGCCTACCCAGAGCACATAGGGCATACATGAGGTTGTCCATGGTCCGCGGGGAGTAAGCTAAGATGATAGCCTCGGGCGGACATAGTAGGGAGGCGAGGGCTAGCCCAAACCCTCCACGCATGGTGCTAGTCAGGAACCGGGACTTCCCGATATGGTCTCACATCTTCAAGCGGCTTGAGTATTTAATGTCTCCCCAGCCCTCCTGGCGCTTCGGCACCGCCGGCGGCAGAGCACCCGGAGGCCCCCCTAACCTGAAACCTTTGTCTGCGAACTATGGTCTCTCGCTCTGACGAAGGGCGGGCGGGGGAAAGGAGGGCAACCTCCCCAACTCCGCCTAGCCACGAGCCTCTGTTTGAGGTAGAGCAAACTGTCTCTGTTAGCGCAGGGAGGTAAGGGAGGCAGCCTTCTGGTAAAGGCTCTTTCAACACCTCCTTGTAGTCCACCTGCTACAGGTGTCGACAACAATGCAAACAAGAGCTACCTCGGTACCGGTCCATTGCAAAGAGGGTCCTGCTGATGGTGACGGCTACCGATCGCTAACGAGAGGGGGTAGTCGTTCCTGGAATATGTGAAATATGGGGCTTTTGGCCAAGCATGAAAATGTGGTGGCGGTTGAACCAGACTCGATGACTTGTAGCGGAGCTCTTGGACACGAAGCCTGTCCACCTAGACAGGCGGCCAATCAGAGAACGATGGCCTGAACGATGCCCCGGCTCCGGCTGGGAGAGGGAAGTTATTGGGAACGGCTGATTCAGTGTTCTGCCGAAATCAGTCCAATCACAGAAGGCTGTGATGAAAAAATAAAGCTTGCGTTCCCTGCATGCTTGGACAGCTCTAAACCGCGAAGGTTTAAATCGAACGATCGACCGCTGAGAGTGAACATTAAATTACCACAGAAATAACTGGCTTGTGGCGGCCAAGCATTCATAGCGACGTCGCTTTTTGATCCTTCGATTTCGGCTCTTCCTATCATTGTGAAGCAGAATTCACCAAGTGTTGGATTGTTCACCCACTAATAGGGAACGTGAGCTGGGTTTAGACCGTCGTGAGACAGGTTAGTTTTACTCTACGGATGATGTGTTGTGGGAATAGTAATCCTGCTCAGTATGAGAGGAACCACAGGTTCAGACATTTGGTGTATGTGCTTGGCTGAGGAGCCAATGGTGTGAAGCTACTGAACGCCTATAAGTCAGAATCCCCACTAAACTTAATGATAACGTAGCACCGTGGAGTCCTCGATCCAAGCTTTTGTCGGGACGGAAGGCGCCTTCCTCCGCCTTCCCCCTTCTTTACTAACGGGTTACCAGGTGCACAGAGAAGAGTCAGGAGCCAGAGTCCGGGGTTCCCAGAGAGAGAGAATGGGAAAGCAGACTAAAGAAGGTGGGGACCCGGGTGTAAAGTACCACCAGCACCTGGTAATCCATGTGTGTGGACTTAGTCTCTGAGCGGAAAGCGGCTGGGTGACCAGGGGCACGAAGGCCGTTTCGGGTGACCAGGGGCACGAAGGCCGTTTTGGGTGACCAGGTGCACATAGGTCGTTTCAGGTGACCAGGTGCACATAGGTCGTTTCAGGTGACCAGGGGCACGAAGGCCGTATTGGGTGACCAGGGGCACACGATTCGTAACAACGGGGCTATATACTTCTGCGAGGTTGTGGAGGTGGGGGGTGTCCCCGGCTGGAAGTCATGCCAAGAGAGAGGGGTGTTGACCCGGGCAGGGATGGAGGCTAAGAGGCCTGGAGGTCCGTAGTTCCAGGGAGTAAGCTCTATTCTCAGGCCCGCAGAGATGGGTGTTACCTGGGCAGGGATGGAGGCTAAGAGGCCTGGAGG
Organism: Oncorhynchus tshawytscha; assembly: GCF_018296145.1. Classification (NCBI taxonomy): domain Eukaryota; kingdom Metazoa; phylum Chordata; class Actinopteri; order Salmoniformes; family Salmonidae; genus Oncorhynchus; species Oncorhynchus tshawytscha. Next base: position 88,901,815 of record NC_056429.1, on the reverse strand, counting down.
TCCGTAGTTCCACTGTCCTTTTGGACGACTGGGTGAGGGCTGACCCCTGGAGACATTTTCCATTCACCACCTGTTAACCCGTTTCTTCACCAGTAGCACGGCTGGATATAGTCTCTGGAGCGAAAGTTGAACATAGTGCCATTTCTTATTTTTTTTTCATCAAAGCTCTCTCCAGTGCAGCGCTGGGCCTTTAGTCCCATTTTGGCCTGGGCATTTGGGCCTTTTTTCCCATTTTGACCTGGGCATGTGTGCCTTTGGTCCTTTGGTCCTTTGGGCTAAAATGTTAGCTTGAAGTTGTGCCTTTAAGAGAGAAAAAAACGTGGTTAATCCCAGGTGGCGCACCAGCCCAGTTAGCCCCGCCTTGGCCCACACCTGGGGCTCATTAAGCCCTTGATTAAATAAAGGTTAAATAAAAATAAAATATTGTGTGTAGAATGATTTACGATTTAATCCATTCTAGAATAAGGCTGTAACCTAGCGAAATGTGGGAAGAGTAAGAGATGTGTGGCTGAGATATTAGGGCTACCTTGGGCCTAGGAGTGTGGTACATATAGTATTTATATAATATCTCTGTCTGGCTGATGCTGAGACTGGCATTTATACATTTCAATCTCCTCCCCTGCAAATCTCTTTACCTAGCCGGTTCAGCTTCCAGGGCCGGTCGTTCCCCAATTACAATTTGCTTGACCAACAATAACCCCCCCTCCTTCCCGCACATGCAAAGTCATTTGTTCCGCCAAAGGGAAATGTGACATTTTCAGCTCCTCTGACTTTTCACAGGTGGAAAAAACAGAGAAAAGTCTATATGAGAAGGTAATTGAAAAGGAGGAATATAATGTCATGAGAACCAGTGGACCTGAACACGCCAATACTGACTGACGAAATCGCTGCATCCAGATTTGCACCTTAATCCCTATTTCGTGCGCTGCCAATAGAGCTCTGCTCAAATGTAGTGTATAGGGAATAGGGTATCATTTAGGACACACACAGTGTTTATCATTTAGCAGATGTCAGTTAAATAAACCTGTGGTTTTCAGACAATGCCATCCACTGTGTCTGCTTCAGTAAGCTCTAAGGGTTTGTCAATACTGTGTGGGTGCGGAAGTCCACTGAACTCTTTTTCACTGTTTTGGAAACACGTGAAACATACTGTATGTCATCGACATGTGATGTGGCATTTGTTAGTCTTTTGAAATACCACAATATCAATGACTGAGAGATGGAAGTCCATTGAGGTGCAGACAGGCTATACATAGTCAAACAGAATCTTATCAGTCATAGACGAGGAGCCTTTCATCTGCCTTTAGATGACCAAGATAGCTCAGTAGTTGTAACTGTTTGCTAATATTCCAGGTTTTGATGGGACCAGCTTAATATAACAGGTTATGAGTTTTACAGATTATACATGAGTCTGCCTGTCTTGGTCTGCTAGGTCTGATGAGAACAGAACACTTTGTAATGATGTCTACGCCTCATTAGAAGAGAGAGAGCTCGAGAGAGAGGTGAAGACAACTAGAATTACAATTTAGACTGTCACGGAGGACCAGATTCAATCAACATATTGGTCTATGTTTCCTGCATATCTTTAGGCCAACAACAGAGCATCCCCATCCCTTTATTTATCCCATGTAATCCCACCAGCCAGAGAGGAAGAAAGGAAGTTACTGAGACCAAAGAAAGATGAGGAGGAGAAAGAGAGAATATCTTTACTATATATACAGCAGTATGTGGACACCCCTTCAAAATAGTGGATTCTATTTCAGTCACACCCATTATTGACCGGTGTATAACATTGAGCACACAGCCATGCAATCTCCATAGACAAACATTGGCAGTAGAATGGCCGTACTGAAGAGCTTGGTGACGTTCAACGTGGCACCGTCATATGATGCCACCTTTCTAACAAGTCAGTTAGTCAAATTTCTTCCCCGGTCAACTGTAAGTGCTGTTATTGTGAAGTGGAAATGTCGAGGAGCAACAATGGCTCAGCCGTGAAGTGGTAGGCCACACAACCTCACAGAACGGGACCGTCAAGTGCTGAAGCGCGTAAAAATCCTCTGTCCTCACCCACTACCGAGTTCCTAATTGCCGCTGGAAGCAACGTTAGCACAATAACTGTTTGTTGGGAGCTTCCTGAAATGGGTTTCCATGGCCAAGCAGCCGCACATAAGCCTAAAATCACCATGCGCAATGCCAAGCGTCAGCTGGAGTGGTATAAAGCTCGCCACCATTGGACTGTGGAAACGTGTTCTCTGGAGTGAGAAATCACGGTTCACTATATGGCAGCCAGACGGACGAATCTGGGTTTGGCGGGTGCCAGGAGACCGCTACCTACCCTAATGTATAGTGCCAACTGTAAAGTTTGGTGGAGGAGGAATAATGGTCTGGGGCTGTTTTTCATGGTTCGGGCTAAGCCCTTTAGTTCCAGTGAAGGGAAATCTTAACGCTACAGCATACAATGATATTCTAGACAATTCTGTGCTTCCAACTTTGTGGTAACAGTTTGGGGGAGGCCCTTTCCTGTTCCAGCATGACAATGCCCCTGTGCACAAAGCGAGGTCCATACAGAAATGGTTTGTCGAGATTGTGTGGAAAAACTTGACTGGCCTGCACAGAGCCCTGACCTCGACCCCACCTTTGACTGCGAGCAAGGCCTAATTTCAGTGCACGACCTCGCTAATTCTCTTGTGGCTGAATGGAAGCAAGTTCCCGTAGCAATGTTCCAACATCTAATTGAAAGCCTTCCCAGAAGAGTGGAGGCTGTTCTAGCAGCAAAGGGGGGACCAACTCCATATTAATGCTCATGATTTTGTATTGAGATGTTTGATAAGCATGTGTCCACATACCTTTGATCATGTAGTGTATAAAAATGGCTGCGGCTGTGGGGTAAAAAGGGTCAAATGCGGGCGCATGGAGGCTCGGGCCCAAGAGGTGATTGAGTAACATATTCATAAAGAGACCCTGTCTCCCCCCAGATGATTCTGCCTTAGTTTTTACACAGATATGTCCTCAAAGCTTCTCACCACTGTGAACTGTGAAACAGTGCCACTTAAATACGACCCTCCCTCCCTTCCTCCTCTTTTATTCCATGTTTTTCTCTCTTTCCCATACTCCCTCCTTCCCTCCCTCTTACATACCCTCCTCCTCCCTCTCCGTCCTCCCCGGTGGTTGCCATAACAACAGCAGCACTGCGCCATTCATCTGCTGGTGTACAGAGGAGTCCTGGGCTCCCTGCTCCTGTGGAACTAGCAGTGCCTCTCACATCTATACATAACACTGCTCGCTAAGCGCCGGTCACGGACACGAATGTGCTCGCAATCCATCTATTGGCCCGTATTTTCCTCTGCTGCTTAGGAAAGGTCTTCTCTTTTTGGAAGGAGAAAGCTGGCCGACTGTCCAAGGATGAGTGAAGATATCAGAGAGAATGTAATCTCGGTGTCCCTCTCTCTCTCTCCCTAGTGACACAGTGACTGCTGCCTGGGTGCCTTCTTCGTCCTCCTCCTCCTCCTCTCGCTTTTCTTGTCACCCTGCCATATCTGCTTCCTGCAACCCATATCATTTTCTGTGGCTGAATCGAGCTGACTGAACGGCGTCAGCAACACTGAGACCTGTAGAGGATTACTTTGAAAGAAGAGAGGAGAGGAGGAGAGTCGTTATTATTTTTCCTCCTCTGCTTGATTTGCTGTGCCGCTTGCTGTGTGGGTATCAACCAAGGGGTCATCGTTCAGGGAGTAAGGTCTGTTTGTGTCACTGGACGGAGAAGGAGGGGAACTGGTGCCATATTCCAGCCTTCCACAATCATGCAGGATCTGACTTGAGAATGGTGAGCCACCTCCAATTAGGGATGGGCACGGTTATTGAAATATCCGAATGGATGTTAGTATCTGATTACTTGTGTGAGTGTTCATTTTTGTAGAGATTTAGATTTAGGCCTTTAATTTAACCTTGTGAAATTGTTACATACACAAGGATATACCATACCACCTCTGCTGTAATTTACCTGGTGTGTTCCAGGCCTGGCCCAGGTTAACAGCCTCTCTGGGGGGTCAGTGTGGAGGAGTGGAGTGGATGTATTCGTCATAGGCTTGAATGCTATTGTTGGTACAGCAAGCTGGGCTTATAAGGAGAGAGAAGAGGTAGGCTAATCTTTGCAGCTGTAATCAGAATTTAGGCTCAGTAACTGTAGTAACTGGCTACAGCGTGGGGAGTAGTAACTGGCTACTGATGGGTGACTGTAACACTAACTGACTACTGGTGGGTGACTGTAGCAGTAATTGGCTAATGATGGGTGACTGTAGCAGTAACTGGCTGCTGGTGGGTGACTGTAGCAGTAACTGGCTGCTGGTGGGTGGTTGTAGCAGTAACTGGCTACTGGTGGGTGACTGTAGCAGTATCTGGCTACTGATGGGTGACTAGCAGTAACTGGCTGCTGGTGGGTGACTGTAGCAGTAACTGGCTACTGGTGGGTGACTGTAGCAGTAACTGGCTACTGATGGGTGACTGTAGCAGTAACTGGCTACTGATGGGTGACTGTAGCAGTAACTGGCTGCTGGTAGGTGACTATAGCAGTAACTGGCTACTGGTGGGTGACTGTAGCAGTAACTGGCTACTGGTTGGTGGCTGTAGAAGTAACTGGCTACTGGTGAGTGACTGTAGTAGTAATTAGCTACTTGTGGGTGACTGTTGCAGTAACTGGCTGCTGGTGGGTGACTGTAGCACTAACTGACTACTGTTAGGTGGTTGTAGCAGTAACTGGCTACTGGTGGGTGGCTGTAGCAGTAACTCGCTACTGGTGGGTGACTGTAGTAGTAACTGGCTACTGGTGGGTGGCTGTAGCAGTAACTGGCTACTGGTGGGTGACTGTAGCACTAACTGACTACTGGAGGGTGACTGTAGCAGTAACTGGCTGCTGGTGGGTGACTATAGCAGTAACTGACTACTGTTAGGTGGTTGTAGCAGTAACTGACTACTGGTGGGTGACTGTAGCAGTAACTGGCTACTGGTGTGTGACTGTAGCAGTAACTGGCTACTGGTTGTTGACTTTAGCACTAACTGACTACTGGTTGGTGGCTGTAGCAGTAACTGGCCACTGGTGGGTGTCTGTAGCAGTAACTGGCTGCTGTTAGGTGACTGTAGCAGTAACTGGCCACTGGTGGGTGGCTGTAGCAGTAACTGGCTACTGGTGGGTGGCTGTAGCAGTAACTGGCCACTGGTGTGTGACTCTAGCAGTAACTGGCTGCTGGTGGGTGACTGTAGTAGTAACTGGCTACTGGTGGGTGGCTGTAGCAGTACCTAGCTACTGGTGGGTGGCTGTAGTAGTAACTGGCTACTGGTGGGTGGCCGTAGCAGTATCTGGCTTCTGGTGGGTGACTGTAGTAGTAACTGGCTACTGGTGAGTGACTGTAGTAGTAACTGGCTACTGGTGGGTGACTATAGCAGTAACTGGCTACCTGGTGGGTGACTGTAGTAGTAACTGGCTACTGGTGGGTGGCTGTACCAGTACCTGGCTATTGGTGGTTGGCTGTAGTAGTAACTGGCTACTGGTGAGTGACTGTAGTAGTAATTAGCTACTTGTGGGTGACTGTTGCAGTAACTAGCTGCTGGTGGGTGACTGTAGCACTAACTGACTACTGTTAGGTGGTTGTAGCAGTAACTGGCTACTGGTGGGTGGTTGTAGCAGTAACTCGCTACTGGTGGGTGACTGTAGTAGTAACTGGCTACTGGTGGGTGGCTGTAGCAGTAACTGGCTACTGGTGGGTGACTGTAGCACTAACTGACTACTGGAGGGTGACTGTAGCAGTAACTGGCTACTGTTAGGTGGTTGTAGCAGTAACTGGCTACTGGTGGGTGGTTGTAGCAGTAACTCGCTACTGGTGGGTGACTGTAGTAGTAACTGGCTACTGGTGGGTGGCTGTAGCAGTAACTGGCTACTGGTGGGTGACTGTAGCACTAACTGACTACTGGAGGGTGACTGTAGCAGTAACTGGCTGCTGGTGGGTGACTATAGCAGTAACTGACTACTGTTAGGTGGTTGTAGCAGTAACTGGCTACTGGTGGGTGACTGTAGCAGTAACTGGCTACTGGTGGGTGACTGTAGCAGTAACTGGCTACCTGGTGGTTGACTGTAGTAGTAACTGGCTTCTGGTGGGTGGCTGTACCAGTACCTAGCTTCTGGTGGGTGACTATAGCAGTAACTGGCTACCTGGTGGGTGACTGTAGTAGTAACTGGCTACTGGTGGGTGACTGTAGCAGTAACTGGCTACTGGTGGGTGGCTTCTGGTCCTCCCTTACTTCTAACTGTGTGTGTGCATCCGTTTGTTATGTCCATATATATGTGTTTAAATGACTGTGTGAACAGGTGGAAATGGTATGTTATGTATCAGAATTTGAGAGACGTCATGTTTTCCTTTCCGCTATCGTCTCCATAGCTCTCTCTCTCTCTCTCTCTCTCTCTCTCTCTCTCTCTCTCTCTCTCTCTCTCTCTCTCTCTCTCTCTCTCTCTCTCTCTCTCTCTCTCTCTCTCTCTCTCTCTCTCTCTCTCTCTCTCTCTCTCTCTCTCTCTCTCTCAGGGGTTAGCTTGCTAGCTGGTGTGAACAGCTGAACAGAACAGAATGTCCCAATAAGAAAGATGTCTGCTGCATGAATAGTCCTTCATCAGTAGCTGCTGCTGCTGGTGGTGTCAGGTGAAGGAAGGTTTTCGATGAGGAGAAGGACACACACACACACACACAGACACACAGACACACACACACACACACACACACACACACACACACAGATTCCACAGGAGTTGATCACAAGCTGTGATGAGGCTCCTTGTTGTCTGTCAGTCACAGTCAGGCATTTTAGCATTAAACAACCACACTCGGTCCCCCGTGACAGACTTCCTGTTTTAGACACAAACGATTGGTGTGTGTGTCCTTCTCCTCATCGAACACCTTCCTTCGTGCGTGTGTGTGTGTGTGTGTGTGTGTGTGTGTGTGTGTGTGTGTGTGTGTGTGTGTGTGTGTGTGTGTGTGTGTGTGTGTGTGTGTGTGTGTGTGTGTGTGTGTGTGTGTGTGTGTGTGTGTGTGTGTGTGTGTGTGTGTGTGTGTGTGTGCGTGCGTGCGTGCGTGCATGCGTGATGACATGATTCCATCACAGGGCTTAATGAGGACCTGTATACATTCACCTGTTGAGCTGAAGGTCATGTATAGAAGGGATTGACAAATGCAGACAGGATTCATCTACCGGTACAATCACCTTTAGAGCATTGCCTAAGAAATAATGGAACTTTTAAGTGTATGGAAGTAGCATGTGCCGTTAATTGATTTTCTACATCAGTGCTGATAGACATAGGCTACAGCTAGCTACACCCACATTCAAATGGAGAACGTTGCACATTAGTAATAATAGTCTGTCCAAATGAATTTATGGTTAATTTGGTTATCAAAGGATAACCAGTGGAGCATGAAGTGTATTCTATTCTCTTCACTAAGTAAGAGCCTCTGGGTTGGTTCCTGCATGCTGGAGCTTCGTACAGACCCTTTTCACCACTCAATTCTTATCAGAAAACCAGCCAGCTTGCCCACTGAGAGAGAGACTGGTTATGTCGGAAATGGCACCCTACTCCCAATGTAGTGCACTACTTTTGACAAGGGCCGATAGGGCTCTGGTCAAAAGTAGTGCACAATTTAGGGAATGAGGTACCATTTGGGGCATAGACACTGTCTCCTTAGAAAAGTGGGAACAGTCTGTACTCTGTATGGTGTGACACCCCAGCAATAAATCAAACATTGACAAAACCACTCTCCTGTAAAAACCCTCACATTGTCTCTCAGAGCGAAAGGTTACAACAGGAATCTCATTATGTTTGCTGTCTGGCTAGCTGGTGGAGTAGTGGAGAGGTGGAGGCTGTTGAAAAGTTCTTAGAGCCCATCAAGTCATCCCATCATCTTAGTGTCACCGCGGCAACACAACTCATCCACAATTTTGTTGCCATAATTAACCCTTCATTATGAGTTAATGCAGGTAAAAGGGATAGTTCACCCAAATTACAAAAGTACATGTTGGTTTCCTTACACTGTAAGCAGTCTATGGACAAGGTGTGTCAGCAAGCTTCGGTTTAGTTTCCTTGACACTTTGTCCACATGCTAACATTTTAGCATTTGTGGCACAAATCCCATTCAGGACATGGTACCAATATTAGCATTTTTCGCGCATCATGTTCAAATCATCTATAAGTGACTTTGTTGAATTTCACAATACATTTTCGATTATTTTTGATGATTTGGAAATGATGAGTGAAAAATACCAATGTTGGTCCCATGACTATTGGTCCAATTTTATGGAATTGAGTTTCATTTTGTTAAGACCCTCCAGGAACGGACGGTCCAGAGCAGATTGTAGATAAATACTTTTTTCTTCTTTCTATCTGTCAAATTCTAAATAGACAACATACAGTATCAACAATTCCCTCTGGGCAAGTTGGAAGAAAATACACTTAAATCCACTTCAATCAGATCAGTGGTCACCAACCTTTTCTGAGTAATGATCACTTTTTGAGACAAAATGGAAGCCGACCTCTACCGCTCAGATTTTTGTTGTTGTTCAAACATGACTTAAAAAGCATAAACCTATGCAACATTAACCAATTAAAAACAGTTCTCTAGCAATAAGGTTTTTGCAGTAGGCTATAGGCCCAATACATTATTACTGCACATTAGCTATGCTTGAATTGACCTGCCAATGTTGTTCTCCTCAGACCATTTTGAAATGATATTTGTAAAGAAAATGTGGTATATGATCACACTGGTAATAGATCATTTGACTGAGCATTATAATGAGTTGTTTTTTTACTGGACTGATGAACTTCACCTGATGGTCAGTCTGAGGGTAGAGAGGTAGGGAGCAGCAATAAGGCTGCCTGTCACCCAACTCACCGTCCCTCCGCTCTCCCTCCCTGCGCTGAGAAAAGGGGACACAGTCTTCTAGCTGATGGGGAAACTCAAGTCACACTGCATTATGTCTGCCTCATGCACCAATTCATGTCGTTACTCCTATGACCAGAGAAAATGAGATATTCTTAGATATTAAAAAAGACTCAAGCCGCTAATAATAACAACACAAGTTTATCGGAAGACTTTGCTGTCGTCATTCATTATAGCTGTAATGCTGGTTGTAGAGATCCCCCGGTTGGTGACCGCTGGTGTAGAGGAAGGGGAGGAGCTGTAGTCATTCATTACAGCTGTAATGCTGGTTGTAGAGATCCCCCGGTTGGTGACCGCTGGTGTAGATGAAGGGGAGAAGCTGTAGTCATTCATTACAGCTGTAATGCTGGTTGTAGAGATCCCCGGTTGGTGACCGCTGGTGTAGAGGAAGGGGAGGAGCTGTAGTCATTCATTACAGCTGTAATGCTGGTTGTAGAGATCCCCGGTTGGTGACCGCTGGTGTAGAGGAAGGGGAGGAGCTGTAGTCATTTATTACAGCTGTAATGCTGGTTGTAGAGATCCCCCTGGTTGGTGACCGCTGGTGTAGATGAAGGGGAGAAGCTGTAGTCATTCATTACAGCTGTAATGCTGGTTGTAGAGATCCCCGGTTGGTGACCGCTGGTGTAGAGGAAGGGGAGGAGCTGTAGTCATTCATTACAGCTATAATGCTGGTTGTAGAGATCCCCGGTTGGTGACCGCTGGTGTGGAGGAAGGGGAGGAGCTGTAGTCATTCATTACAGCTGTAATGCTGGTTGTAGAGATCCCCCGGTTGGTGACCGCTGGTGTAGAGGAAGGGGAGGAGCTGTAGTCATTCATTACAGCTATAATGCTGGTTGTAGAGATCCCCGGTTGGTGACCGCTGGTGTAGAGGAAGGGGAGGAGCTGTAGTCATTCATTACAGCTGTAATGCTGGTTGTAGAGATCCCCCGGTTGGTGACCGCTGGTGTAGAGGAAGGGGAGGAGACAGGTTAAAGAAGGATTTTTAAGCCTTGAGACAATTGAGGTGGAAGGTGTTCTTAATGTTTTGTGCACTCTGTATATAATCTTAAGCACACAACATTTGGTGAATGTAGACGATTCTGAAGCTGAGGAAAGTGTGTTGGCATGTGGGAAAAGTCTGTGACTTCCGCAGTTAAAGACAAGTACACTGAAATTAGACTAACACCAAATGCCTATTTAGACCCAATCAGAGTCTCTTCAAAGTAAGTTACTAAATATAGTCCAGTTTGTACCATTCTCTACGAAATGGCCTTTTAAATGATGTGTAATGCAATTTAGTGAGCTTTGAAATTGTTGATGTGTGTCAATTTTAATGTGGTTACAATTCATAAAAAAATGTTTGACGGTTGCATGGTAAACTACAACAAATCTATATATGTATTTGACATTTGTATGTTTATTTTTTTAAATACTAATATAAATGGACCAAAATACCAACAAATCTCAAAATTGATAGGTCGATGCAACATTTTCATTTCAGCCTGTGGTGCTTGGCCTTAATGTAGATTGGAAAGTAAATTAATGTATTGTAAATATGTACATTTTTTGTGCCTTTAGTAGGAAAGTAAAAAGGAAGTAAAATAATTGATTGGGAATGACTGTTGTTCCATTGGGTTCACACAGGGTGATTTAACAGTGCAAGACTTGTCAAGAAGCAGCTATAGATTTGGAATGAGTCAATTTAAACCGTTAGTAGGAGTCAGTATATGTTGGAAACTAAGTGAATTTATTGTCAATATCTATAACTTTTTTGTTCATTTGGGTTTTCCATTGGGTCCTTATACAGTGGAAGGTTGCGTCCCAAATTGCACCCCATTTCCTATACAGTGCACTTTTTTGACCAGGGCCCATAGCTTTGCACTATATAGGGAATTGGGTGCCATTTGGGACGTACACCAAGACCGTTAGAATAGTCTGCATTAGTGTAAGAATGAGAAACCCGCAGTGTGCTATTAATAGGCCTGATAATGATTTGCTTACAAAACACAGCAGTGGGATTACCATGCGTTACGTACCCTGACTACCCCACCACTCATCTGCTAATGATGATGCTACCAAGCTCAGCAAATCAGGTGTCTGTCTATCTGTCTGTGTGTGCGTGCATGTGTGTGTGTGACAGTGGTTATGTTGAGCCATATGTTCGTGTTTTAGGATTCAGGGCACCACACTAGTGTTTTCAATGGGTGATACTAGTGCTATAACTGTAATTAGGTGAATGGATGGCCTCCATTAAGCATTGCTCTTCTCTCTATTCTCATCCTCTTTACAGGAAAATTGCTTTCACTAACGTCAGTGACTTTAAAGCATTTTCACTCTGTTTCTCCTCTCCTCTGTTGAGCTCCAATCACCTCCACTCTGTTTCTCCTCGCCCCTGTTGAGCTCCAATCACCTCCACTCTGTTTCTCCTCTCCTCTGTTGAGCTACAATCACCTCCACTCTGTTTCTCCTCTCCTCTGTTGAGCTCCAATCACCTCCACTCTGTTTCTCCTCTCCTCTGTTGAGCTCCAATCACCTCCACTCTGTTTCTCCTCTCCTCTGTTGAGCTCCAATCACCTCCACTCTGTTTCTCCTCTCCTCTGTTGAGCTCCAATCACCTCCACTCTGTTTCTCCTCTCCCCTGTTGAGCTCCAATCACCTCCATTCTGTTTCTCCTCTCCCTGTTGAGCTCCAATCACCTCCACTCTGTTTCTCCTCTCCCACGTTGAGCTCCAATCACCTCCACTCTGTTTCTCCACTCTGTTTCTCCTTTCCCCGTTGAGCTCCAATCACCACTCTGTTTCTCCACTCTGTTTCTCCTCTCCCCGTTGAGCTCCTGTCACGCCCTGGTCTAAGTATTTTGTGTTTTTCTTCATGTATTGGGTCAGGCCAGGGTGTGGCATGGGGTTTTTGTATTGTGGTGTGTTTTGTCTTGGGGTTTTGGTGTGTGTGTATTGGGATTGTAGCTAGTGGGGTTATCTAGCAAAGTCTATGGCTGTCTGGAGTGGTTCTCAATCAGATGCAGGTGTTTATCGTTGTCTCTGATTGGGAACCATATTTAGGCAGCCATATTCTTTGAGTTTGTCGTGGGTGATTGTCCTTAGTGTCTTTGTTCCTGTCTCTGTGTTTGCACCAGATAGGACTGTTTAGGTTTTCACTTTTCTTGTTTTGTGTAGTCTGTTCATGTATAGTCGTCTTTATTAAAAACATGAATAACCACCACGCTGCATTTTGGTCCGCCTATCCTTCACACCTAGAGAACCGTAACAGAATCACCCACCACCAACGGACCAAGCAGCGTGTCAACAGGCCGGAGCAGCAGGAGAGGAGGCAACAGGAGCAGCCCAAAGAGGAGTACAGTATGGACTATACTTCTTGGGAGGAGATAGACAGGTGGGCGGTCGACCCAGGGAGAGTGCCGGAGCCCGCCTGGGATTCGATGGAGCAGTGCGCGCAAGGTTATCGGAGAATGAGGTTGGCGAAGCAAGCACGGCGGCGCGGACTGAAGCCAGAGAGTCAGCCCCAAAAATGTATTGGGGGGCTCACAGGGAGTATGGCTATGCCAGTTAGGAGACCTGTGCAAACTTCCTGTGGTTACTGGGGGCTAGAGAGACCGGGCAGGCACTGTGTTATGCAGTGGTGCGCACGGTGTCCCCAGTGCGGGTGCATAGCCCGGTGCGGTATATTCCAGCTCCTCGTATCGGCCGGGCTAGAGTAGGGTTGGTTGGTAAGGTTGGGCAGGCTCGGTGCTCAAGAGCTCCAGTGCGCCTGCACGGTCCGGTCTATCCAGTACCACCTCCACACCCCAGCCCTCCGGTAGCAGCTCCCCGCACCAGGCTTCCTGTGCGTGTCCTCGGTTCAGTACTACCAGTACCAGCACCACGCATCAGGCCTACAGTGCGCCTCGCCTCTCCAGCGCTGCCGGAGCCTTTCTCCTCTCCTGCGCTGTTGGAGTCTCCTGTCTGTTCAGCGCTGCCAGAGCCTTCCTCCTCTACAGCGCTGCTGGAGTCTCCCACCTGTTTAGCGCAGCCAGAGCCTTCCTCCTCTCCTGCGCTGCCGGAGTCTCCCGCCTGTTCAGCGCTGTCAGAGCCTTCCTCCTCTACAGCGCTGCTGGAGTCTCCTGCCTGTTCAGCGCAGCCTGAGCTGCCAGCCTGCATGGAGCAGCCAGAGCTGCCAGGCTGCATGGAGCAGCCAGAGCTGTCAGTCTGCATGGAGCAGCCAGAGATGTCAGTCTGCAAGGAGCTGTCAGTCTGCATGGAGCAGCCTGAGCTGTCAGTCTGCATGGAGCAGCCAGAGCTGTCAGTCTGCATGGAGCAGCCAGAGCTGTCAGTCTGCATGGAGCAGCCAGAGCTGCCAGTCTGCATGGAGCAGCCAGAGCTGTCAGTCTGCATGGAGCTGCCAGAGCTGCTGCATGGAGCAGCCAGAGCTGCCAGCCTGCATGGAGCAGCCAGAGCTGCCAGCCTGCATGGAGCAGCCAGAGCTGCCAGCCTGCATGGAGCAGCCAGAGCTGCCAGGCTGCATGGAGCAGCCAGAGCTGTCAGTCTGCAAGGAGCTGTCAGTCTGCATGGAGCAGCCAGAGCTGTCAGTCTGCATGGAGCAGCCAGAGCTGTCAGTCTGCATGGAGCAGCCAGAGATGTCAGTCTGCATGGAGCAGCCAGAGATGTCAGTCTGCATGGAGCAGCCAGAGATGTCAGTCTGCATGGAGCAGCCAGAGCTGTCAGTCTGCATGGAGCAGCCAGAGCTGTCAGTCTGCATGGAGCAGCCAGAGATGTCAGTCTGCAAGGAGCTGTCAGTCTGCATGGAGCAGCCTGAGCTGTCAGTCTGCATGGAGCAGCCAGAGGTGTCAGTCTGCATGGAGCAGCCAGAGCTGTCAGTCTGCATGGAGCAGCCAGAGCTGCCAGTCTGCATGGAGCAGCCAGAGCTGTCAGTCTGCAAGGAGCTGTCAGTCTGCATGGAGCAGCCTGAGCTGCCAGCCTGCATGGAGCAGCCAGAGCTGTCAGTCTGCATGGGGCAGCCAGAGCTGTCAGTCTGCATGGAGCAGCCAGAGCTGCCAGTCTGCATGGAACAGCCAGAGCTGTCAGTCTGCAAGGAGCTGTCAGTCTGCATGGAGCAGCCAGAGCTGTCAGTCTGCATGGAGCAGCCAGAGATGTCAGTCTGCATGGAGCAGCCAGAGCTGTCCGTCTGTATGGAGCAGCCAGAGCTGTCAGTCTGCATGGAGCAGCCAGAGATGTCAGTCTGCATGAAGCAGCCCGAGCTGCCAGTCTGCAAGGAGCTGCCAGTCTGCACGGAGCTGTCAGTCTGCAAGGAGCTGTCAGTCTGCAAGGAGCTGCCAGTCTGTAAGGAGCTGCCAGTCTGCAAGGAGCTGCCAGTCTGCACGGAGCCGCCAGAGCTGCCAGTCTGTAAGAAGCCGCCAGAGCTGTCAGCCTACATGGAGCAGCCAGAGCCGCCAGTCAGCGTGGAGCAGCCAGAGCCGCCAGTCAGCATGGAGCAGCCAGATCTTTCAGTCTGCCAGGATCCGCCAGTCAGCCAGACTCTTCCAGATCTGCCAGTCAGCCAGACTCTTCCAGATCCGCCAGTCAGCCAGACTCTTCCAGATCTGCCAGTCAGCCAGACTCTGCCAGTCAGCCAGACTCTTCCAGATCTGCCAGTCAGCCAGAACTGCCAGTCGATCTGCCAGTCGGCCAGGATCTGCCAGTCGGCCAGGATCTGCCAGTCGGCCAGGATCCGCCAGTCGGCCAGGATCCGCCAGTCGGCCAGGATTCGCCAGATCCGCCAGTCAGCCAGGATCTGCCAGTCAGCCAGGATCTGCTGAAACCACCAGCCAGCCAGGATCTGGTAGATCTACCTACCTGCCTGTGCTTCCTCTCACTCCTGAGCTTCCTCTCACTCCCGAGCTTTCTCTCACTCCCGAGCTTTCTCTCACTCCCAAGCTTTCTCTCACTCCCGAGCTTTCTCTCACTCCTGAGCTTTCTCTCACTCCTGAGCTTTCTCTCACTCCCGAGCTTTCTCTCACTCCCGAGCTTTCTCTCACTCCCGAGCTTCCCCTCAGTCCCGAGCTGCCTCAGTCCCGAGCTGTGCTTCAGTCCCGATCTGCTCCTCAGTCCAGTGGGTTTCTGGGTGAGGACTACTAGGCCATGGTCGGCGGCGAGGGTGGACTATCCAGGGACGCGAGGAGAGGGGACTAAGACATTAACTGAGTGGGTTCCACGTCCCACGCCGGAGCCACCACCATGGACAGACGCCCACCCGGACCCTCCCTATTGTTTTGAGGTGCGTTCGGGAGTCCGCACCTTAGGGGGGTTCTGTCACGCCCTGGTCTAAGTATTTTGTGTTTTTCTTCATGTATTGGGTCAGGCCAAATCAAATCAAATCAAATCAAATTTTATTTGTCACATACACATGGTTAGCAGATGTTAATGCGAGTGTAGCGAAATGCTTGTGCTTCTAGTTCCGACAATGCAGTAATAACGAGCAAGTAATCTAACTAACAATTCCAAAAAAACTACTGTCTTATACACAGTGTAAGGGGATAAAGAATATGTACATAAGGATATATGAATGAGTGATGATACAGTAGATGATATCGAGTACAGTATATACATATGAGATAAGTATGTAAACCAAGTGGCATAGTTAAAGTGGCTAGTGATACATGTATTACATAAGGATGCAGTCGATGATATAGAGTACAGTATCAACGTATGCATATGAGATGAACAATGTAGGGTAAGTAACATTATGTAAGGTAGCATTGTTTAAAGTGGCTAGTGATATATTTACATAATTTCCCATCAATTCCCATGATTAAAGTGGCTGGAGTAGAGTCAGTGTCATTGACAGTGTGTTGGCAGTAGCCACTCAATGTTAGTGGTGGCTGTTTAACAGTCTGATGGCCTTGAGATAGAAGGGTGTGGCAGGGTGTGGCATGGAGTTTTTGTATTGGGGTGTGTTTTGTCTTGGGGTTTTGGTGTGTGTGTATTGGGATTGTAGCTAGTGGGGTTATCTAGCAAGGTCTATGGCTGTCTGGAGTGGTTCTCAATCAGAGGTAGGTGTTTATCGTTGTCTCTGATTGGGAACCATATTTCGGCAGCCATATTCTTTGAGTTTGTCGTGGGTGATTGTCCTTAGTGTCTTTGTTCCTGTCTCTGTGTTTGCACCAGATAGGACTGTTTAGGTTTTCACTTTTCTTGTTTTGTATAGTCTGTTCATGTATCGTCGTCTTTATTAAAAACATGAATAACCACCACGCTGCATTTTGTTCCGCCTCTCTTTCACCGGAAGAAAACCCTTACAGCTCCAATCACCTCCACTCTGTTTCTCCACTCTGTTTCTCCTCTCCCCGTTGAGCTCCAATCGCCACTCTGTTTCTCCACTCTGTTTCTCCTCTCCCCGTTGAGCTCCAATCACCTCCACTCTGTTTCTCCACTCTGTTTCTCCTCTCCCCGTTGAGCTCCAATCACCTCCACTCTGTTTCTCCACTCTGTTTCTCCTCTCCCCGTTGAGCTCCAATCACCTCCACTCTGTTTCTCCACTCTGTTTCTCCTCTCCCCGTTGAGCTCCAATCACCTCCACTCTGTTTCTCCACTCTGTTTCTCCTCTCCCCGTTGAGCTCCAATCACCTCCACTCTGTTTCTCCACTCTGTTTCTCCTCTCCCCGTTGAGCTCCAATCACCTCCACTCTGTTTCTCCACTCTGTTTCTCCTCTCCCTGTTGAGCTCCAATCACCTCCACTCTGTTTCTCCACTCTGTTTCTCCACTCTGTTTCTCCTTTCCCCGTTGAGCTCAAATCACCTCAATAACAAGAGAAATCAATAACCAGAGGCCTTAAGGTGGAATGGACATAAAGTCTCTTTTATGGTTTTAGAAAAGCGCTGTATAAATCCTTGGTATAATTAACCTTCTATTTGACTCCGTGTCAGCCAGGGTATCCATCTACAGCAGGGGTATGAAGATCTCACGCTATGAGGTCCGGAGCCTGCTGGTTTTCTGATCCGTCACTGATTAGAGAGGAAAAATTAAAGAAAGCAGTGGAACTGGCTTCACAGTACAGATTTGAATTGAAGGGATTTACAGTATGTGATGTTATTCACAGATTTGATGAGGATGTTTTCTGTGCTTCTGCTTGCTTTTTGGAGTCTAAGCCGGGTTACTGTAAAGCACTTTGTGAGAAACTGCTAATGTATAAAGGGCTTTATAAATACATGTACTTGATTGAGGGGGTTAGGGTGGGGGAATAGGTATATACAGTGTGGTGTTAGAGGTAGGAGGACCTGCAACCGACCTAGACCATCATGCACTGCTCTTCTGGGCCTATAAATAACCTCACTAGGGGTTAGAACTCAGCTGGGACTGGGGTCAGGGGTTAAGGGTCAAGGCATGTTGGCTATTAGAATCTGCTCCATCATCCATCCACATTAGGTCTGAGGCCATTCTACGGTACTTTCATCTCTTAAATACACTGCTTTAATCACAGTCACATAACTCTACGATGATGGTGTCATTCTCAAGTCTCTCTCTCTCTTCCTCCGCTATGTTTACCTGAAGACTACCTCCTCAATGTGTTACTGGTATGTCATTCTCAGCCTGTTCCAGCTATACACTCACCCTGTAGTCTTCCTCCACTATAGTTATCTGAAGACTGCCTCCTCAATGCAGTATAACAGTATCATGTAACTCTAAACTGGTGTTGATGTGTAATTCTCAGTTTGTCTCACCCTCTAGTCATTTCCTCCCTTTGTGGTTGTCCGAAGAGCAAGTGGTCCCACATCCACATTGACCATGACTGCTGACAGTGGCAGGTGGCTGGCAGGAAGGCTGGGGGTGGAGGTGAAAGACTATTAGGGTTAAGTTCCTTGCTCAAGGGCACATCAACAGACTTTTCACCTAGTCGGCTCAGGGATTTGAACCAGCAACATTTTGGTTACTGGTCCAATGCTCTTAACCGCTAGGCTACCTGCTGTCAAGTCATGCAGTCCATCCCAAGTGGTACCCTATCCCCTATACACTGAGTGTACAAAACACTAGGAACACCTGCTCCTTCCAGAACATAAACTGACTTGTGTATGTGTGCCATTCAGAGTGTGAATGGGCAAGACAAAATATTTAAGAGCCTTTGAAAGGGGTATGATAGTAGGTACAAGGCGTAGCGGTTTGAGAGTGTTAAGAACTGCAATGCTTCTGGGTTTTTCACACACAACAGTTTCCTGAGTATATCAAGAATGGTCCACCTAAAGGACATCCAACAAACTTGATACAACTGTGGGAAGCATTGAAGTCAACATGGGCCAATGCTTTCGAATACCTTGTAGAGTTCATACCCCTATGAATTGAGACTGTTCTGAGGGCAAAAGTGAGTGCAACTCAATATTAGGAAGGCATTCTTAATTTTTTGTTCACTCAGTGTATAGTGCACTTCTTTTGAGCAGGGTAGTGCACACTATAGGGAATATGGTATGCATGAGGGTATGGGATGCATCGATGGAGTGGAAGTCCTTAAGTAATGACTAGTAATGTGGGTGGCAGTTGAATAACCCCAGAAGACTACATCATAGGCCTGTACTGGGATTACTCCTCTCTGGAATCACCAGACTATCATGGACCATATTGACCAAGACTGTTGGCTTTGGAGCCGGATTCTAATTTAAGGGCGCAGCCCTGCGGTGACCCGCGGCTTGTGTGTTTGCGTTTGGCGTTTTGTTTTTGATAGTTGATAGAGTTTGTCTTCGTGGTGTTTTATTCTCCTTGTATTTACTGTCTGTATTTATATTGATGTCTTTTGTCATTTCTTTTATTTAACGTTTCTTTAACTAAGCAAGTCAGTATGTTTGATCATACTGCACGTGTTGTGTACACAGAGACGCAAACAGTATTTCCCCATGGGGATATTAAAGTCATTATCTTACCTTATGTAAGCATTGGTTGGATGTACTGTTGGCTAACCTTACATGACTAATACTAGCATGTAAGCTTTGTATGTAGTCTTGTGAGCCGTACCCCCCCCCACACACACACACACATACTGAAGCAGATGAGTTAACAGTGCTTGTATGGAGTGTTGTCAGCAGCCTCTGTATTCAGTCTGAGCTGAATGAACACAACACCTTCCAGTGTTTCACACTCTACTAGCCAGTATTGTTTAGACAACCATCCAACCAGACAGGCTTTAAGAGGTACTGTAGAGGTATTGTAGTAATTACTGTAGAGGTATTGTAGTAATTACTGTAGAGGTATTGTGGTAATTACTGTAGAGGTATTGTGGTAATTACTGTAGAGGTATTGTGGTAATTACTGTAGAGGTATTGTGGTAATTACTGTAGAGGTATTGTAGTAATTACTGTAGAGGTATTGTAGTAATTACTGTAGAGGTATTGTGGTAATTACTGCAGAGGTATTGTGGTAATTACTGCAGAGGTATTGTGGTAATTACTGCAGAGGTATTGTGGTAATTACTGCAGAGGTATTGTAGTAATTACTGCAGAGGTATTGTAGTAATTACTGTAGAGGAATTGTGGTAATTACTGCAGAGGTATTGTGGTAATTACTGCAGAGGTATTGTGGTAATTACTGCAGAGGTATTGTGGTAATTACTGCAGAGGTATTGTAGTAATTACTGCGGAGGTATTGTAGTAATTACTGTGGAGGTATTGTAGTAATTACTGTGGAGGTATTGTAGTAATTACTGTGGAGGTATTGTAGTAATTACTGCGGAGGTATTGTAGTAATTACTGCAGAGGTATTGTAGTAATTACTGCAGAGGTATTGTAGTAATTACTGCAGAGGTATTGTAGTAATTACTGCAGAGGTATTGTAGTAATTACTGCAGAGGTATTGTAGTAATTACTGCAGAGGTATTGTAGTAATTACTGCAGAGGTATTGTAGTAATTACTGCAGAGGTATTGTAGTAATTACTGCAGAGGTATTGTAGTAATTACTGCAGAGGTATTGTAGTAATTACTGCAGAGGTATTGTAGTAATTACTGCAGAGGTATTGTAGCAATTACTGCAGAGGTATTGTAGCAATTACTGCAGAGGTATTGTAGCAATTACTGCAGAGGTATTGTAGCAATTACTGCAGAGGTATTGTAGCAATTACTGTGGAGGTATTGTAGTAATTACCGTGGAGGTATTGTAGTAATTACCGTAGAGGTATTGTAGTAATTACTGTAGAGGTACTGTAGTAGTTACTGTAGAGGTACTGTAGTAGTTACTGTAGAGGTACTGTAGTAGCGACTGTAGAGGTACTGTAGTAGTTACTGTAGAGGTACTGTAGTCGTTACGGTTGTTGCTACTGTAGAGGTACTGTAGTAGTGACTGTAGAGGTACAGTAGTAGTGACTGTAGAGGTACTGTAGTAGTGACTGTAGAGGTACTGTAGTAGTTACTGTAGAGGTACTGTAGTAGTTACTGTAGAGGTACTGTAGTAGTTACTGTAGAGGTACTGTAGTAGTTACTGTAGAGGTACTGTAGTAGTTACTGTAGAGGTACTGTAGTAGTGACTTTAGAAGTACTGTAGTAGTGATTGTAGAGTTACTGTAGTAGTTGCTGTAGAGGTACTGTAGTTGTTGCTATAGAAGTAATGTATTAGACCTAATAAAGTACTATAGTTGTTACTGTAAATGTACTGTAGTTACTGTAGTAGGTAGTGTTCAGGTACTGTAGTAGTTACTGTAGCGGTATTTTAGTAGTTTGTGTTGTGGTATTGTAGTAGTTACTGTAGTAGTTAATGTTGTGGTACTGTATTAGTTACTGTGGTAGTTAGTGTTGAGGTACTGTAGTATTTACTGTAGATATGCTGTATTAGTTTGTGCTGAGGTTCTGTATTATTTACTGTAGATATGCTGTAGTAGTTAGTGTTGAGGTACTGTTGTAGTTACTGTATAAATAATGTAGTAGTTAGTCTTGAGGTACTGTAGTAGTTACTGTAGAGGTACTATAGTAGTTACTGTAGTAGTTAGTGTTGATGTACTGTAGTATTTACTGTAGAGATACTGTAGTAATTAGTTTTGCGATACTGTAGTAGTTACTGTAGAGGTACTGTAGTAGTTACTGTAGAGGTACTGTAGTAGTTACTGTAGAGGTACTGTAGTAGTTAGTTTTGCGGTACTGTAGTTGTTACTGTAGAGGTATTGTAGTAGTTACTGTAGAGGTACTGTAGTAGTTACTGTAGAGGTACTGTAGTAGTTACTGTAGAGGTACTGTAGTAGTTACTGTAGAGATACTGTAGTAGTTACTGTAGTGGTATTGTAGTAGTTACCATAGTCGTTAGTGTTGTGGTACTGAATTAGTTACTGTAGAGATAATGTAGTAGTTACTTTTGAGGTACTATAGTATTTACTGTAGAGATACTGTAGTAGTTATTGTTGCGGTATTGTAGTATTTACTGTAGATATGTTGTAGTAGTTAGTGCTGAGGTACTGTAGCAGTTAGTGTTGAAGTACTATAGTATCTACTGTAGAGATAATGTAGTAGTTATTGTTGCGGTACTGTAGTAGTTACTGTAGAGGTACTGTAGTAGTTACTGTAGAGGTACTGTAGTAGTTACTGTAGTGGTATTGTAGTAGTTACTGTAGATATGTTGTAGTAGTTAGTGCTGAGGTACTGTAGCAGTTAGTGTTGAGGTACTATAGTATCTACTGTAGAGATACTGTAGTAGTTATTGTTGCTGTACTGTAGTAGTTACTGTAGAGGTACTGTAGTAGTTACTGTAGTGGTATTGTAGTAGTTACTGTAGATATGTTGTAGTAGTTAGTGCTGAGGTACTGTAGCAGTTAGTGTTGAGGTACTATAGTATCTACTGTAGAGATACTGTAGTAGTTATTGTTGCTGTACTGTAGTAGTTACTGTAGAGGTACTGTAGTAGTTACTGTAGTGGTATTGTAGTAGTTACCGTAGTCGTTAATTTTGTGGTTCTGAATTAGTTACTGCCGTGGTATTGTAGTAGTTACTGTAGTAGTTAGTGTTGAGGTTCTGTATTAGTTACTGTAGTAGTTATTGTTGAGGTACTGTAGTATTTACTGTAGATATGTTGTAGTAGTTAGTGCTGAGGTACTGTAGCAGTTAGTGTTGAGGTACTGTAGTAGTTACTGTAGTAGTTAGTGTTGTGGTACTGTATTAGTTACTGTATGGGTATTGTAGTGGTTACTGTAGTAGTTAGTGTTGAGGTACTGTAGTAGTTATTGTAGTAGTTACTCTAGTAGTTAGTGTTGAGGTACTGTAGTAGTTATTGTAGTAGTTACTCTAGTAGTTAGTGTTGAGGTACTGTAGTAGTTATTGTAGTAGTTACTGTAGTAGTTAGTGTTGTGGTACTGTATTAGTTACTGTATGGGTATTGTAGTGGTTACTGTAGTAGTTAGTGTTGAGGTACTGTAGTAGTTATTGTAGTAGTTACTGTAGTAGTTAGTGTTGAGGTATTGTTGTAGTTACTGAAGTGGTGTTGTAGTAGTTACTGCGGTGGTATTGTAGTAGTTACTGTAGTTGTTAGTGTTGAGGTACTGTAGTAGTTATTGTAGTAGTTACTGTAGTAGTTAGTGTTGAGATATTGTTGTAGTTACTGAAGTGGTGTTGTAGTAGTTACTGTGGTGGTATTGTAGTAGTTACTGTAGTTGTTAGTGTTGAGGTACTGTAGTAGTTATTGTAGTAGTTACTGTAGTAGTTAGTGTTGAGGTATTGTTTTAGTTACTGAAGTGGTGTTGTAGTAGTTACTGCGGTGGTATTGTAGTAGTTACTGTAGTTGTTGGTGTTGAGGTACTGTAGTAGTTATTGTAGTAGTTACTGTAGTAGTTAGTGTTGAGGTATTGTTTTAGTTACTGAAGTGGTGTTGTAGTAGTTACTGCGGTGGTATTGTAGTAGTTACTGTAGTTGTTGGTGTTGAGGTACTGTAGTAGTTATTGTAGTAGTTACTGTAGTAGTTAGTGTTGAGGTATTGTTTTAGTTACTGAAGTGGTGTTGTAGTAGTTACTGCGGTGGTATTGTAGTAGTTACTGTAGTTGTTAGTGTTGAGGTACTGTAGTTGTTACTGTAGTAGTTACTGTAGTAGTTAGTGTTGAGGTATTGTTTTAGTTACTGAAGTGGTGTTGTAGTAGTTACTGCGGTGGTATTGTAGTAGTTACTGTAGTTGTTAGTGTTGAGGTACTGTAGTTGTTACTGTAGTAGTTACTAGAAGAGCTTGAGGGCAGAACATGGTGTCTCCACATATGCAAGTCCTTTTGTGTGTTTGTGTGTGTCTTGCAATGTGTTGTTGCACTGACGATGTGAACATAGTCACATCATCAAGGTATAACAGGACAGATTTATAGCGACAGTCTCCAAACATGCATTCCTGAAATATACTGGGGGCTTTGCACAACCCGATGGGCATGCTATTTCATTCAGACAAACCGAAAGGAGTTTGTGTTTTTACATAGATTGTTGTAACACCCTGTTCTGAACACCTTTGTCATCGTTTGTCATTCATGTATCTAATTATACTAAATGTATCTCATTATCTTATAATTAACATAATGAGCATTACCTGGATATTGATTTTATATGCACAACTCATTAGTTTGCTCAAAGCCCAGCTTGTGTCTTAATGGGCTGTCATGTAGGAGTCTATGTCTTTCACTTTCAATGGTATGTTTTGCAGGACATTTTCTTGTTATTTTTCCTCAAGCCTTGGCTTAACAATGTCTGTCTGAGGGAAATAGACACGAGCTGTTTGTTTATTGTTTCGGTTTCCTTCCCACACTACCACACTCCCACCCTCCTACACTACCATCCTCCCACACTACCACACTCCCACCCTCCTACACTACCATCCTCCCACACTACCACACTCCCACCCTCCTACACTACCATCCTCCCACACTACCACACTCCCACCCTCCTACACTACCATCCTCCCACACTACCACACTCCCACCCTCCTCCTCCCACACTACCACACTCCCACCCTCTCCTACACTACCATCCTCCCACACTCCAACACTACCACACTCCCACCCTCCTACACTACCATCCTCCCACACTACCACACTCCCACCCTTCTACACTACCATCCTCCCACACTACCACACTCCCACCCTCCTACACTACCATCCTCCCACACTACCACACTCCCACCCTCCTACACTACCATCCTCCCACACTACCACACTCCCACCCTCCTACACTACCATCCTCCCACACTACCACACTCCCACCCTCCTACACTACCATCCTCCCACACTACCACACTCCCACCCTCCTACACTACCATCCTCCCACACTACCACACTCCCACCCTCCTACACTACCATCCTCCCACACTACCACACTCCCACCCTCCTACACTACCATCCTCCCACACTACCACACTCCCACCCTCCTACACTACCATCCTCCCACACTACCACACTCCCACCCCTCCTACTACCATCCCACCACACTCCCTACACTACCACCTCCCACCCACCCACCTCCCACACTACCATCCTCCCACACTACCACACTCCCACCCTCCTACACTACCATCCTCCCACACTACCACACTCCCACCCTCCTACACTACCATCCTCCCACACTACCACACTCCCACCCTCCTACACTACCATCCTCCCACACTACCACACTCCCACCCTCCTACACTACCATCCTCCCACACTACCACACTCCCACCCTCCTACACTACCATCCTCCCACACTACCACACTCCCACCCTCCTACACTACCATCCTCCCACACTACCACACTCCTACCCTCTTACACTACCATCCTCCCACACTCCAACACTACCACCATCCCACACTACCACACTCCCACCCTCCTACACTACCATCCTCCCACACTACCACACTCCCACCCTCCTACCATCCTCCCACACTACCACACTCCTACCCTCTTACACTACCATCCTCCCACACTCACACTACCACACTCCTACCATCCTCCCACACTACCACACTCCCACCCTCCTACACTACCATCCTCCCACACTACCACACTCCTACCCTCCTACACTACCATCCTCCCACACTACCACACTCCCACCCTCCTACACTACCATCCTCCCACACTACCACACTCCCACCCTCCTACACTACCATCCTCCCACACTACCACACTCCTACCCTCTTACACTACCATCCTCCCACACTCCAACACTACCACACTCCCACACTCCCACACTACCACCATCCCACACTACCACCCTACCACACTCCCACCCTCCTACACTACCACACTCCCACACTACCACCCTCCCACACTACCACACTCCCACACTACTACCCTACCACACTCCCACCCTACCACACTCCCACCCTCCTACACTACCACACTCCCACACTACCACCCTCTCAAACTACCACACTCCCACACTACTACCCTACCACACTCCCACACTACCACACTCCCACACTCCCACCCTCCCACCCTACCACACTACCACCATCCCACACTACCACCCTACCACACTCCCACCCTCCTACACTACCACACTCCCACACTACCACCCTCCCACACTACCACACTCCCACACTACTACCCTACCACACTCCCACACTACCACACTCCCATACTACCACACTCCCACACTACCACACTCCCACCCTACCACCTTCCCACACTACCTCTATTCTGCACTCCCACATTCCCACACTACCACTCTCCCACACTACCATATTCCCACACACCCACACTACCACACATACTACTCACAGAGGATGTCTCAAATATCTACTTTCCAACTACGTGCATCTGCATATAGATATTTATTAGCTGAGTGGATTTGCCTGCTGCCATCCATCATTCTGTCACTGCCTGGCTGGTAAGGTTCTTCCTGCCTGGCTGGCACACTGATAATGTACTGCTGGTAAGGTTCTTCCTTCCTGGCTGGCACACTGATAATGTACTGCTGGTAAGGTTCTTTCTTCCTGGCTGGCACACTGATAATGTACTGCTGGTAAGGTTCTTTCTTCCTGGCTGGCACACTGATAATGTAGTGCTGGTAAGGTTCTTCCTGGCTGGCACACTGATAATGTACTGCTGGTAAGGTTCTTCCTTCCTTGCTGGCACACTGATAATGTACTGCTGGTAAGGTCCTTCCTGGAACACTGATAATGTACTGCTGGTAAGGTTCTTCCTTCCTTGCTGGCACACTGATAATGTACTGCTGGTAAGGTCCTTCCTGGCTGGCACACTGATAATGTACTGCTGGTAAGGTTCTTCCTTCCTGGCTGGCACACTGATAATGTACTGCTGGTAAGGACCTTCCTGGCACACTGATACTGTACTGCTGGTAAGGTCCTTCCTGGCACACTGATACTGTACTGCTGGTAAGGTCCTTCCTGGCACACTGATACTGTACTGCTGGTAAGGTCCTTCCTGGCTGGCACACTGATAATGTACTGCTGGTAACGACCTTCCTGGCTGGCACACTGATGCTGTACTGCTGGTAAGGACCTTCCTGGCACACTGATAATGTACTGCTGGTAAGGTCCTTCCTGGCACACTGATAATATACTGCTGGTAAGGTCCTTCCTGGCAGACTGATAGTGTACTGCTGGTAACGACCTTCCTGGCACACTGATAATGTACTGCTGGTAAGGTCCTTCCTGGCACACTGATAATATACTGCTGGTAAGGTCCTTCCTGGCAGACTGATAGTGTACTGCTGGTAACGACCTTCCTGGCACACTGATAATGTACTGCTGGTAAGGTCCTTCCTGGCACACTGATAATATACTGCTGGTAAGGTCCTTCCTGGCAGACTGATAGTGTACTGCTGGTAACGACCTTCCTGGCACACTGATAATGTACTGCTGGTAAGGTCCTTCCTGGCTGGCACACTGATAATGTACTGCTGGTAACGACCTTCCTGGCACACTGATACTGTACTGCTGGTAAGGACCTAATGGATGGAATATGAATGACAGTCATCCAATATGCTGTAATAGAAAGAAAGCCATGCTCATAAAATAATAAAATAATTCTACTCACTCATCTTAATGGGCACAGACCACCACTGATCCTGGCGTTGGTGACTAAACTGCTTGGAGTAACCCTGGATTGTAAACTGTCATGCGTAATATTGCCACATCACAATATAATATTGCAACATAACATTGCCGGCATAACAGTACAAGTTCAGAGCATGTCGAGCTATTACATTCAAGTCTCAGAAACTGTTCCAGTGTACACCTCACTTGAGGAAGTCGTGTTATTTTAATTCTATTGTATTCTATTTTACTGTATTATATTCTACTGTATTCTATTCTACTATATTCTAAGCCAAACAGATTTGACTTGTGTTATGTCACGTTCGCATAGGAACATAATGTTCCTAGACATCCGCCACCCCTGAATTTTTTACATTCTACCATTTTCGGCAGTGTGCCAGCCAGGAAGGACCACTTACATCTTTAGCCATGAAGTGCTTTGAAATGCTGGTCATGGCTCACATTTGATTTATTTAACCTTTGTTTAACTAGGCAAGTTAGTTAAGAACAAATTCTTATTTACAAGGACGGCCTACCCCGGCAAACACTAACCCAGACGACACTGGGCCAATTGTGCACCACTCTATGGGACTCCCAATCACGGCCGGTTGCGATGCAGTCTGGAATCAAACCAGGGTCTGTAGTGACATATCTAGCACTGAGATGTCTTAGACCACTGCGCCACTCGGGAGCCCAATCAACACCTTCATCCCAGAAACCCTAGACCCATTCCAATTCGCATACCGCCCCAAAAGATCCACAGATGATGCAATCTCTATTGCACTCCACACTGCCCTTTCCCACCTGGACAAGTTCCTTGGTATCCACCATCAAACTATCATGGTCCAAACACACCAAGACAGTCGTGAAGAGGGCACGACAACGCCTATTCCCACTCAGGAGTCTGAAAAGATTTGTCATGAGTCCTCAAATCCTAAAAAAGTTCTACAGCTGCACCATCGAGATCATCCTGACTGGTTGCATCAACGCCTAGTATAGCAACTGCCCGGCTTCCGACCGCAAGGTGCTACAGAGGGTAGTGCTTACCACCCAATACATCACTGGGGCCAAGCTTCCTGCCATCCAGAACCTGTATACCAAAGACTCCAGCCACCCAAGTCATAGACCTTCTCTCTGCTTCGGCACGGCAAGCAGTACCGATGCGCCAAGTCTAGGTCCAACATGTTCTTTAACAGCGTCTACCCCCAAGCCATAAGACTGCTGAACAGGTAATCAAATGGCCACCCAGACTATTTGCATTGACCCTCTTTTTTTACGCTGCTGCTACTCTTTATTATCTATGCATAGTTACGTTGCCCCTACCTGCATGTACATTTGACCTCAATTACCTCGACTAACCCTTACCTCCACACATTGACTCGGTACCGCTACCTGCTGTATAAATCCTCGTTATTGTTCTTTTATTGTGTTCCTTTTTTAACTAGTTTATTTAGAAAATATTTTCTCATTCTGCACTGTTTGTTAAGGGCTTGTATGTAAGCATTTCATGGTAAGGTCTACCTGTTGTATTCGGCGCATGTGATGAATAACATTTGATTTGATTGCGTCACTAGGCAGGCTGACAGACATTTACATGTTTCAATGCTCTTAAATTGAAAGGATGATTATTCAATAGAAGTCTGAGGATGTTTGACGTTCTGTTCTATGTTATACTGTAATTATCACCTTTATCTACTGACAATTAAAAATGCCCAAGGAATGTGATTAGGTGATTGATTAATGTATACTGATGTAGGATCTTATTTTGAGCCAGTTTGCTACAGCAGGAAAATAATTCTGCGACAGGAAATGTAAATGATTATGTAGATTATAATCAATGGACTTTATTGAAGGGGTTGATACATATTGTGTAAGCGAAAATCAATCTGAAATGTCAAAGTGGAATTTAAAAACTTTAGACAAATACACTACAAGTTTTACATTTCCTGCATTGCACACAAGTTATCATGCAACAGGGTGACCAAATTAAGATCCTACATCTGTAGGAGTAATGTATAGGACAGGGCTCTCCAACCTTGTTCCTGGAGAGCTACTGTCCAGTAAGTTTTCGCTCTAACCCTAAGCTAGAGCACCTGATTCTAATAATTAACTGATTGATAAGGTGAATCAGGTTAGGTACAACTGGGGTTAGAGTGAAAACATCCTGGAGGGGAGCTCTCCTGGAAAAGGGTTGGAGTGTAAACCTACTGGAGGGGAGCTCTCCTGGAAAAGGGTTGGAGAGCCCTGGTATAAAAGCTATTGGCTTGGTGTCAGCTGGTTGGAGAGCCCTGGTAGGGAGGTATTGGCTTGGTGTCAGCTGGTTGGAGAACCCTGGTAGGGATGTATTGGCTTGGTACCAGCTGGTTGGAGAGCCCTGGTATAAGAGCTATTGGCTTGGTGTCAGCTGGTTGGAGAGCCCTGGTATAAAAGCTATTGGCTTGGTGTCAGCTGGTTGGAGAGCCCTGGTAGGGAGCTATTGGCTTGGTGTCAGCTGGTTGGAGAGCCCTGGTAGGGAGCTATTGGCTTGGTGTGAGCTGGTTGGAGAACCCTGGTAGGGAGGTATTGGCTTGGTGTCAGCTGGTTGGAGAGCCCTGTCTGCCTCCCCCTACTCTCTCTCTCTCTTTGTCTGTCTGTCTCCCCCTCTATCTGTCTGTCTCCCTTCTCTCTCTGTCTGTCTCCCCCGATCTGTCTGTCTCCCCTCCTCTCTGTCTGTCTTCTCTCTCTCTCTGTCTGTCTCCCCTCTCTCTCTGTCTGTCTCCCCCTGTGTCTGCTTCCCCCTTTCTGTCTGTCTCTCTCTGTCTGCCTCCCCCTCTATCTGTCTGTCTCCCTTCTCTCTCTGTCTGTCTCCCGCCCCTCTGTCTGTCGTCTCCCCTCTCTGTCTGTCTCCCCCTCTCTGTGTGGCTCCCCTTCTCTGTCTGTCTCCCCCTCTCTGTCTGTCTCCCGCCTCTCTGCCTGTCTCCCCTATCGGTCTGTCTCCCCCTATCGGTCTGTCTCCCCCTCTATCTGTCTGTCTCCCTTCTCTCTCTGTCTGTCTCCCGCCCCTCTGTCTGTCTCCCGCCCCTCTGTCTGTCTCCCGCCCCTCTGTCTGTCTCCCCCCCTCTGTCCGTCTCACCCTCTCTGCCTGTCTCCCTATCTGTCTGTCTCCCGCTATCGGTCTGTCTCGCCCTCTCTGTCTGTTCCCCACTCTCTCTCTCTCTCTCTCTCTCTCTCTCTCTCTCTCTCTCTCTCTCTCTCTCTCTCTCTCTCTCTCATCGTTTGGGTGTTCTTTGTCCCTGTGTGTGTTCTGTCTCATTGTGTGTGTGTTTGTTTGTGTGCTTTCTGCTCCCAGCCCCTCTGCGGAAAGCAAAGTTTGGGGAGAGCCCTCACATTCCACAACCCTACACACACCTCCTGTACTGCCAGGAACCACAACCTGGATACGTCCCCAGTAACTCTGCCCTGCTCTGTCCTTTTGTTTGTCTGTTCATACAGTGTGTGGGTGAGTGCAGATCGAATGTGTGTGTCAGAGCTAAGCAGTGTTCGGTTCGGTCTTTTGCGGCATCTTTACCAAAACATTGCACATCTCGGAGGTCATTAACTGAATTGTTATCCTGACGCCACCACTTTCCAGACTGTCTAGTTCTTCCTGACGCCCCCCCCCTTTCCAGACTGTCTAGTTCTACCTGACGCCACCCCTTTCCAGACTGTCTAGTTCTTCCTGACGCCACCCCTTTCCAGACTGTCTAGTTCTTCCTGACGCCACCCCTTTCCAGACTGTCTAGTTCTTCCTGACGCCCCCTGTGTCCAGACTGTCTAGTTCTTCCTAACACCCTCCCTTTCCAGACTGTCTAGTTCTTCCTGATGCCCCCTGTGTCCAGACTCTCTAGTTCTTCTTGACCCCCTTCACTCTTTAGTTCTTCCTGACCCCTCCTCCCTGTCAGACTCTAGTTCTTCTCCCTAACACCCCCTGTTCAGACTCTCTAGTTCTTCTCCCTAACACCCCCTGTCCAGACTCTCTAGTTCTTCTCCCTAACACCCCCTGTCCAGACTCCCTAGTTCTTCTCCCTAACACCCCCTGTCCAGACTCTCTAGTTCTTCTCCCTAACACCCCCTGTCCAGACTCTCTAGATCTTCCCCTAACACCCCCTGTCCAGACTCTCTAGTTCTTCTCCCTAACACCCCCTGTCCAGACTCTCTTGTTCTTCTCCCCAACACCCCCTGTCCAGACTCTCTAGTTCTTCTCCCTAACACCCCCTGTCCAGACTCTCTAGATCTTCTTCCTAACACCCCCTGTCCAGACTCTCTAGTTCTTCTTCATAACATTCCCCTGTCCAAACTCCCTAGTTCTTCTTCATAACATTCCCCTGTCCAGACTCCCTAGTTCTTCTCCCTAACACCCCCTGTTCAGACTCTCTAGTTCTTCTCCCTAACACCCCCTGTCCAGACTCTCTAGTTCTTCTCCCTAACACCCCCTGTCCAGACTCCCTAGTTCTTCTCCCTAACACCCCCTGTCCAGACTCTCTAGTTCTTCTCCCTAACACCCCCTGTCCAGACTCTCTTGTTCTTCTCCCTAACACCCCCTGTTCAGACTCTCTAGTTCTTCTCCCTAACACCCCCTGACCAGACTCTCTAGTTCTTCTCCCTAACACCCCCTGTCCAGACTCCCTAGTTCTTCTCCCTAACACCCCCTGTCCAGACTCTCTAGTTCTTCTCCCTAACACCCCCTGTCCAGACTCTCTAGATCTTCTTCCTAACACCCCCTGTCCAGACTCTCTAGTTCTTCTCCCTAACACCCCCTGTCCAGACTCCCTAGTTCTTCTCCCTAACACCCCCTGTCCAGACTCCCTAGTTCTTCTCCCTAACACCCCCTGTCCAGACTCTCTAGATCTTCTTCCTAACACCCCCTGTCCAGACTCCCTAGTTCTTCTCCCTAACACCCCCTGTCCAGACTCCCTAGTTCTTCTCCCTAACACCCCCTGTCCAGACTCTCTAGATCTTCTTCCTAACACCCCCTGTCCAGACTCTCTAGTTCTTCTCCCTAACACCCCCTGTCCAGACTCTCTTGTTCTTCTCCCCAACACCCCCTGTCCAGACTCTCTAGTTCTTCTCCCTAACACCCCCTGTCCAGACTCTCTAGATCTTCTTCCTAACACCCCCTGTCCAGACTCTCTAGTTCTTCTCCCTAACACCCCCTGTCCAGACTCTCTAGTTCTTCTTCATAGCATTCCCCTGTCCAGACTCCCTAGTTCTTCTCCCTAACACCCCCTGTCCAGACTCTCTAGATCTTCTTCCTAACACCCCCTGTCCAGACTCTCTAGTTCTTCTCCCTAACACCCCCTGTCCAGACTCTCTTGTTCTTCTCCCCAACACCCCCTGTCCAGACTCTCTAGTTCTTCTCCCTAACACCCCCTGTCCAGACTCTCTAGATCTTCTTCCTAACACCCCCTGTCCAGACTCTCTAGTTCTTCTCCCTAACACCCCCTGTCCAGACTCTCTAGTTCTTCTTCATAGCATTCCCTGTCCAGACTCCCTAGTTCTTCTTCATAACATTCCCCTGTCCAGACTCCCTAGTTCTTCTTCATAACATTCCCCTGTCCAGACTCCCTAGTTCTTCTTCATAACATTCCCTGTCCAGACTCCCTAGTTCTTCTTCATAACATTCCCCTGTCCAGACTCCCTAGTTCTTCTTCATAACATTCCCTGTCCAGACTCCCTAGTTCTTCTTCATAACATTCCCCTGTCCAGACTCCCTAGTTCTTCTTCATAACATTCCCCTGTCCAGACTCCCTAGTTCTTCTTCATAACATTCCCCTGTCCAGACTCCCTAGTTCTTCTTCATAACATTCCCCTGTCCAAACTCTCTACTTCTTCTCCCTAACACCCCCCTGTCCAAACTCTCTACTTCTTCTCCCTAACACCCCCTGTCCAGACTCCCTAGTTCTTCTCCCTAACACCCCCTGTCCAGACTCTCTAGTTCTTCTCCCTAACACCCCCTGTCCAGACTCTCTAGATCTTCTTCCTAACACCCCCTTGTCCAGACTCTCTAGTTCTTCTCCCTAACACCCCCTGTCCAGACTCTCTAGTTCTTCTTCATAACATTCCCCTGTCCAGACTCCCTAGTTCTTCTCCCTAACACCCCCCTGTCCAGACTCTCTAGTTCTTCTTCATAGCATTCCCCTGTCCAGACTCCCTAGTTCTTCTTCATAACATTCCCCTGTCCAGACTCCCTAGTTCTTCTTCATAACATTCCCCTGTCCAGACTCCCTAGTTCTTCTTCATAACATTCCCCTGTCCAAACTCCCTAGTTCTTCTTCATAACATTCCCCTGTCCAGACTCCCTAGTTCTTCTTCATAACATTCCCCTGTCCGAACTCCCTAGTTCTTCTTCATAACATTCCCCTGTCCAGACTCCCTAGTTCTTCTTCATAACATTCCCCTGTCCAGACTCCCTAGTTCTCCTCCCTAACACCCCCCTGTCCAGACTCCCTAGTTCTTCTTCATAACATTCCCCTGTCCAGACTCCCTAGTTCTTCTTCATAACATTCCCCTGTCCAGACTCTCTAGTTCTTCTTCATAACATTCCCCTGTCCAAACTCTTTAGTTCTTCCCGACCCCCCCATGTTCAGGCACACTAGTTCTTTCTGACCCCCATGTCCAGACTCACTTGTTCTTTCTGACCCCCCATGTCCATTCTTTCTAGTTATTCCTGACCCCCCTCACTCCCCATTTCTCTACCTCTCTACCACTCCCCCCCCTCCGACTTCTTTCTCCCCCTCGCTCTCGCACTCCTCTCCCATACCTCGTCTTCGGTTTCTGTTTAGATCACAGCGGGCCATTCCTCTGTATCCCCGTGGAAAGTCCGGTTTCCTCCCTATG
Source organism: Oncorhynchus tshawytscha (assembly GCF_018296145.1). Classification (NCBI taxonomy): domain Eukaryota; kingdom Metazoa; phylum Chordata; class Actinopteri; order Salmoniformes; family Salmonidae; genus Oncorhynchus; species Oncorhynchus tshawytscha. The sequence continues at coordinate 88,868,061 of NC_056429.1, read as the reverse complement.
TCCCCCTCTTTCCCACCACAGGAGAACAACATCAGCTTGGGCCGTTAAATGTGGTGAAGGCATGGAATACCAATGCTGTTACTGCTGGTACTGTGTGACAGTAGGGTGGATTGATTTGAACAGGAATTCTGCTCAGTAGGGAAAAGCCAAGAAAAGATGAGCTTTGACCTCCCACATGGAACGAATGGCACTTGTGTTAGCTTTTATCAAGAGGTCTCAAGGAATGTGTGACTACCTGAGTCTGAGTTTAACATCTGATCCTAGGACAGAATACTAGACCACAGGTCCCATTCTGCCTTGTGTCTGTGTCTAGACTTGTGTGTATGCGTGCATGCATGTGTATCCTCCCAATTCGTATAGCATAGCCTCCACTGGTGTTTTACTGTACATTGTACAACCCATCCTACTGTACAGGATGTGAACAGCGCCTCTGTCATGGTAGTAGCCATAGAGATCCTATACATTATTCTAATTCCTAACCGTAGTGTCACGATCATCGTATGGAGTAGAAGGTGAGGACCAAAGCGCAGCGTGGTTAGTATACATTCTTCTTTATTGAAGAAAGAACATGAAGTAAACTGAACCAAAACAATAAACGAATAACGACCGTGACGCTATAATAAGAAAACTGTGCTGACACAAGCAACTAACATAGACATAGATAATCACCCACAAAGTACCCACAGAATATGGCTGCCTAAATATGGTTCCCAATCAGAGACAACGATAGACAGCTGCCTCTAATTGAGAACCAATCTAGGTAACCATAGACATACAATTTACCTAGAAAGGACTCAGCCCCATAAACATACAAAACCCCTAGACAAGTGAAAAACACATACATCACCCATGTCACACCCTGACCTAAACAAAATAACAAGGAAAACAAAGAATACTAAGGTCAGGGTGTGACATAGACATCCTATACATTATTCTAATTCCTAATCCTATGGAAATAGCCTTGTAATCTAGTGTTACAGTGTTACCGAGACAATAGTCTCTCCTATTCTGTGGCTACTGATGTTGATTTTGGGGGGAATGTGGGGGCTTACATGGCTTAACCGTCCTCTCTCACTTTACCTGTAACCCCTGCTCTCCTGTGGTATGGAGGTATGGGGCTCCCCTGCTCTCCTGTGGTTTGGAGGTATGGGGCTCCCCTGCTCTCCTGTGGTATGGAGGTATAGGGCTCCCCTGCTCTCCTGTGGTATGGAGGTATGGGGCTCCCCTGCTCTCCTGTGGTTTGGAGGTATGGGGCTCCCCTGCTCTCCTGTGGTATGGAGGTATGGGGCTCCCCTGCTCTCCTGTGGTATGGAGGTATGGGGCTCCCCTGCTCTCCTGTGGTATGGAGGTATGGGGCTCCCCTGCTCTCCTGTGGTATGGAGGTATGGGGCTCCCTGCTCTCCTGTGGTATGGAGGTATGGGGCTCCCCTGCTCTCCTGTGGTATGGAGGTATGGGGCTCCCCTGCTCTCCTGTGGTATGGAGGTATGGGGCTCCCCTGCTCTCCTGTGGTATGGAGGTATGGGGCTCCCCTGCTCTCCTGTGGTATGGAGGTATGGGGCTCCCCTGCTTCAGCTGTGGTATGGAGGAATGGGGCTCCCCTGCTGAGCTGTGGTATGGAGGGTTGGTTCTCCCCTACTTGCTCCACACATTTGCTAGCTCCTCTCTCCTCTCAAAAGGCTGCAAACGGAGATAGAACCAGGTGCGTCCACACAGGAACACATTCCTTCTCGCTGCCTTTTGCGCTGGCAGATAGTTACCATGGCAACCATCTGTCTCTCTCTTCTCTCCCCTCCTCTCTCTCCGCAGCTCAGGAATCTGATAGAGGAGGACTAGGAGAGGAGAGGGAGAGGAGGGCAAACACACAAGCTTACTTTATATTGTTCTTTTTTTTTTCATATTCAAATTGTGTAGCAGAGGAGTGTTTCTAATTTAGTGAAATCCTTTGTCTTTTTGCTTTGGAAGCTGTCCAAGATCTAGGCTGTCACTTGGATAAATTCAGTAACAAACAGTATGTTGCAATGTCGGTATGCTCAAGTAAATATATTCAAATGAAGCCACGTATCAGACCGAAATCAAAAGACACACTAACACCTGCTGTGATAGTCTGTCTGTCTCTCTCTCTGTCTCTCTCTCTGTCTGCCTGTCTGTCTCCCTGTCTGTCTTTTTTATTTTTATGGTAGAGACCCTTTATTTACTGAGCCCCTGTGATGGTGGATGTTAGGAGCTCCCTGTGATGGTGGATGTTAGGAGCTCCCTGTGATGGTGGATCCCCTGTGATGGTGGAAGTTAGGAGCCCCCTGTGATGGTGGATGTTAGGAGCTCCCTGTGATGGTGGATTTTAGGAGCCCCTGTGATGGTGGACGTTAGGAGCCCCCTGTGATGGTGGATTTTAGGAGCCCCCTGTGATGGTGGATGTTAGGAGCTCCCTGTGATGGTGGATTTTAGGAGCCCCCTGTGATGGTGGACGTTAGGAGCCCCCTGTGATGGTGGATGTTAGGAGCCCCCTGTGATGGTGGATGTTAGGAGCTCCCTGTGATGGTGGACGTTAGGAACTCCCTTTGATGGTGGATGTTAGGAGCTCCCTGTGATGGTGGACGTTAGGAGCCCCCTGTTATGGTGGATGTTAGGAGCCCCATGTAATGGTGGAGCTCCCTGTGATGGTGGACGTTTGGAGCCCCCTGTAATGGTGGAGCCCCTGTGATGGTGGAGCTCCCTGTGATGGTGGATGTTAGGAGCCCACTGTGATGGTGGAGCCCCCTGTGATGGTGGATGTTAGGAGCCCACTGTGATGGTGGAGCCCCATGTGATGGTGGAGCCCCCTGTGATTGTGGATGTTAGGAACCCCTGTGATGGTGGAAGTTAGGAGCTCCCTGTGATGGTGGATGTTAGGAGCTCCCTGTGATGGTGGATGTTAGGAGCCCCTGTGATGGTGGATTTTAGGAGCTCCCTGTGATGGTGGATGTTAGGAGCCCCCTGTGATGGTGGATGTTAGGAGCCCCCTGTGATGGTGGACGTTAGGAGCCCCCTCTAATGGTGGACGTTAGGAGCTCCCTGTGATGGTGGATGTTAGGAGCCCCCTGTGATGGTGGACGTTAGGAGCCCCTGTGATGGTGGATGTCAGGAGCCCCTTGTGATGGTGGACGTTAGGAGCCCCCTGTGATGGTGGATGTTAGGAGCTCCCTGTGATGGTGGACATTAGGAGCCCCCTGTGATGATGGACGTTAGCAGCTCCCTGTGATGGTGGATGTTAGGAAACCCCTGTGATGGTTGATGTTCGCAGCTCCCTGTGATGGTGGATGTTAGGAGCTCCCTGTGATGGTGGAAGTTAGGAGCCCCCTGTAATGGTGGAGCCCCCTGTGATGGTGGATGTTAGCAGCTCCCTGTGATGGTGGATGTTAGGAGCTCCCTGTGATGGTGGATGTTAGGAGCTCCCTGTGATGATGGATGCTAAGAGCCCCCTGTGATGGTGGATGTTAGGAGCTCCCTGTGATGGTGGATGTTAGGAGCTCCCTGTGTTGGTGAATGTTAGGAGCCCCCTGTGATGGTGGATGTTAGGAACCCCATGTGATGGTGGACGTTAGGAGCTCCCTGTGATGGTGGACGTTAGGAGCTTCCTGTGATGGTGGATGTTAGGAGCTCCCTGTGATGGTGGACATTAGGAGCCCCCTGTGATGGTGGATGTCAGGAGCCCCCTGTGATGGTGGACGTTAGGAGCCCCCTGTGATGGTGGACGTTAGGAGCCCCCTGTGATGGTGGATTTTAGGAGCTCCCTGTGATGGTGAATGTTAGGAGCCCCCTGTGATGGTGGACGTTATTAGCCCCCTGTGATGGTGGATGTTAGGAGCTCCCTGTGATGGTGAATGTTAGGAGCCCCCTGTGAAGGTTGGATGTTAGGTCCCTCCCTTTTTCAGCCCGTTTGCTTCCATTCGGTTCCTTTTGAAAACACCCAAAGAAACCAGTCTGTCTAATCTCTCTCACTTCTATTTAGTTGAACACATCACCCTCTGTCAGCTGTCTTTCTTTGACATTCCCACGTCCACATCTAACACCCTTAACCCACACACAGCAGAGAGAAACCAGCTCTTCAGGTGAGATCAACACGTTACTTAGCAACACCCCGCCCATAATAAAGTAGTCCACCAGCGGCAGCATCAGGTATCAGTGTAACAATAACATCCTGGTGACGAAACCAGAGCAGGATCTAGAGACATATTAGTAATGATGACAGTGAAACCTCCAGCATTGCTAGAAGTGTCCTCATTCCTATCATCCTATTACAGTAGTTTCAGAGGATATTCAGACCCTCTCCAATATACTGTACATGTGTACATACTGTATCCTACATACCGCTCTCTCTCTCTGTCTCAATCTCCTCTGTCTCAATCTCTCTCTCTCTCTGTCTCAATCTCCTCTGTCTCAATCTCGCTCTCTCTCAACCACTCCACAAATTTCTTGTGAACAAACTATAGTTTTGGCAAGTCAGTTAAGACAACTACTTTGTGCATGACATACGTCATTTTGCCAACAATTGTTTACAGACAGATTATTTCACTGTATCACAAATCCAGTGGGTCAGAAGTTTACATACACTAAGTTGACTGTGCATTTAAACAGCTTGGAAACTTCCAGAAAATTATGTTATTCTGATAGGATAATTGACATCATTTGACTCAATTGGAGGTGTACCTGTGGATGTATTGTACCTGTCAAGCAAAGAGGCCTACCTTCAAACTCGCCTCTTTGCTTGACATCATGGGAAAATCAAAAGAAATCAGCAAAGACCTCAGAAGAAAAAAATGTAGACCTCCAAAAGTCTGGTTCATCCTTGGGATCAATTTCCAAATGCCTTAAGGTACCATGTTCATCTGTACAAACAATAGTACGCAAGTATAAACACCATGGGACCATGCAGCCGTCATATCGCTCAGGAAGGAGAAATGTTCATCTGTACAACCAATAGTACGCAAGTATAAACACCATGGGACCATGCAGCCGTCATATCGCTCAGGAAGGAGGCGTGTTCAGTACTTTGGTGCGAAAAGTGCAAATCAATCCCAGAACAACAGCAAAGGACATTGTGAAGATGCTGGAGGAAACAGGTACATAACCTGAAAGGCCGCTCAGCTAGGAAAAAGCCACTGCTCCAAAACCGCCATAAAAAGCCAGCCTACGGTTTGCATCTGCACATGGGGACAAAGATTGTACTTTTTGGAGAAATGTCCTCTGGTCTGATGAAACAAAAATAGAACTGTTTGGCCATAATGACCACCATTATGTTTGGAGGAAAAAGGGGGAGGCTTGCAAGCCGAAGAACACCATTCCAACCGTGAAGCACGGGGGTGGCAGCATCATTTTGTGGGGGGGATTTGCTGCAGGAGGGACTGGTGAACTTCACAAAATAGATGATATCATGAGGGAGGGAAAATTGTGTGTCCAGTTCAGTCTCAATCTCAAGAGAGTTTACCTCTGATGCACAGCTCTGCTCTCAGGAGTAGTTCAGGTATTGAGTCTCTTTTCTCTACCCTACTCGACCCCCTTCCTACTCTACCCTACTCTACTGTACCCCACACTACTGTACTCAACTCTACTGTACCCTATGCTACTCTACTCTACTGTACCCTACTGTAGTCTACTGTACTCTGCCCTACTCTATCCTACTCTACTCCACTGTACTCTACAAAAGTTTACTCTACCCTACTCTACTGTACTCAACCCTACCCTACTCTACTGCACCCTACTCTACTCTACTCTACCCTACTGTACACTACTGTACTCTACCCTACTGTACCCTACTGTACTCCACTGTACTCTACCCAACTTTACTCTACTCTACCTACTCTATTGCGCTCAACCCTTCCCTACTCTACTCTACTGTACTCTACCCTACCCTACTCTTCCTTACTCTACTCTATCCTACTGTACCCAACTCTACTCTACTCTACCCTACCCTACTCTACCCTACCCCACCCGACTTCACCCAACTCTACCCTACTCGGTTTCAACCCTACCTTACTCAGTTTCTACCCTACCCTACCCTACTCTACTCTACCCTACTTGGTTTCAACCCTACCCTACTCTAGTCTACCCTACTCGGTTTCAACCTTACCCTACTCGGTTTCAACCCTACCTTACTCAGTTTCTACCATACCCTACCCTACTCGGTTTCTACCCTACTCTACTCTACTCTACTCTACCCTACCCTACTCGGTTTCTACCCTACTCTACTCTACTCTAACCTACTCGGTTTCAACCTTACCCTACTCGGTTTCTACCCTACTCTACTCTACTCTACTCTACCCTACTCGGTTTCTACCCTACCCTACTCTACTCTACTCTACCCTACTCGGTTTCTACCCTACTCTACTTTATGCCTTCTCCCATTTGTGTTCTCTTTTAGTTTTAGTTTTTGTGATTGGTATTGATTTAGTATTTAAAAAATGTCGCGTTGGGACTTGAACACATAAAGGACAATTATCCATCAGTTTACTGCATGGTTGCCTTGTGAATCTTGTCATTTTCATGTGCTCTGTCTCTGGTCTAGTTTCTTTCCAAGGTGTGGTTGCCTTCCAGGTAAAGCCAGTTGGTTTACTTTGTTTTATACACACTCACAAACATACTCCTTCTCTCTCTCTTTCTGTCTCTCTCTCTTCCTCCTTCTCCCTCTCTCTCCCCCCTCTCTCCATTAATTTCCCTCTATCTCTCTCGCTCTCTCCCTCTCTCCTTCTCTCTGTCTATAGGGGAGTCAAGCAGGGAGCTGGGCCCTCCTCCTTCGGTGGATGAGGCAGCCAACACATTGATGACACGCCTGGGCTTCCTGTTGGGAGACAAAACTAGTGAGGGGCCAGACAGAGAACATTACAGCATGGATGAACCAGACAATAGACAGGTGTGTGTGTGTTTGGCCATCCCACAATGCTATCCCCTCTCTACTACTGCTATCACTGAGGAAATGGTGCTGGGGAGGAAAAATGTCTCTCCATATTCGTGATATCTTGAGATTCTGTTCAGTGTTCCTCTATTTCTGATCCCAATTGGGAAACACACATTTAAAATTTTTGTATTTAACCTTTATTTAACTAGGCAAGTAAGTTAAGAACAACTTCTTATTTACAATGACCGCCTACCACTGCAAAACTCTTTGTGCACCACACTATGGGACTCCCAATCACGGTCGGATGTGATCCAGCCTGGATTTGAACCAGGGACTGTAGTGTCCCCTCTTGCACAGAGATGCATTGCCTTAGACCGCTGCACCACTCAGGAGCCCAGACATACCTGGGATGTGATGACTTCCCTTTAGCTGACAGCTTGATGAGCTTCTTGTTTACGGCCTGTTGCTATACATCTCTGTAAGCCAGATCCACAAATAAAAAGAAACTCCCAATTTGTCAGTTTCTCCAAGCATAAACTCTTCTGCCCTAATTAGGCCATTAAATAACAAAGTTTCTAGATGATTTATTCCGCTCGACACATCAAAACTTCAAAACAGTTGTCGTCCTTTAATATATTCCGCTACTTTAGTGTGCTGATAACCAGCAGGTTGACTAAGCCTCAAATTTCTCTTTTTCCACATTTTGTTGTGGGATTAAAATTGATTTAATTGTAATTCCTTGTCAACGATCTACACAAAATACTCTGTCAGAAAAATACTCTATCAGAAAAATGGAACAGAAATGAAGAGGAAGATCACCATGGTGGGCACAGTTAGAAAGAACAAGCCAGAGCTCCCCTGCACTTCTCATAACAAGGGGGAGAGAGGCCTTCTCATCAAAGTTCGCCTTCACCCCCACCATCACTCTAGTTTCTTACCTCCCAAAGAGGAACAAGAACATGGTCCTCCTGAGGACACTGCACAAAACGGCTGAGATCAGTGATCGTGAGGACAGGAAGCCAGCCATCATCCTGGACTACAACCACAACAAAGGAGGTGTGGACAACCTGTACAAAGTGATTGGAATTTACAGCTGCAGGAGGATGACTGGCCGCTGGCCCCTGGTCATCTTCCATAACATCATTGTGTGTCCTCATACAATGCCTTCGTGATATGGAACAAGATCAACCCTACCTGGATGCCTGATATGCGGAACAAGAGGAGGGTGTTCCTGGAGCTGCTGGGAAAGGCACTTGTAACCCCACACATTCAAAGAAGGAAGCACCTCACCCGCACAGCAGCCTCTGCAGCGCTTGTGAAAGCTGTTCAGGGGGCTGAATCTTGTCCTGATCCACCTGAGGCTGCAGCTGCCAATTCTGCCCCCCAAAGAAGGACTGTAAAACATATACTATGTGCTGCATGTGAGAAATACATCTGCAAAGTCCATGCACACGCACTTACATACTGTCCTACATGTGCTAATTAGAGATGATTGATTTATGTTCTTCACATTTTTGTAACTATTATCTTATTTTATTTGTATTGATTGTTGTTGTTTATACACCTTGTGGGTGGGTGTAATGGTTAAAATAAATGGGACAAGACTAGTATTTTGTAGTTGAATTCCTCATTGTACAGTATTTAAGAATATATTACTATGTTGCCAAAAAAGTTCAAGACTGTTATTGTTTCCCTTCAATAAAATGCTATCAAAACTACTTTCTGCACATTTCTGCTACTTTCTTAGTGCTATCTCTTGCAAAAAAAAAATATTTTTAGACCTATGCAGTACCATTAGCAATAATACTAATAATAAAACTCTACTTTAGTAAAGAAAACAAGTATAACAGGTGTGTTGTAATAAAAATGAGTGGTGTCCACTGATTAAATGCAGTCTTTCTGCAGTGTGAAGAGGGAAAACCCAGATATTCACAAAGTTTGTGATGAATGACAGGTTGTTTCTTCATGCAAAATACATTTGGGGTGTAAAATTCAATTAAGCTGCTTTATTTTAGGGGTTTAGTGAAGGTGGGTCATTTTTTACCCTGAGGACAAGGGGAGTATACAGAATATTAAGACTACACAAGGGTTAAATCAAAACTGTATCTAGGCCACTCAGGAACATTCAATGTTGTATTGGTAAGAAACTACAGAGTAGATTAGGCCTTGTGTTTTTGATTATTGTCCTGCTAAAAGGTGAATTAATCTCCCAGTGTCTGTTGGAAAGCAGACTTTCCTCTAGGATGTTGCCTGTGCTTAGCTCTATTCCGTTTCTTTTATCACAAAAAACTCCCTGGTCCTTGCCGATGACAAGCATACCCATAATATGATGCAGACACCACCATGCTTGACAATATAAAGAGAGGTACTCAGTGATCAAATCAAAATCAAATCACATTTATTTATATTGCCCTTCGTACATCAGCTGATATCTCAAAGTGCTGTACAGAAACCCAGCCTAAAACCCCAAACAGCAAGCAATGCAGGTGTTGAAGCACGGTGGCTAGGAAAAACTCCCTAGAAAGGCCAAAACCTAGGAAGAAACCTAGAGAGGAACCAGGCTATGTGGGGTGGCCAGTCCTCTTCTGGCTGTGCCGGATGGAGATTATAACAGAACATGGCAAAGATGTTCAAATGTTCATAAATGACCAGCATGGTCAAATAATAATAAACTGGAGCAGCAGCACGGCCAGGTGGACTGGGGACAGCAAGGACTCATCATGCCAGGTAGTCCTGAGGCATGGTCCTAGGACTCAGGTCCTCCGAGAGAGAGAAAGAAAGAGAGAATTAGAGAGAGCATACTTAAATTCACACAGGACACCGGATAGGACAGGAGAAGTACTCCAGATATAACAAACTGACCCTAGCCCCCCGACACATAAACGACTGCAGCATAAATACTGGAGGCTGAGACAGGAGGGGTCAGGAGACACTGTGGCCCCATCCGGTGATACCCCCGGAAAGGGCCAAACAGGAAGGATATAACCCCACCCACTTTGCCAAAGCACAGCCCCCACACCACTAGAGGGATATCTTCAACCACCAACTTACCATCTCTAGACCAGGCCGAGTATAGCCCACAAAGATCTCCGCCACGGCACAACCCAAGGGGGGGCGCCAACCCAGACAGGAAGATCACATCAGTGACTCAACCCACTCAAGTGACGCACCCCTCATAGGGACGGCACGAAAGAGCACCAGTAAGCCAGTGACTCAGCCCCTGTAATAGGCAGAGAATCCCAGTGGAAAGAGGGGAACCGGCCAGGCAGAGACAGCAAGGGCGGTTCGTTGCTCCAGAGCCTTTCCGTTCACCTTCCCACTCCTGGGCCAGACTACACTCAATCATATGACCCACTGAAGAGATGAGTCTTCAGTAAAGACTTAAAGGTTGAGACCGAGTTTGCGTCTCTGACATGGGTAGGCAGACCGTTCCATAAAAATTGAGCTCTATAGGAGAAAGCCCTGCCTCCAGCTGTTTGCTTAGAAATTCTAGGGACAATTAGGAGGCCTGCGTCTTGTGACCGTAGCGTACGTGTAGGTATGTACGGCAGGACCAAATCAGAGAGATAGGTAGGAGGAAGCCCATGTAAGGCTTTGTAGGTTAGCAGTAAAACCTTGAAATCAGCCCTTGCTTTGACAGGAAGCCAGTGTACCTATGATGAAAATTACAGGCCTCTCTCATCTTTTTAAGTGGGAGAACTTGCACAATTGGTGGCTGACTAAATACTTTTTTGCCCCACTGTATCTACAAATGCTATCTTTTGGGAGGGGCAGAAAACAGTTTTCAACAAGCGATTGAGTTGTGAGACTCTGCTGTAGAGCTCATCACTCCCCCTAACTGGGAGGGGGCCAGAGACAATTACTCGATGCCGACACATCTTTCTAGCTGATTTACACGCCGAAGCTATGTTGCACTGTGACCTCTGACTGGTTCACCCTAACATCGTTGGTGCCGACGTGGATAACAATATCTCTATACTCTCTACACTCGCCAGTTTTAGCTTTAGCCAGCACCATCTTCAGATTAGCCTTAACGTCGGTAGCCCTGCCCCGTAGTAAACAGCTGACTCGTTTAAAGTCTAAAACAATCGCTGGTCCGTTTAAAGTCTAATACTGCGGATAGAGTCGCCAATGACTAGAGTTTTCAATTTGTCAGAGCTAATGGTGGGAAGACCCCGTAATGGGAGTAGTAGAGACAAGAGAAGGTTCGGCCTCTGACTCCGACTCGTTGCTTAATGGGGAAAACCGGTTGAAAGTTTCTGTCTGCTGAATAAGCGACACCGGTTGAGCATTCCTACAGCATTTCCCTCCAGAAACCATGAGAAAGTTGTCCGGCTGCGGGGACCGTGCGAGGGGATTTATACTAACGTTACTATCTGTACTTACTGGTGGCACAGACGCTGTTTCATCCTTTCCTACACTGAAATTACCCTTGCCTAACAATTGCGTCTGAAGCTGGGCTTGCAGCACAGCTATCCTCACCGTAAGCGATCGTTCTCCTGTATATTATGAGTACAGCGACTTCAATTAGAAGGCATCATGTTAATGTTACTACTTAGCTTCGGCTGTTGGAGGTCCTGAGGATCCACATCCAGATAAAGTGTCCGGAGTGAAAAAGTTGAATAGCAACACACAGCAACACGTAAACAAGTCTGCAAGTTGTGACCGGAAAAAATGTGTTGCAACACAGTGATGTGTTGCATTTGTCCCATATATAACGCTTTATATTCAGGACAAAGTTCATTTCTTTGCTACATTTTTTGCTGTTTTACTTTAGTACCTTATTTCAAACAGGATGCATGTTTTGGAATATTTTTTATTCTGTACAGGCTTCCTTCTTTTCACTCTGTCATTTGATCCATCCTCAGTTATCTCCTATCACAGCCAACTCTGTAACTGTTTTAAAGTCACCATTGGCCTCATGGTGAAATCCCTGAGTGGCTTCCTTCCTCCCCACGAACTGAGCTAGGAAGGACGCCTATATCTTTGTAGTGACTGTGTGTATTGATACACCATCCAAAGTGTAATGAATCATTTCACCATGCTCAAAGGGATATTCAATGTCTGTATATATGTTTTCTCTCCCATCAACCAATCGGTGCCCTTCTTTGGCATGGGCAAGCACTGCAAAATAAATGTACACATACATGTTATTCAATCATTGCACCCACACTTCTCACGTGCATCAATGAACGTCTGCATAGAACGCTAAAATAGAACTTAGTTCTATTTGCGCTGCCCTCTCCCATCTCCTCATTGGTTTAGCTAGCTAGCTAAATTGCCATAAATGTTTTATGCTTTTCGACCTGTCCCCAAATGAATATGGTTCAGAGTTCATTTTGATATTTCAACCTGCGGACTCACGTGCACGAGAGGTGTGGTCAGCACGTGAGGGACCTTACAGACAATTGAATGTGTGGGGTACAGAGATGAGGTAGTCATACAAAAATCATGTCAAACACTATTATTGCAACTTATTATGCGACTTGTATAACACATTTTTACTCTTGAACTTATTTAGGCTTGCCATAACAAAAGGGTTGAATCCTTATTGACTCGAGACATTTTAGCTTTTCAATTTTTATTAATTTGTAAACATTTGAAAAAACATAATTACACTTTGACATTATGAGGTATTGTGTGTAGGCCTGTGACTAATTTAAATTCAGGCTGTAATAAAACAAAATGTGGAAAAAGTCCAGGGTTGTGTATACTTTCTGCAGGCACTGTATTATAGATATATATTACCTACCATTAAAAAGTTTTGGTTCACTTAGAAATGTCCATGTTTTTGAAAGGAAAGAAAATTGAAATAACATCAAATCGATCAGAAATACAGTGTAGACATTGTTAATGTGGTAAATGACTATTGTAACTGGAAACGGCAGATTTTTCAATGGAATATCTACATAGGCGTACAGAGGGCCATTATCAGCCACCATCACTCCTGTGTTCCAATTTTTAACCAGGTAGTCTAGTTGAGAACAAGTTCTCATTTGCAACTGCGACCTGGCCAAGATAAAGCGTAGCAATTCAACACATACAACAACACAGAGTTACACATAGAATAAACAAAACATACAGTCAATAATACAGTAGAACAAAAGACAACAAAAAGTCTGTATACAGTGAGTGCAAATGAGGTAAGTTAAGGAAATAAATAGGCCATGGTGGCAAAGTAATTACAATATAGCAACTAAACACTGGAATGGTAGATCGGGAGAAGATAAATGTGCAGGTAGAGATACTGGGGTGCAAAGGAGCAAAATAGCCATAATATGACATTTAAAATGTCTTCATTCTTTTTGGAACGTTTGAGTTTAATGTTTACTGTTTAATTTTTTAATTTTAATTTTACTTTAGTTTATTATCTATTTCACTTGCTTTGTTAATGTAAACATATGTTTCCCATGCCAATAAACCCCTTAATTTGAATTGAATTGAGAGAGTGTCATCATGATGAAATGACCCCCTGGACTGAATGGTGGAGAGTTGTGGTGTTACATGTTGCTTTAGCAAGATATATTATGGACTGTATAGGTATGGACTGATGCAGTGTGGCTAACCAATTAGACTGGTGGAGCATGTTAGCTGTTAGTGGTGTTATACTGTAGTAATGTTATCTTGTAGTGGTGTTATACTGTAGTGGTGTTATACTGTAGTGGTGTTATGCTGTAGTGGTGTTATACTGTAGTAATGTTATGTTGTAGTGGTGTTATACTGTAGTGGTGTTACACTGTAGTGGTGTTATTCTGTAGTAATGTTATGTTGTAGTGGTGTTATACTGTAGTGGTGTTATACTGTAGTGGTGATATACTCTAGTGGTATTATACTGTAGTAATGTTATGTTGTAGTGGTGTTATACTGTGGTGGTGTTATACTGTAGTGGTGCTATTCTGTAGTGTCGTTATGCTCCAGTGGTGTTATGCTCTAGTGGTGTTATGCTCTAGTGGTGTTATGCTCTAGTGGTGTTATGCTCTAGTGGTGTTATGCTGTAGTGGTGTTATGCTGTAGTGGTGTTACGCTATAGTGGTGTTTTTCTGTTGTGGTGTTTTTCTGTAGTGGTGTTATGCTTTAGTGGTGTTATGCTGAAGTGGTGTTATGTTATAGTGGTGTTATGCTGTAGTGTTGTTATGCTGTAGTGGTGTTATGCTGTAGTGGTGTTACACTGTAGTGGTGTTATTCTGTAGTAATGTTATGTTGTAGTGGTGTTATACTGTAGTGGTGTTATACTGTAGTGGTGATATACTCTAGTGGTATTATACTGTAGTAATGTTATGTTGTAGTGGTGTTATACTGTGGTGGTGTTATACTGTAGTGGTGCTATTCTGTAGTGTCGTTATGCTCCAGTGGTGTTATGCTCTAGTGGTGTTATGCTCTAGTGGTGTTATGCTCTAGTGGTGTTATGCTGTAGTGGTGTTATTCTGTAGTGGTGTTACGCTATAGTGGTGTTTTTCTGTTGTGGTGTTTTTCTGTAGTGGTGTTATGCTTTAGTGGTGTTATGCTGAAGTGGTGTTATGTTATAGTGGTGTTATGCTGTAGTGGTGTTATGTTGTAGTGGTCTTATGTTGTAGTGGTGTTATGCTGTAGTGGTGTTATGTTGTTGTGGTGTAATACTGTAGTGGTGTTATCGTGTTATGCTCTAGTGGTGTTATGTTGTAGTGGTGTTATGCTGTTTTGATGTTTTGCTGTAGTGGTGTTACGCTGTAGGGGTGTTATACTGTAGTGGTGTTATGCTGTTGTGGTGGTATGCTGTAGTGGTGTTATGTTGTTGTGGTGTAATACTGTAGTGGTGTTATGCTGTTTTGGTGTTAAGCTGTATTGTTGTTATGCAGTAGTGGTGTTGTGCTGTAGTGGTGGTATGCTGTAGTGGTGTTATGCTGTTGTGGTGTTATGCTGTAGTGGTGCTATGCTGTAGTGGTATTATGCTGTAGTGGTGTTGTGCTGTAGTGGTATTATGCTGTAGTGGTGTTATGCTGTAGTGGTGGTATGCTGTAGTGGTGGTATGCTGTAGTGGTATTATGCTGTAGTGGTGTTGTGCTGTAGTGGTATTATGCTGTAGTGGTGTTATGCTGTAGTGGTGTTATGCTGTAGTGGTGTTGTGCTGTTGTGGTGGTATGCTGTAGTGGTGTTATGCTGTAGTGGTGTTGTGCTGTATTGGTGTTATGCTGTTGTGGTGTTATGCTGTAGTGGTGTTATGCTGTTGTGGTGGTATGCTGTAGTGGTGTTATGCTGTTGTGGTGTTATGCTGTAGTGGTGTTATGCTGTAGTGGTGTTATGCTGTTGTGGTGGTATGCTGTTGTGGTGTTATACTGTAGTGGTGTTACACTGTAGTGGTGTTATTCTGTAGTAATGTTATGTTGTAGTGGTGTTATACTGTGGTGGTGTTATACTGTAGTGGTGTTATGCTGTAGTGGTGTTATACTGTAGTGGTGTTATTCTGTAGTGTCGTTATGCTCCAGTGGTGTTATGCTCTAGTGGTGTTATGCTGTAGTGGTGTTATGCTGTAGTGGTGTTATGCTGTAGTGGTGTTATGTTGTAGTGGTCTTATGTTGTAGTGGTGTTATGCTGTAGTGGTGTTATGTTGCTGTGGTGTAATACTGTAGTGGTGTTATCGTGTTATGCTCTAGTGGTGTTATGCTGTTTTGATGTTTTGCTGTGGTGGTGTTATGCTGTAGTGGTGTTATGCTGTTTTGATGTTTTGCTGTGGTGGTGTTATGCAGTAGTGGTGTTATGCTGTTGTGGTGTTATGCTGTAGTGGTGTTATGCTGTAGTGGTGTTATGCTGTTGTGGTGGAATGCTGTTGTGGTGTTATACTGTAGTGGTGTTACACTGTAGTGGTGTTATTCTGTAGTAATGTTATGTTGTAGTGGTGTTATACTGTGGTGGTGTTATACTGTAGTGGTGTTATGCTGTAGTGGTGTTATACTGTAGTGGTGTTATTCTGTAGTGTCGTTATGCTCCAGTGGTGTTATGCTCTAGTGGTGTTATGCTCTAGTGGTGTTATGCTGTAGTGGTGTTATGCTGTAGTGGTGTTATGCTGTAGTGGTGTTATGCTGTAGTGGTGTTATGTTGTAGTGGTGTTATACTGTAGTGGTGATATACTCTAGTGGTATTATACTGTAGTAATGTTATGTTGTAGTGGTGTTATACTGTAGTGGTGTTATACTGTAGTGGTGTTATGCTGTAGTGGTGTTATACTGTAGTGGTGTTATTCTGTAGTGTCGTTATGCTCCAGTGGTGTTATGCTCTAGTGGTGTTATGCTCTAGTGGTGTTATGCTGTAGTGGTGTTATGCTGTAGTGGTGTTATGCTGTAGTGGTGTTATGCTGTAGTGGTGTTATGTTGTAGTGGTGATATACTCTAGTGGTATTATACTGTAGTAATGTTATGTTGTAGTGGTGTTATACTGTGGTGGTGTTATACTGTAGTGGTGTTATGCTGTAGTGGTGTTATACTGTAGTGGTGTTATTCTGTAGTGGTGATATACTCTAGTGGTATTTTACTGTAGTAATGTTATGTTGTAGTGGTGTTATACTGTGGTGGTGTTATACTGTAGTGGTGTTATGCTGTAGTGGTGTTATACTGTAGTGGTGTTATTCTGTAGTGTCGTTATGCTCCAGTGGTGTTATGCTCTAGTGGTGTTATGCTCTAGTGGTGTTATGCTCTAGTGGTGTTATGCTGTAGTGGTGTTATGCTGTAGTGGTGTTATGCTGTAGTGGTGTTATGTTGTAGTGGTGTTATGCTGTAGTGGTGTTATGTTGTTGTGGTGTAATACTGTAGTGGTGTTATCGTGTTATGCTCTAGTGGTGTTATGCTGTTTTGATGTTTTGCTGTGGTGGTGTTATGCAGTAGTGGTGTTATGCTGTAGTGGTGTTATGCTGTAGTGGTGTTATGCTGTAGTGGTGTTATGCTGTTGTGGTGGAATGCTGTTGTGGTGTTATGTTGTAGTGGTGTTATGTGTAGTGGTGTTATGTCTGTAGTGGTGTTATGTTGTAGTGGTGTTATACTGTAGTGGTGTTATGTTGTAGTGGTGTTATGTTGTAGTGGTGTTATGTTGTAGTGGTGTTATGTTGTAGTGGTGTTATGTTGTAGTGGTGTTATGCTGTAGTGGTGTTATGTTGTAGTGGTGTTATGCTGTAGTGGTGTTATGTTGTTGTGGTGTTATGCTTGTAGTGGTGTTATGCTGTAGTGGTGTTATGCTGTAGTGGTGTTATGCTGTAGTGGTGTTATGCTGTAGTGGTGTTATGCTGTAGTGGTGTTATGTTGTAGTGGTGTTATGTTGTAGTGGTGTTATGTTGTAGTGGTGTTATGTGTAGTGGTGTTATGTTGTAGTGGTGTTATGTGTGGTGGTGTTATGCTGTAGTGGTGTTATGCTGTAGTGGTGTTATACTGTAGTGGTGTTATTCTGTAGTGTCGTTATGCTCCAGTGGTGTTATGCTCTAGTGGTGTTATGCTCTAGTGGTGTTATGCTCTAGTGGTGTTATGCTCTAGTGGTGTTATGCTGTAGTGTTGTTATGCTGTAGTGGTGTTATGCTGTAGTGGTGTTATGCTGTAGTGGTGTTATGTTGTAGTGGTGTTATGCTCTAGTGTCGTTATGCTCCAGTGGTGTTATGCTCTAGTGGTGTTATGCTGTAGTGGTGTTATGCTGTAGTGCTGTTACGCTATAGTGGTGTTTTTCTGTTGTGGTGTTTTTCTGTAGTGGTGTTATGCTGTAGTGGTGTTATGCTGTAGTGGTGTTACGCTATAGTGGTGTTATGTTGTAGTGGTGTTATACTGTAGTGGTGTTATGTTGTAGTGGTGTTATGTTGTAGTGGTGTTATGTTATGTGGTGTTATGCTGTAGTGGTGTTATGTTGTAGTGGTGTTATGTTGTAGTGGTGTTATGTTGTAGTGGTGTTATGTTGTAGTGGTGTTATGTTGTGGTGGTGTTATGTTGTAGTGGTGTTATGTTGTGTGGTGTTATGTTGTTTTGGTGTTTTGCTGTGGTGGTGTTATGCAGTAGTGGTGTAATGCTGTAGTGGTGTTATGCTATTGTGGTGTTATACTGTAGTGGTGGTATGCTGTAGTGGTGTTATGCTGTAGTGGTGTTATGCTGTAGTGGTGTTATGCTGTAGTGGTGTTATGCTGTAGTGGTGTTATGCTGATGTGGTGGTATGCTGTAGTGGTGTTATGCTGTTGCGGTGTTATGCTGTACTACTGTTATACTGTAGTGGTGTAATAGTGTGGTGTTATACTGTAGTGGTGTTATGTTGTAGTGCTGTTATACTGTAGTGGTGTTATGTTGTAGTGGTGTTATGTTATAGTGCTGTAATACTATAGTGGTGCTATGTTGTTGTGGTGTTATGTTGTAGTGGTGTTATACTGTAGTGGTGTTATGCTGTTGTGGTGGTATGCTGTAGTGGTGTTATGCTGTTGCGGTGTTATGCTGTAGTGGTGTTATGCTGTTGCGGTGTTATGCTGTAGTGGTGTTATGCTGTAGTGGTGTTATGCTGTTGTGGTGTTACGCTGTAGTGGTGTTATGCTGTAGTGGTGTTATGCTGTAGTGGTGTTATGCTGTAGTGGTGTTATGCTGTGGTGGTGTTATGCTGTGGTGGTGTTATGCTGTTGCGGTGTTATGCTGTAGTGGTGTTTTCCTGTAGTGCTGTTTTGCTGTAGTGGTGTTATGCTGTTGCGGTGTTATGCTGTAGTACTGTTATACTGTAGTGGTGTAATAGTGTGGTGTTATACTGTAGTGGTGTTATGTTATAGTGCTGTTATACTGTAGTGGTGTTATGTTGTAGTGGTGTTATGTTGTAGTGGTGTTATGTTATGGTGGTGTTATGTTGTAGTGGTGTTATGCTGTAGTGGTGCTATGTTGTTGTGGTGTTATGTTGTTGTGGTGTCATGTTGTAGTGGTGTTATGTTGTAGTGGTGTTATGTTGTAGTGGTGTTATGTTGTAGTGGTGTTATGTTGTTGTGGTGTTATGTTGAAATGGTGTTATGTTGTAGTGGTGTTATGTTGTAGTGGGGTCATTTATGAACATTTGAACATCTTGGCCATGTTCTGTTATAATCTCCACCCGGCACAGCCAGAAGAGGACTGGCCACCCCACATGGCCTGGTTCCTCTCTAGGTTTCTTCCTAGGTTTTGGCCTTTCTAGGGAGTTTTTCTACACCTGCATTGCTTGCTGTTTGGGGTTTTAGGCTGGGTTTCTGTACAGCACTTTGAGATATCAGCTGATGTACGAAGGGCTATATAAAAAATAAATACATTTGATTTGATTTGGTGTTATGTTGTAGTGGTGTTATGTTGTAGTGGTGTTATGTTGTAGTGGTGTTATGTTGTAGTGGTGTTATGTTGTAGTGGTGTTATGTTGTTGTGGTGTTATGGTGTAGTGGTGTTATGCTGTAGTGGTGTTATGCAGTAGTGGTGTTATGTTGTAGTGGTGTTATGTTGTAGTGGTGTTATGTTGTAGTGGTGTTATGTTGTAGTGGTGTTATGCTGTAGTGGTGTAATACTGTTGTGGTGTTATAGTGTTATGCTATAGTGGTGTTATGCTGTTTTTGTGTTAAGATGTAGTGGTGTTGTGCTGTAGTGGTGTTATGTTGTAGTCGTGTTATGTTCTAGTGGTGTTATGCAGTAGTGGTGTTATGTTGTAGTCGTGTTATGTTCTAGTGGTGTTGTGCTGTTTTTGTGTAATGCTGTATTGGTGTTATGCTGTAGTGGTGTTGTGCTGTAGTGGTATTATGCTGCAGTGATGTTATAATGTAGATATGTTATAGTGTAGTGGCGTTATACTGTGGTGTTGTTACGTCGTAGTGGTGTTATGCTGTAGTGGTTTTATACTGTAGTGGTGTTATGTTGTGGTGGTGTTATGCTGTAGTGGTGTTATACTGTAGTGTTGGTATGCTGTAGTGGTGTTATGCTGTAGTGGTGTTATACTGTAGTGGTGTTATTCTGTTGTGGTATTATACTGTTGTGGTATTATAGTGTATTGGTGTTGTACCGTAGTGGTGTTATGCTGTAGTGGTTTTATACTGTAGTGGTGTCATGTTGTAGTGGTGTTATAATGTAGATACGTTATAGTGTAGTGGTGTTATACTGTGGTGTTGTTACGTTGTAGTGGTGTTATGCTGTAGTGGTGTTATACTGTAGTGGTGTTATGTTGTGGTGGTGTTATGCTGTAGTGGTGTTATACTGTAGTGTTGGTATGCTGTAGTGGTGTTATGCTGTAGTGGTGTTATACTGTAGTGGTGTTATTCTGTTGTGGTATTATACTGTTGTGGTATTATAGTGTATTGGTGTTGTACCGTAGTGGTGTTATGCTGTAGTGGTGTTATACTGTTGTGTTATTATAGTGTAGTGGTGTTATACTGTAGTGGTGTTATGTTGTAGTGGTGTTATACTGTTGTGGTATTATAGTGTAGTGGTGTTATACTGTAGTGGTGTTATGTTGTAGTGGTGTTATGCTGTTGTGGTATTATAGTGTAGATATGTTATACTGTGGTGTTGTTACGCCGCAGTGGTGTTATACTGTAGCGGTGTTATACTGTAGTGGTGGTATGCTGTAGCGGTGTTATGCTGTAGTGGTGTTATACTGTAGTGGTGGTATGCTGAAGTGGTGTTATACTGTAGTGGTGGTATGCTGTAGTGGTGTTATACTGTAGTGGTGGTATGCTGTAGTGGTGTTATACTGTAGTGGTGGTATGCTGTAGCGGTGTTATACTGTAGCGGTGTTATACTGTAGTGGTGGTATGCTGTAGTGGTGTTATGCTGTAGTGATGTTATGCTGTAGCGGTGTTATGCTGTAGTGGTGTTATGCTGTAGTGGTGGTATGCTGTAGTGGTGTTATGCTGTAGTGGTGTTATGCTGTAGTGGTGTTATGCTGTAGTGATGTTATGCTGTAGTGGTGTTATGCTGTAGTGGTGGTATGCTGTAGCGGTGTTATGCTGTAGCAGTGTTATGCTGTAGTGGTGTTATGCTGTAGCGGTGTTATGCTGTAGTGGTGTTATGCTGTAGTGGTGTTATGCTGTAGTGGTGTTATGCTGTAGTGGTGTTATGCTGTAGTGGTGTTATGTGTAGTGGTGTTATGCTGTAGCGGTGTTATGCTGTAGTGGTGTTATGCTGTAGTGGTGTTATGCTGTAGTGGTGTTATACTGTAGTGGTGTTATGCTATAGTGGTATTATACTGTAGTGGTTGGTATGCTGTAGTGGTGTTATGCTGTAGTGGTGTTATACTGTAGTGGTGGTATGCTGTAGTGGTGTTTTACTGTAGTGGTGTTATGCTATAGTGGTATTATACTGTAGTGGTGTTATGCTGTGGTGGTGTTATGCTGTAGTGGTGTTATACTGTAGTGGTGTTATACTGTAGGGGTGGTATACTGTAGTGGTGGTATGCTGTAGTGGTGGTATGCCGTAGTGGTGGGGTGTATAGAGAGATATGTAAGAGATGTTCATTAAGGAATGTAGGGAATAGGGTGCCATTTTGGAAGCATTCTGTGACTCATCGTTGACCCCTGTCATGTGTGTTCCCTCTGTAAAGTCACATATTCCCATATTTCCTTACCAAATATATATATATTAACAGTTAATGTTGGTTTTTGTATCCATGAAAATACATTGAGCGCCTCAAGGGTGGCAATATGAGGGTACGAAATGATACGTTTTTGTATTACCCTTAAATCAATATACTATAAACTTTCAGTTGGGCTGCAGTAGGTAGGATTCTTACAGTAGCTGGGGTCTCTTCAGTATAGCTAAAGCCTACTGACTGAGGGAAGAGGGGGACCTTTCTTTATCTCCAAAAATCAAGCCATTAATTGCCTCTCCCCTCTCCTCCCCACCTCTTCACCCCTCTACCTACCACCCATCCACCTACCACTCCTCCACCCCTTCACCACTCATCCCCTTCACCTCCCCACCTCTTCCACCTCTCCACCCCTCCATCACTCCTCCCATCCTCCTCCCCACCTCTCCACCCCTCCATCACTTCTCCCTCCACCTCCCTACCTCTTCACCTCTTCACCTCTCCACCCCTCCATCACTCCTCCCCTCCACCTCCCCACCTCTTCCACCTCTCCACCCCTCCATCACTCCTCCCCTCCTCCTCCCCACCTCTCCACCCCTCCATCACTCCTCCCCTCCACCTCCCCACCTCTTCACCTCTTCACCTCTCCACCCCTCCATCACTCCTCCCCTCCTCCTCCCCACCTCTCCACCCCTCCATCACTCCTCCCTTCCTCCTCCCCACCTCTCCACCCCTCCATCCACCTCCCCACCTCCACCTCCCATCCACCTCCCCACCTCTTCACCTCTTCACCTCTCCACCCCTCCATCACTCCTCCCCTCCTCCTCCCCACCTCTCCACCCCTCCATCACTCCTCCCCTCCATCTCCCCACCTCTTCACCTCTCCACCCCTCCACCCCTCCATCACTCCTCCCTCCTGTTTAAAGCTCTCTCTCTCTCACACTCAGCAATGCTGTGGAATCATTCTGCTGCTAGATATAAAATGGAAGCTTCAGTACTGCTGGTTCCTGAGAATGATAAACCTACGCAGAACCCTATGGAGTTTCAACATGTGACTACTTCCTCCTCTCCTATTGATGTGGTCTCAAATGTCTTGGTGTTCTGGGCTGTGTTGTAACTAGTACTGTCATCTGACTCTGTGTTTCTCCTCCAGGGCCTGGCTGGTAACCAGAGGATCAGTCCATGCTCCACCCTGACCAGCAGCACAGCCTCCCCCCCGGCTGGCTCCCCCTGCTCCACCCTGCTGCCTGCCACCGATGGTGCCATGCCCAGGGGTAACCAGGATAACAAGGACCACGCCTACGGATCTGTCTCCAGCCCCACCTCCACCCTGGAGAGCCGGGACAGCGGCATCATCGGTGAGGGGCGTGGACTATATACACACACACATATGCACATCGTAAGAGACGCACACAAGCATACACACTCAAAACACACGCACACACTCAGAACACAAAACCCTGTTTATTCCTTAGAGAAAACAGGACACAGTATATCAGTCGGATAGCTTTTCATGTGTAGTATACTACAGACATTTACATGACTGGTTGTTTCGTTGGATCATCGAGCATGGTCGTAGCAAAGGCAACCCTAGCCCTTGATCATGACTCTCAGTTCCATTACATTATACATAAGAGTCATTGGACAAAGGGGTCTTCTGTATGTTTTGTTTTGTTAAGAGCCCTGACTCTTGGTCTGAACATTAACATGCAACACTTGCGTTACGGTTTTGGAAGCATAAGGACCTTATCTTTCATGTTAGCGAGTATTAATTTTCTAGAAAACAATACGTTAAAACACACCTTTATAGGGTTAGTGTTTCCACACGGCCATATCTCCATGTTACAGTGCATGTTTACTGAAGACAGATGGAAGACAAAGGGACGACCTGTGTTAATTAGCTATCTACAGTAGCATGTTCCGAACACCTTTGTGTAATGGAAGAAAGCTGCCAGAAACGTGTCACTGAAAAATACTATCGGCTAAAACTGTGATAAAACCGGTTAAAACGTAGTACAGTAAGTGTGTATTTTGCATTTGTGAAATTATTTGGATGTAATATGAAAGTTAAGGGCTTTGTGTTACAGACCTATATCCATACTGCCCTGCCTTTCTAAAGTCTTCAAAAGCCAAGTGAACAAACAGATCACCGACCATCTTGAATCCCACCGTACATTCTCCGATATGCAATCCATTTTACGAGCTGGTCATTGGTGCACCTCAGTCACGCTCAAGGTCCTAAACGATATCATAACCACCATCGATAGATAAGAGTACCCTGCAGCCGTCTTCATCGACCTGGCCAAGGCTTTCGACTCTGTCAATCACCACATTCTTATCGGCAGACTCAACAGCCTTGGTTTCTCTAATGACTGCCTCGCCTGGTTCACTAACTACTTCCCAGATAGAGTTCAGTGTGTCAAATCGGAGGGCCTGTTGTCCGGACCTCTGGCAGTCTCTATGGGGGTGCCACAGGGTTCAATTCTCGTGCCGACTCTTTTCTCTGTAAATATCAATGATGTCGCTCTGGCTGCTGGTGATTCTCTGATCCACCTCTACGCAGATGACACCATTCTGCATACATCTGACCCTTCTTTGGACACTGTGTTAGCAAAGCTTGAAAGAGCCTTAAACGCTAGTAAAACTAAATGCATGCTCTTTAACCGATCGCTACCCACACCCGCCCGCCTAGCATCACTACTCTGGACGATTCTGACTTAGAATATGTGAACAACTGTTAATAGATAGGTGTCTGGCTAGACTGTAAACTCTCCTTCCAGACTCACATTAAGCATCTTCAATCCAAAATTAAATCTAGAATTGGCTTCCTATTTCGCAACATATGCTGCCAAAAATACCCTCGTAAAACTGACCATCCTGCCGATCCTTGAATTTGGCGATGTCATTTACAAAATAGCCTCCAACACTCTACTCAGCAAATTGGATGCAGTCTATCACAGTGCCATCCATTGTGTCACCAAAGCCCAATACACTACTCACTATTGCAACCTGTATGCTCTCGTTAGCTGGTCCTCGCTACATATTCATCTCCAAACCCACTGGCTCCAGGTCATCTAGAAGTCTTTGCTAGGTAAAGCTCCGCCTTTTCTCAGCTCACTGGTCACCATAGCAACACCCACCCGTAGCACGCGCTCCAGCAGGTATATTTCACTGGTCATCCCCAAAGCCAACACCTCCTTTGGCCGCCTTTCCTTCCAGTTCTCTGCTGCCAATGACTGGAACAAATTTCAAACATCACTGAAGCTGGAGACTTATATCTCCCTTACTAACTTCAAGCATCGGCTGTTAGAGCAGCTCACCGATCGCTGTAGCTGTACACAGCCCATCTGTAAATAGCCCATCCAACCAACTACCTGTTGTTTATCCCATGTGTTGTTGTTTTTGTCGTACAGCTTTATCTTGGCCATGTCGCAGTTGTAAATGAGAACTTGTTCTCAACTGGCCTACCTGGTTAAATAAAGGTGAAATAAATAAAAAATAAAAAATGTTTCTGGAACCCGAATCGCAATTGAGAATCGATTCACGTTTAGATGGAGTATGTGTTTGTTTTGTCTTCCAGAGACAGTCTATGTTAGGCCCCTTAAGAGTACATCTTGGGCTAAGGCAACCCTTCCTTCACTCTTACCCCTGACCCCTCTCCTCTACTCCGGTTGTTCCTTCCTTCCTTCCAGCCACCCTGACTACCTACCCTGAGAACGCTGAGCGTGGGGGTAAATACAGTGAGGGGGGTTTCTCGCGGGGCAGCAACCTGAAGCTGTGGCAGAGCCAGAAGTCTGGTATGGATTCGTTCCTGTACCGTGTGGACGAGAACATGGCTGCCTCCACCTACAGCCTCAACAAGATCCCAGAGAGAAACCTGGACAGCATGTCTGCTCACTCCATCCCTCTGTGCCTCATGCCTCGCCCTAACTCTGTCGCAGGTGAGTCAAATTCAAATCAAATCAAATTGAACTTGTCACATGCATCCGAATACAACAGGTGAAATGCTTACTTGCAACCCCTTTTCCAACAATGCAGTTTAAAGACAAAAAAGTGTTAAGAAAGTATTTACTCTTATAAACTGAAGTGGAAAAAAATATTTAAAAAAAGAAAGTGACAATGCATGGATAATAAACAGAGTAGCAGCAGAAAGTGTTGAGTAAAATATAGAACAAATAATTGAACAGCAGCAGTAAAATAACAATAGTGTGGCTATATACAGGGGGTACCGGTACAGAGTCAATGTGCGGGGGCACCGGTTAGTCGAGGTAATATGTACATGTAGGTAGAGTTAATTTGACTATGCATAGATAATGAACAGAGAGTAGCAGCAGCGTAAAAGAGGGATCTGGGTATCCCTTTGATTAGCTGTTAAGGAGTCTTATGGCTTGGGAGTAGAAGCTGTATTATAAGCCTTTTGGACCTCGACTTGGTGCTCCGGTACAGCTTGCCGTGCAGTAGCAGAGAAAACAGTCTATGTCTAGGGTGGCTAGAGTTTGACCATTTTTAGGGCCTTCCTCTGACACCGCCTGATATAGAGGTCCTGGATTGCAGGAAGCTTGGCCCCAATGATGTACTGGGCCATATGCACTACCCTCTGTAGTGCCTTGCGGTCGGAGGCTGAGCAGTTGCCATACCAGGCAGTGATGCAACCAGTCAGGATGCCCTCTATGGTGCAGCTGTAAAACCTTTTGAGGATCTGATGACACATGCCAAATCTTTTCAGTCTCCTGATGTGGAATAGGCATTGTCGTGCCCTCTTTATGACTGTCTTAGTGTGTTTGGACCATGATAGTTTGTTGGTGATGTGGACACCAAGGAACTTGATGCTCTCAAACTGCTCCACTGTAGCCCCATCGATGAGAATGGGGGTGCGCTCGGTCCTCCTTTCATCTTCTTTGCCTTGATCACACGGCCAGGTCTCTGACCTCCTCCCTATAGCCTGTCTCATCGTTGTCGGTGATCAGACCTACCACCGTTGTGTCATCGGCAAACTTGATGATGGTGTTGGAGTCGGGCCTGGCCTGGCCGTGCAGTCATGAGTGAACAGGAAGTACAGGAGGGGACTGAGCATGCACCCCTGAGGGGCCCCCTTGTTGAGGATCAGTGTGGTGGATGTGTTGTTACCTACCCTTATCACCTGGAATCGGCCCGTCAGGAAGTCCAGGATCCAGTTGCGGAGAGAGGTGTTTAGTCCCAGGGTCCTTAGCTTAGTGATGAGCTTTGAGGGCACTATGGTGTTGAATGCTGAGCTGTAGTCAATGAATATTATTCTTACATAGGTGTTCTTTTTGTCCAGCCATAACCAGCCTTTGAAAGCACTTCGTGGCTACAGACGTGAGTGCTGTGGGTCATTAATCATTCAGACAGGTGACCTTAGTGTTCTTGGGCACAGGGACTATGGTGGTCTGCTTGAAACATGTTGGTATTACAGACTTGGTCAGGGACAGGTTGAAACTGTCAGTTCATGTACATGTCCTGGTAAACTGTCTGGCCCTGCGGCCTTGTAAATGTTGCCCTGTTAAAAGGTTGGCTACAGACAGCATTATTACACATTCATCCGGAACAGCTAATGCTCTCATGCATGCTTCGGTGTTGCTTGCCTCGGAGCGAACATAGAAGGTCTTTCAGCTCATCTGCATAGTTGTTGATGAAGTTCGCTGCACTCGCCACAAGTCCTCATGCTTCAGGTGTAACCTGTGCTTGCTTGGGCCAGCTCATTTTTTGATGGGAGGTATTAGACCGTTCTCCTTGTATGACTGGTGGAGGTCAGGTGAGTTTTACTGATGCTGAAAGACAAATTCCAGATACAAATATTTTGGCATTATTATACAATAGATAGCCATAACCACAGTCAGACAGACCTGGCTAACTTGATGGGTAATGTAATCACCTGGTGAAGTGGAGTCTTTTGTTTAGACATGCTGTTTTAACAATGAGCCATAATCCTAATCCATAGAGTACAGCAAAATACAAACCGATTGAATAGGTTTGATGTTTGCTAGTTAGCTATCTAACATTAGGCTTTAACTAGCAATGCAAATTGGCATTCTGAGATAACGTTACTACAGACAGATCATAAACTAAATGTTAACTAGCAAGCCAGCCATCTAACGTCAACTAGCCAGCATCTGGCACACTCAGATGAGAGTGCTCTGAAATGGATACTTGCATAGTTGAATCTTTTGTCAAAAAGACAGGATTACAGGATTAGGTTAGACAGGATTACCTACACAAACTGACCAGCTGAAATAAATAGAAGTGTGCTATATGGCAGACCAATCCAAACACATCTCTCGGCAAGTCCAACCCACTGTCACGCTGTTATAAATGATTTGGGAGACAGACGCAGGAATGCGTAATATTTTTTTTAAATTGTACCCAAATTACGGCGTGTTGTGTAAAGGCACGGAGACCAAGACCTAACAAACACTATACAAAAACACAGTGTTGAAACCATAACAAAATAGCGAGGAGTACCTCGAATAAATAACACACGCGCACAATGATTAACACACGGGACGAGACCCGTAATCACCTGCGCAATCCACAAGGGCACGAAAGCCCAATACACACAGCACAGGTACTCACACGCACCAACAGGTGCCAGGTCGCAGTTGGCCAGGTCGCAGTTGTAAATGAGAACTTGTTCTCAACTAGCCTACCTGGTTAAATAAAGGTGAAATAAAAATAAAATAAAAAAACAGACATTGTAACAATAATCGACACCCCAATGGAAACCGAAGGGCACATATATACAAGTATTAGTCAATGGGAATAGGGTACAGGTGTGCGAATGAAAGTTCCGGAGGGATGCGTGACACCCACTCATTATCTCAGCCAATCATATGTAGCGGGAAGGTTGCTGGCTTTTCCTGTGGCTTAACCAACTATGCTGGTTATTTAACAATTTTATTCGTATTTACAGATGCCAAAAAAACAATTTAGATTTTTTAAAAACATTTATGTTCAAACAGCTCTCCTGTAAAGTAGTGACCCGCGACATACGCCTAGCTTCCTGAAACAAGTCACATATAACCTACACATATATCCTAACCTTTGACCTTTGACCTACAGATTAACCTTGACTGTGACCTTATGAAGTGTCCCTCCTCCCCCTGTTTCTCTAAACAGAGCAAGAGAATGATGACAGTCATTTGTTTGATTCCGGGGAAAATATGTTTATTTTGCACATTCTGTTCTCTTATCTCCATGTTGAGGCTGCAAGTCTAAAATCAAGTGTTCTGAAAACTCCCTGGCATGTGTGTGTAAATAACAGAGTGCAGAGTTATTTTCTTCAAAGGCTTTTAGCCAAAGCACATTGAGGAGAAGGAAACATTACGGAGAAAATGTATATGCGTATCGAATTGTGACAATTATGGCATGCCTCAAATAGCTTATTCTCCAAAATATGGCTAAATGCATCTTAAAAATGTCAGTTACATAACAGGCTGCCATTCCTGACTGATCTTACTGTATCATTGTCTTGCTATTCAGAACAGAGGCATTCATGGGAGATGAGCTGTATTAACGAGCCTTCCCTTCAGGTTGTCATAACGCTCCTGTGAAGGATCAGGTTGGTTCCGGTCCAGATCAGTGGGTCCGCTCTACAGAGTGTTCTCTCTCGTAGAGTGGGAGAGCAGGCTGTTTTATGGACGGTCATAAAATACGCTGCCTCTATGCTCTGTAGTGTTCCAGTTGGATTGTAAACTGTGGAAGACAGAGAGACCCTTGGACATCAAAAGTTTGAATAATTAAACAATATTTGTATTTTTGAGAATGTAGTAATGGTCCGTGGACACTTAAGGGACAGTCATGTCGAGTGTGTTGACGTTGCTGATCTGAT
Organism: Oncorhynchus tshawytscha; assembly: GCF_018296145.1. NCBI lineage: Eukaryota > Metazoa > Chordata > Actinopteri > Salmoniformes > Salmonidae > Oncorhynchus > Oncorhynchus tshawytscha. Next base: position 88,838,835 of record NC_056429.1, on the reverse strand, counting down.
GAAGGACAGGAAACACACATAACTGTATCTCTTTCCCAGCTGTCAGGTTTGCATCTAGATATTGTGAAACGTACACTCCCTTTCAAAAGTTTGGGGTCACTTAGAAATGTCCTTATTTTTCGTCCATTAAAATAACATAAAATTTAACAGAAATACAGTGTAGACATTGTTAATGTTGTAAAAAATATATATATTTAATTTTACCTTTATTTAAGTCAGTTAAGAACAAATTCTTATTTTCAGTGACGGTCTAGGAGCAGTGGGTTAACTGCCTTGTTCAGGGGCAGAACGGCAGATGTTTTCCTCGTCAGCTCGGGATTTGATCTTGCAACCTTTCGGTTACTAGTCCAACGCTCTAACCACTAGGCTACCTGCCTCCCCATGGCTGTTGTAGCTGGAAACGGTTGTTTTTTATGGAATATCTACATAGGCGTACAGAGGCCCATTATCAGCAACCATCACTCCTGTGTTCCAATGGCACGTTGTGTTAGCTAATCCACTTTTATAATTTTAAAACACTAATTGATCATTAGAAAACCCTTTTGAAATTATGTTAGCACAACTGAAAACTGTTGTTCTGATTAAAGAAGCAATAAAACTGGCCTCATTTAGACTAGTTGTGTATCTGGAGCATCAGCATTTGTGGGTTCGATTTCAGGCTCAAAACATCCAGAAACAAAGACCTTTCTGCTGAAACTCGTCAGTCTATTCTTGTTCTGAGAAATGAAGGCTATTCCACACAAGAAATTGCCAAGAAACTGAAGATCTCGTACAACGCTGTGTACTACTCCCTTCACAGAACAGCGCAAACTGTCTCTAACCAGAATAGAAAGATGAGTGGGAGGCCCCGGTGCACAACTGAGCAAGAGGACAAGTACATTATAGTGTCTAGTTTGAGAAACAGACGCCTCACAAGTCCTCAAAACACCAGTCTCAACGTCAACAGTGAAGAGGCGACTCCGGGATGCTGGCCTTCTAAGCAGAGTTGCAAAGAAAAAGCCATATCTCAGACTGGCCAATAAAAATAAAAGATTAAGATGGGCAAAAGAACATAGACTCTGGACAGAGGAACTCTACCAGGAATGAGAGAAAGGTGAGAGAAGAGGAGGCCATGGATTGGCTGGTCTATCACGGCAGACAAACATCAAAGCTCCAGGCTTTAACAGTTTCTATCAGAGAGAAAAAGAGAAAGAGAGAGAGAGAGAGATAGAAAGGGAGCATGAGAGAGAGATTTGAATTGCAGGAGGAGAGAACTGTCTGAGAAGATGAAGGGAGAGGAAAGAAAGGAGGAGGTAGAAAAGGAGGAGAGAGGGAGGGGGATACTTTACCTAATGAGAGAGAAGCCTGTTGGGATAGTGTGAGCAGGATGGAGAGAGAGAGAGAGGATGGAGAGAGGGATGGGTGGAGGGAGGAGAGAGAGGGATGGATGAAGGGAGTTGAGAGAGGGGGATGGAGGGAGGTGAGAGAGGGATGGAGGGAGGTGAGAGAGAGGGATGGATGGAGGGAAGGAGGAGAGAGAGGGGGATGGAGGTGAGAGAGAGGGATGGAGGGAGGTGAGAGAGAGGGATGGAGTGAGGGAGGAGAGAGATGGATGGATGGAGGGAGGAGAGAGAGAGAGGGGGTGGAGGCAGGAGAGAGAAAGGAGTGGAGGGAGGAGAGAGAGAGGGATGGATGGAGGGAGAGGAGAGAGGGATGGAGGGAGAGGAGAGAGGGATAGAGGGAGAGGAGAGAGAGAGGGATGGAGTGAGAGGAGAGAGAGAGGGATGGAGGGAGAGGAGAGAGAGGGGTGGAGGGAGGACAGAGAGGGGTGGAGGGAGGAGAGAGAAAGGGGTGGAGGGAGGAGAGAGAGGGAGTGGAGGGAGGGAGGGAGAGGAGAGAGGGATGGAGGGAGAGAGAGAAAGGGGTGGATGGAGGAGGGATGGATGGATGGATGGAGGGAGAGAGAGGGGTGGAGGGAGGAGAGACAGAGAGGGATGGAGTGAGAGGAGAGGGATGGAGGGAGAGGATAGAGAGAGGGATAGAGGGAGAGGAGAGAGAGAGGGATGGAGGGAGGAGAGGGGGACGAAGGGAGGAAATAAAACATCTTAAAGCAGGATACTTCTGTCTATAGAACCTCTGTCTATAGAACCTCTGTCTATAGAACCTCTGTCTATAGTACCTCTGTCTATAGTACCTCTGTCTATAGTACCTCTGTCTATAGAACCTCTGTCTATAGTACCTCTGTCTATAGTACCTCTGTCTATAGTACCTCTGTCTATAATATCTATATCTATAATATCTGTCTATAGTACCTCTGTCTATAATATCTATATCTATAATATCTGTCTATAGTACCTCTGTCTATAATATCTATATCTATAATATCTGTCTATAGTACCTCTGTCTATAATATCTATATCTATCATATCTGTCTATAATATCTATATCTATAATATCTGTCTATAATATCTATATCTATAATATCTGTCTATAATACTCCTCATAAAGGGAGCGGGAGATTGGGCAAACAACACATTTTAGAGGAGACAGTAGCATTCAGTTTATTTCTGAAATGTGTTGTGGGATAGCTGGCTAGACTGTGCATTAATACATCTACTGTTACCATCACATCCCCGTTGAGGCTGTGGTCTGACGTTGTTGTAGACATGCCTTATAGTCATGAAGATTTCCTGTTTTGACTGGCTTGGAGGCTGCAGCTCCCACAGCTGGGCCAGAGAAGAAAAAACACACACACACACACACACACACACACTTCTAATCCCATTGAAGATAGTGGCCGCAGAGCTGGCCTTCAGACACAGCAGTGTCAGTGTGAAGGCTTTCTCTCCTTGAATAAGATATTTGTCTGCAGAGATAATTAATGCACAGGGTCTGGGTGGCATCTGGAACAGCCCCGCAGAGGGAGGGGAGCAAGTCCATGGAACAGTCATTCAGAGGGGGTTGGAGGACAGTTCCATGGAACAGCCATATTGCATCCCTCCATTCTGCCCTCCTCTCTAACCTTTACTGTGAACTAACTCACCCTGGCTTGACAGCCAAACCGCCTCAAGATGCTGGCATGAGCTAATATAATGCTGTATGTGATTCAAAGCTAACCGTTTCTTTCTCACCTCTCCTGCTCTGTCCCCACCTGCCCGCTTCATACACACCCTCAGCCACCAGCTGGGCTCAGCTGGAGGACGTGACCTACCTGGAGGAACAGAGACACACTCCGCTGAGCATGTCCAGGCACATGAACCGACAGAACACACACACTGGGGCAGGACACGCTCAGACCGACCTCAGAGGTAAGACAGCAATGCTATAGCCCTTCAGAAGAGACGGATCCCAAATCATACCCTATACTCTAGACCTGCCTAATCTGCAGATATAACACACATGGACAGACACCTCTCTCCTCAGTCTAGATATAATACACATGGACAGACACCTCTCTCCTCAGTCTAGATATAATACACATGGACAGACACCTTTCTCCTCAGTCTAGATATAATACACATTGACAGACACCTCTCTCCTCAGTCTAGATATAATACACATGGACAGACACCTCTCTCCTCAGTCTAGATATAATACACATGGACAGACACCTCTCTCCTCAGTCTAGATATAATACACATGGACAGACACCTCTCTCCTCAGTCTAGATATAATACACATGGACAGACACCTCTCTCCTCAGTCTAGATATAATACACATGGACAGACACCTCTCTCCTCAGTCTAGATATAATACACATGGACAGACACCTCTCTCCTCAGTCTAGATATAATACACATGGACAGACACCTCTCTCCTCAGATCTAGATATAATATAATACACATGGACAGACACCTCTCTCCTCAGTCTAGATATAACACACATGGACAGACACCTCTCTCCTCAGTCTAGATATAATACACATGGACAGACACCTTTCTCCTCAGTCTAGATATAATACACATGGACAGACACCTCTCTCCTCAGTCTAGATATAATACACATTGACAGACACCTCTCTCCTCACAGACACCTCTCTCCTCAGTCTAGATATAATACACATGGACAGACACCTTCTCCTCAGTCTAGATATAATACACATGGACAGACACCTCTCTCCTCAGTCTAGATATAATACACATGGACAGACACCTTTCTCCTCAGTCTAGATATAATACACATGGACAGACACCTCTCTCCTCAGTCTAGATATAATAAACATGGACAGACACCTCTCTCCTCAGTCTAGATATAATACACATGGACAGACACCTCTCTCCTCAGTCTAGATATAATACACATGGACAGACACCTCTCTCTTCAGTCTAGATATAATACACATGGACAGACACCTCTCTCCTCAGTCTAGATATAATACACATGGACAGACACCTCTCTCCTCAGTCTAGATATAATACACATTGACAGACACCTCTCTCCTCAGTCTAGATATAATACACATGGACAGACACCTCTCTCCTCAGTCTAGATATAATACACATGGACAGACACCTCTCTCCTCAGTCTAGATATAATACACATGGACAGACACCTCTCTCTTCAGTCTAGATATAATACACATGGACAGACACCAGACACTCTCCTCAGTCTAGATATAATACACATGGACAGACACCTCTCTCCTCAGTCTAGATATAATACACATGGACAGACACCTCTCTCCCAGTCTAGATATAATACACATGGACAGACACCTCTCTCCTCAGTCTAGATATAATACACATGGACAGACACCTCTCTCTTCAGTCTAGATATAATACACATGGACAGACACCTCTCTCTTCAGTCTAGATATAATACACATGGACAGACACCTCAGTCTAGATATAATACACATGGACAGACACCTCTCTCCTCAGTCTAGATATAATACACATGGACAGACACACCTCTCTCCTCAGTCTAGATATAATACACATGGACAGACACCTCTCTCCTCAGTCTAGATATAATACACATTGACAGACACCTCTCTCCTCAGTCTAGATATAATACACATGGACAGACACATCTCTCCTCAGTCTAGATATAATACACATGGACAGACACCTCTCTCCTCAGTCTAGATATAATACACATGGACAGACACCTCTCTCCTCAGTCTAGATATAATACACATGGACAGACACCTCTCTCCTCAGTCTAGATATAACACACATGGACAGACACCTCTCTCCTCAGTCTAGATATAATACACATGGACAGACACCTCTCTCCTCAGTCTAGATATAATACACATGGACAGACACCTCTCTCTTCAGTCTAGATATAATACACATGGACAGACACCTCTCTCCTCAGTCTAGATATAATACACATTGACAGACACCTCTCTCCTCAGTCTAGATATAATACACATGGACAGACACCTCTCTCTTCAGTCTAGATATAATACACATGGACAGACACCTCTCTCCTCAGTCTAGATATAATACACATGGACAGACACCTCTCTCTTCAGTCTAGATATAATACACATGGACAGACACCTCTCTCCTCAGTCTAGATATAATACACATTGACAGACACCTCTCTCCTCAGTCTAGATATAATACACATTGACAGACACCTCTCTCCTCAGTGAGTCCTCTGTCATCATGATGTGGTCTGCATCCCAAATGTTACCCTACTCCCTATATACCTGGATCAGGTAGCCTTCGCTCCTTACTTCTCACAGAGAGCGAGAGAGACAGAGGGAGAGAGTGGAGGGACAGAGAGAGTGAGTGTGGGCGAGGAAGGGAGAGAGTGTGGGTGAACACTTCATAGGTACACTTCAACTGTGAGAGACGTAATCTAAAACAAAAATCCAGAAAATCACATTGTATGATTTTCCAGTAATTCATTTGCATTTTATTGCATGACATAAGTATTTGATACATCAGAAAAGCAGAACTTAATATTTGGTACAGAAACCTTTGTTTGCAATTACAGAGATCATACGTTTCCTGTAGTTCTTGACCAGGTTTGCACACACTGCAGCAGGGATTTTGGCCCCCTCCTCCATACAGACCTTCTCCAGATCCTTCAGGTTTTGGGGCTGTCGCTGGGCAATACGGACTTTCAGCTCCCTCCAAAGATTTTCTATTGGGTTCAGGTCTGGAGACTGGCTAGGCCACTCCAGGACCTTGAGATGCTTCTTACGGAGCCACTCATTAGTTGCCCTGGCTGTGTGTTTCGGGTCGTTGTCATGCTGGAAGACCCAGACACGACCCATCTTCAATGCTCTTACTGAGGGAAGGAGGTTGTTGGCCAAGATCTCTCGATACATGACCCCATACATCCTCCCCTCAATATGGTGCAGTCGTCCTGTCCCCTTTGCAGAAAAGCATCCCCAAAGAATTATGTTTCCACCTCCATGCTTCACGATTGGGATGGTGTTCTTGAGGTTGTACTCATCCTTCTTCTTCCTCCAAACACAGCGAGTGGAGTTTACACCAAAAAGCTATATTGTTTTGTCTCATCAGACCACATGACCTTCTCCCATTCCTCCTCTGGATCATCCAGATGGTCATTGGCAAACTTCAGACGGGCCTGGACATGCACTGGCTTGAGCAGGGGGACCTTGCGTGCGCTGCAGGATTTTAATCCATGTCGGCGTAGTGTGTTACTAATGGTTTTCTTCGAGACTGTGGTCCCAGCTCTCTTCAGGTCATTGACCAGGTCCTGCCGTGTAGTTCTGGGCTGATCCCTTACCTTCCTCATGATCATTGATGCCCCACGAGGTGAGATCTTGCATGGAGCCCCAGACCGAGGGTGATTGACCGTCATTTTGAACTTCTTCCATTTTCTAATAATTGCGCCAACAGTTGTTGCCTTCTCACCAAGCAGCTTGCCTATTGTCCTGTAGCCCATCCCAGCCTTGTGCAGGTCTACAATTTTATCCCTGATGTCCTTACACATCTCTCTGGTCTTGGCCATTGTGGAGAGGTTGGAGTCTGTTTGATTGAGTGTGTGGACAGGTGTCTTTTATACAGGTAATGAGTTCAAACAGGTGCAGTTAATACAGGTAATGAGTGGAGAACAGGAGGGCTTCTTAAAGAAAAACTAACAGGTCTGCGAGAGCCGGAATTCTTGGTAGGTGATCAAATACTTATGTCATGCAATAAAATGCAAATGAATTACTTAAAATCATAGAATGTGATTTTCTGGATTTTGTTTTTAGGTTCCATCTCTCACAGTTGAAGTGTACCTATGATAAAAAAAATTACAGACCTCTACATGCTTTGTAAGTAGGAAAACCTGCAAAATCGGCAGTGTATCAAATACTTGTTCTCCCCACTGTATATACTATAGAGGGTTGTTGTGTTAGTCAGATGGTAACCAGATGCTGAAGTGTCCTCCTGCACTATACTAGATAGTTGTTGTGCTAGTCAGATGGTAACCAGATGCTGAAGCGTCTTCCTGTACTATGGTATAGAGGGTTGTTGTGTTAGTCAGATGGTAACCAGATGCTGAAGTGTCCTCCTGCACTATAGTATAGAGGGTTGTTGTGCTAGTCAGATGGTAACCAGATGCTGAAGTGTCCTCCTGCACTATAGTATAGAGGGTTGTTGTGCTAGTCAGATGGTAACCAGATGCTGAAGTGTCCTCCTGCACTATACTAGAGGGTTGTTGTGCTAGTCAGATGGTAACGAGATGCTGAAGTGTCCTCCTGCACTACACTAGAGGGTTGTTGTGTTAGTCAGATGATAACCAGATGCTGAAGTGTCCTCCTGCACTATACTAGAGGGTTGTTGTGCTAGTCAGATGGTAACCAGATGCTGAAGTGTCCTCCTGCATTATACTAGAGGGTTGTTGTGCTAGTCAGATGGTAACCAGATGCTGAAGCTTCCTCCTGCACTATAGTATAGAGGGTTGTTGTGCTAGTCAGATGGTAACCAGATGCTGAAGTGTCCTCCTGCACTATACTAGAGGGTTGTTGTGTTAGTCAGATGATAACCAGATGCTGAAGTGTCCTCCTGCACTATACTAGAGGGTTGTTGTGCTAGTCAGATGGTAACCAGATGCTGAAGTGTCCTCCTGCATTATACTAGAGGGTTGTTGTGTTAGTCAGATGGTAACCAGATGCTGAAGCTTCCTCCTGCACTATAGTATAGACGGTTGTTGTGCTAGTCAGATGATAACCAGATGCTTCACTTCTTTAGTTTAATGTTGTTTGATGCTGTCAGGGAAATCAAGGGACTAGCTCACTGATCCCAAATGTCACCCTATTTAGTGCACTATTTTTGACCAGGGCCCTAGATAGGTAATAGTGTCATTTGGGAATCAACTGAGGTAGCTTAGCTAGAGGTGTTGATAAACCTGGTGGTACAGGCAGGTTCACTTTCTTAGATTGACACCCACTCATTTTAGACACACACATGCACACAAACACACACTCACACATAACACTCACACGCACTGGCACTCAAAAACACACTCACTCAACATTCACATACACTAACACAGACACACACACGTGCATGCAGGCAGACACACACTCACACACGCACACGATGTGGAGTAGAGAGTAGATCCCCTGGTACTTCATGTGGAGCGGACTGAAGTACCACTCGTCCTCTCCTCCACTCCCTCCATCCTTTCATCCTCCCCTGCTCTGAGTCATCCTCACCTGGTGAATAATTCAACTGTCTGAGTGAGCCTCTCCTTCTGACTAGCCAGGGGGGAGGAGAGGAAACCGAGTGATACCTATCCGTCTGACTAGCCAGGGGGGAGGAGAGGAAACAGAGGGATACCTCTCTGTCTGACTAGCCAGGGGGGAGGAGAGGAAACAGAGGGATACCTCTCTGTCTGACTAGCCAGGGGGAGGAGAGGAAACAGAGGGATACCTCTCTGTCTGACTAGCCAGGGAGGAGGAGAGGAAACAGAGGGATACCTCTCCGTCTGACTAGCCAGGGGGGAGGAGAGGAAACAGAGGGATACCTCTCTGTCTGACTAGCCAGAGGGGAGGAGAGGAAACAGAGTGATACCTCTCTGTCTGACTTAGCCAGGGGAGAGGAGAGGAAACAGAGGGATACCTCTCTGTCTGACTAGCCAGGGGGGAGGAGAGGAAACAGAGAGATACCTCTCTGTCTGACTAGCCAGAGGGGAGGAGAGGAAACAGAGTGATACCTCTCTGTCTGACTAGCCAAGGGGGAGGAGGGGAAACAGAGTGATACCTCTGTGTCTGACTAGCCAGAGGGGAGGAGAGGAAACAGACTGATACCTCTCTATCTGACTAGCCAGGGGAGGAGAGGAAACAGAGGGATACCTCTCCATCTGACTAGCCAGGGGGAGGAGAGGAAACAGAGTGATAACTCTCCATCTGACTAGCCAGGGGAGGAGAGAAACAGAGTGATACCTCTCCATCTGACTAGCCAGGGGGAGGAGAGAAACAGAGTGATACCTCTCCATCTGACTAGCCAGGGGGGAGGAGAGGAAACAGAGAGATACCTCTCTGTCTGACTTAGCCAGGGGGAGGAGAGGAAACAGAGTGATACCTCTCTGTCTGACTAGCCAGAGGGGAGGAGAGGAAACAGAGTGATACCTCTCTGTCTGACTAGCCAAGGGGGAGGAGGGGAAACAGAGTGATACCTCTGTGTCTGACTAGCCAGGGGGAGGAGAGGAAACAGACTGATACCTCTCCATCTGACTAGCCAGGGGGAGGAGAGGAAACAGAGTGATACCTCTCTGTCTGACTAGCCAGGGGGAGGAGAGGAAACAGACTGATACCTCTCCATCTGACTAGCCAGGGGGAGGAGAGGAAACAGACTGATACCTCTCCATCTGACTAGCCAGGGGGAGGAGAGAAACAGAGTGATACCTCTCCATCTGACTAGCCAGGGGGAGGAGAGGAAACAGACTGATACCTCTCCATCTGACTAGCCAGGGGGAGGAGAGGAAACAGAGTGATACCTCTCCATCTGACTAGCCAGGGGGAGGAGAGGAAACAGAGGGATACCTCTCTGTCTGACTAGCCAGGGGGGAGGAGAGGAAACAGTCTTGCAGAGATACCTCTCTGTCTGACTTAGCCAGGGGGATAGAGAGAGGAAGACAGAGTGATACCTCTCTGTCTGACTAGCCAGAGGGCTATGTTTCTAGGAGAGGAAACAGAGGCTCTATGATACCTCCAAATCTGTCTGACTAGCCAAGGGGAGGTAGGGAAACAGAGGATACCTCTGTGTCTGACTACAGGGGGAGGAGAGAGCTGTAGACTGATACCTCTCCATCTGACTAGCCAGGGGGGAGAGAGTTGTACTGGTGAGTACCTCTCTGTCTGACTAGCCAGGGGGGAGGAGAGGAATACAGACTATACCTTGGGATCTGACTAGCCAGGGGAGGGGAGAGGAGAGAGACTGAGATTACAGGGGAGAGGAGGAGAGAAACAGTATCTTGATGATTACATCTGGGAGAGGGGAGCTGTACTGGTGTAGTATCTTGGTGATTACAGTAGGAGAGGAGAGAGCTGATACCTCTCCATCTGACTAGCCAGGGGAGGAGAGGAAACTGAGTGATCTTGGTACCTCTCCATCTGACTAGCCAGGGATTACGGAGAGGAGAGGAAACAGACTGATACCTCTCCGATTGACTAGGAGAGGGGAGACTGGTGTAGAGGAACAGGGAGGGATACTGGTGTCCATCTGACTAGCTAGGGAGGAGAGAGCTGTACTGAGTGATACCTCTCTGGTCTGACTAGCCAGGGGAGAGGTGAGTATCTTGGTGATTACAGTAGGCCTACACCTTACAGTCTTGCCTGAACAGGGAATGATAGAGCACCATCTATCTTGAAGATTACAGTAGGAGAGACAGAACCCTAGCCTGAAGGAGAGTCCCTGGTGTAGTATCTTGGTGATTACAGTAGGAGAGCAGCTATGTTTCTAGGATTTTATCACCTTACAGCAGACCAACAGAGGCTCTATGACTTCACTAATAGGCCAAATGCTTAATGGTCTCTGCCATAGACAACTGCTAGTGCTGAGTAGTATCTTGGTGATTACAGTAGGAGAGGAGAGAGCTGTACTGGTGTAGTATCTTGGTGATTACATTGGGAGAGGAGAGAGCTGTACTGGTGTAGTATCTTGGTGATTACAGTAGGAGAGGAGAGAGGTGTACTGGTGTAGTATCTTGGTGATTACATTGGGAGAGGAGAGAGCTGTACTGGTGTAGTATCTTGGTGATTACAGTGGGAGAGGAGAGAGCTGTACTGGTGTAGTATCTTGGTGATTACATTGGGAGAGGAGAGAGCTGTACTGGTGTAGTATCTTGGTGATTACATTGGGAGAGGAGAGAGCTGTACTGGTGTAGTATCTTGGTGATTACAGTAGGAGAGGAGAGAGGTGTACTGGTGTAGTATCTTGGTGATTACAGTAGGAGAGAGAGAGCTGTACTGGTGTAGTATCTTGGTGATTACAGTAGGAGAGGAGAGAGCTGTACTGGTGTAGTATCTTGGTGATTACAGTAGGAGAGGAGAGAGCTGTACTGGTGTAGTATCTTGGTGATTACAGTAGGAGAGGAGAGAGCTGGTGTAGTATCTGGTGATTACTGGTGTAGTGATTACAGTAGGAGAGGAGAGAGCTGTACTGGTGTAGTATCTTGGTGATTACAGTAGGAGAGGAGAGAGCTGTACTGGTGTAGTATCTTGGTGATTACAGTAGGAGAGGAGAGAGCTGTACTGGTGTAGTATCTTGGTGATTACAGTAGGAGAGGAGAGAGCTGTACTGGTGTAGTATCTTGGTGATTACAGTAGGAGAGAGAGAGCTGTACTGGTGTAGTATCTGTGATTACAGTAGGAGAGGAGAGAGCTGGTGTAGGTGTAGTCTTGGTGATTACAGTGGGAGAGGAGAGAGAGTGTACTGGTGTAGTATCTTGGTGATTACAGTGGGAGAGGAGAGAGCTGTACTGGTGTAGTATCTTGGTGATTACAGTAGGAGAGGAGAGAGGTGTACTGGTGTAGTATCTTGGTGATTACAGTAGGAGGGAGAGGAGAGTATCTTGGTGTTACTGGGAGAGGAGAGAGGTGTAGTATCTTGGTGATTACAGTGATTACAGTAGGATTACAGTAGGAGAGGAGAGAGGTGTACTGGTGTAGTATCTTGGTGATTACATTGGGAGAGGAGAGAGGTGTACTGGTGTAGTATCTTGGTGATTACAGTGGGAGAGGAGAGAGGTGTACTGGTGTAGTATCTTGGTGATTACAGTAGGAGAGGAGAGAGCTGTACTGGTGTAGTATCTTGGTGATTACATTGGGAGAGGAGAGAGGTTGTGCATTTAGTCACTTATTGAGATTAGCATTACTTAATGCCCGGTATTTATTGACATCCTTATGTTAAAGCTATTTGTGTGTGTGTGTGTTTCTCTGTCTTTGTGTGTCTGTGTCTCTTTCTCTGTGTGTCTGTGTGTACGTGTCTCTCTCGCGTGTTTCTGTCTCTATCTCTATCTGTGTCTCTGTGTGTATGTGTCTCTGTCTCTGTGTGTCTCTGTCTGTGTCTCTTTCTCTGTATATTTCTGTCTCTGTGTGTCTGTGTGTCCCCGTGTCTCTGTGTATCTGTCTCTGTGTGTCTCTTTCTCTGTGTGTCTCTGTCTCTGTGTCTCTTTCTCTGTATATGTATGTCTCTGTGTGTCTGTGTGTCTCCGTGTCTATGTGTATCTGTCTCTGTGTGTCTGTGTGTCTCCGTGTCTATGTGTATCTGTCTCTGTGTGTATCTGTCTCTGTGTGTCTCTGTCTGTGTGTCTCTGTCTCTGTCAAATCAAATCAAATCAAATTTATTTATATAGCCCTTCGTACATCAGCTGATATCTCAAAGTGCTGTACAGAAACCCAGCCTAAAACCCTAAACAGCAAGCAATGCAGGTGTAGAAGCACGGTGGCTCGGAAAACTCCCTAGAAAGGCCAAAACCTAGGAAGAAACCTAGAGAGGAACCAGGCTATGTGGGGTGGCCAGTCCTCTTCTGGCTGTGCCGGGTGGAGATTATAACAGAACATGGCCAAGATGTTCAAATGTTCATAAATGACCAGCAGGGTCTAATAATAATAAGGCAGAACAGTTGAAACTGGAGCAGCAGCACGGTCAGATGGACTGGGGACAGCAAGGAGTCATCATGTTAGGTAGTCCTGGGGCATGGTCCTAAGGCTCAGGTCCTCCGAGAGAGAGAAAGAAAGAGAGAAGGAGAGAATTAGAGAACGCACACTTAGATTCACACAGGACACCGAATAGGACAGGAGAAGTACTCCAGATATAACAAACTGACCCTAGCCCCCGACACAAACTACTGCAGCATAAATACTGGAGGCTGAGACAGGAGGGGTCAGGAGACACTGTGGCCCCATCCGAGGACACCCCCGGACAGGGCCAAACAGGAAGGATATAACCCCACCCACTTTGCCAAAGCACAGCCCCCACACCACTAGAGGGATGTCTTTGTGTGTCTGTGTCTGTTTGTTGTCTGTATTTATTTGAGGTGATTTAGCTCAATCCAATTCTCTCCCTCTCTCCTCTTGCGGCTGTTTCCCGCACACAACAAGCCTCGCCCCTTTCACTCAAGTAGCTAAGTTCCTCCTCCCCGTTAGATTCACTATAAGCTTGCATTGTTCTGTTAGGTCAAATGTAGTCAACAGATTGTTCCAAACAAGAACAATGCTGCTTTCCAATTTGCTTCTTAATATACATTTTTCGATTTATATGATTCCAATAGTTTACTCAAGTGTTTTTATGTCCACTCAGGGACCAGTTTATTAGGTACACCCATCTGGTACCGGGTTGGACCCCTTTGCCTCCAGAACAGCCTGAATTCTACGGGGCATTGAAACGTTGCTCAGTTGGTATTAAGGGACCTAACGTGTGCCAGGAAAACATTCCTGACACCATTACACCATTGCCACCAACCTGTACCGTTGACACCAGGCAGGATGGGGCCATGGACTCATTCATGCTGCTTAAACTAAATCCTGACTGCCATCAGCATGACGCAAAAGGACCGGGACTCGTCGAATCAGGCAATGTTTTTCCACTCCTCACTTGTCCAGTGTTGGTGATCACGTGCCCTCTTCTTCTTGTTTTTAGCTGATAGGAGCGGAACCTGGTGTTTTTGTCTGCTGCAATAGCCCATCCGTGACAAGCACCAACGAGTTGTGCGTTCTGAGATGCTGTACTGCACACCACTGTCGTACTGCGCCGTTATTCGTCTGTTTGTGGCCCGCCTGTTAGCTTGCACGATTCTTGCCATTCTCCCTCTACCTCTCATCAACTAGCTGTTTTTGTCCACAGGACTGCTGCTGACTGGATGTTTTTGTTTGTTGCACCATTCTCTGTAAACCCTACACACTGTCGTGCATGAAAAGCCCAGGAGGCTGTACGTTTCCGAGGTACTAGAACTGGCGCGCCTGGCACCGACGATCAAACTCAAGGTTGCTTAGGTCACTCGTTTGCCCATTCTAAAGTTCAATCTAACAGTAACGGAATTCCTCGATGCCTGTCTGGCTGCTTTATATAGCAAGCCACGACCACGTAACTCACTGTCTGTAGGAGCAAACCATTTTCATAAACAGGTTGGTGTACCTAATAAACTGTATTGTTGGAGCTAGGAACACAAGCATTTGGCTACACCCACAATAACATCTGCTCAGTATGTGTATGTGACCAATACAATGTTCCCAGGGCAAAGACGTGGATGTGGATTAAGGCAGCCCCCCACGCCTCTTTGATTCAGAGGGTTAAATGCAGAGGACACATTTCAGTTGAATACATTCAGTTGACTAGGTATCCCCTTTCCCAATTTGATTTGAGTGTATATCACTAGTCAAATTGCAATCGCAATATTTGGTTGAAAAACAACGCAATTAGATATCGAGATATCGCACTATTCCAGTTCTTCATTGGAATTGGAATTTCTGTTATTTCCTGAGTTGATTGAATTCAAATGTAATTGAACTTTGACCCCAACCCTGCACCACTAGCATACTGCACACGGCTGCCAGATTCCATTCTGTTATGCTCTCCGTTCCCCTGTCTGTTCTCTCATTGCCTCATCTTACTTCTGTTTTTCTCAGCTTCTGCTAACAACCATGCCTGGCTATCCCAATCCTGTAAATGTACTTTACTTTGAACTGGTTACATGTCTGGTTACATGTGTACCCACTTCAGCACTAATAGTGGGTTAGTTACACAAGTTAGTGATGTTGTTTCAAATAACACAGCTAACTGTAAAGTTCATTAGGGCTAGGCGTCCCATCAGCGGAACACCTGTCGACAATTTACATGCATTGTCTGATTTACAATAGGCTTTACAGCGAAAGCATGCCATGCGATTGTTTGAGGACCGTGCATAAAATCACGAATAGCGATTAAATAATCATTTACTTTTTGAAAATCTTCCTCTGATTTGCAATCCAAAGGGTCCCAGCTACAACATGCATGGTTGTTTTGTAAGATAAAATCCTTCTTTATATCCCAAAAGTCTGTTTAGTTTGCGCCATCAATTTGAGTTCTATTATTTAATTATATTATATTTATTATAGATTCCCACTAGTTCCTCCCTAGGCAGCAGCTACTCTTCCTGGGGTTTGTTATGGATCCCTATTAGTTCATGCCAAGGCAGCAGCTATTGTTCCTGGGGTTTATTATGGTCAGCAGTTACTCTTCCTGGGGTTTATTATGGTCAGCAGCTACTCTTCCTGGGGTTTGTTTAAGGCAACATAGAGTTAAAACAACACACTTCCCAACACAGTTTTTCAAAAGTATCTGTAATCTGATTACAATATTTTAGCTGGTAATGTAACAGATTACAGTTAGTTTTTTGTAGTCTGTTATTCCCAAACCCTGGACGACCTCCTACTGCTGTAATCATGTGGCAGAAAAGGGATTCAAGGGAAGTATTTATAATTTACACATAAAACCTGTCCTAACACAAATTCTATTCATTTTCCTCATGAGGGGGAGTAATTAGATAAACGTCTTTCTTCATCTGAACATGTGTAGTATTAAAAACGAATGGATGGAAACGATGGGGAGTAAGTTTAACAAAGCTAATCTGAAAACAAGGCTCCCTAAATTTTATCAGCATATCAAATGCGCGACCCGGGCTGGTAAAATTCAGGATAATTGTTACTCTGAATTCCGCCACGCATACAAAGTCCTCCCTCACAATCCTTTCGGCAAATCTGACCACGACTCCATTTTGTTCCTCCCAGCCTATAGACAGAAGCTAAAACAGGAAATGCCCATGCTCAGGTCTGTTCAACGCTGTTCCGACAAATCTGATTCCACGCTTCAAGATTGCTTCGATCACGTGAACTGGGATATGTTCCGGATAGCGTCGAACAACATCATTGATGAATACACTGATTCGGTGAGTGAGTTTATTAGCAAGTGCATTGGTGACGTTTTACCCATGGTGACTATTAAAACCTTCCCAAAACAGAAACCGTGGATTGATGGCAGCATTCGCGCAAAACAACACAATCATCGAGTTTGCAGACGACACTACAGTGGTAGGCTTGATTACCAACAACAACGAGACGGCCTACAGGGAGGAGGTGAGGGCCCTCAGAGTGTGGTGTCAGGAAAATAACCTCACACTCAACGTCAACAAAACTAAGGAGATGATCGTGGACTTCAGGAAACAGCAGAGGGAGCACCCCTATCCACATCGACGGGACAGTAGTGGAGAAGTTCCTTGGCGTACACATCACGGACAAACTGAAATGGTCTACCCACACAGACATCGTGGTGAAGAAGGCGCAACAGCGCCTCTTCAACCTCAGGAGGCGGAAGAAATTTGGCTTGTCACCAAAAACACTCACAAATTTTTACAGATGCACAATCGAGAGCGCCCTGTCAGGCTGTATCGCCGCCTGGTACGGCAACTGCTCCGCCCACAACCGTAAGGCTCTCTAATATATTTTGATACCAAAGTATCAACGAAAAAATGAATTCCCAAGTTTATCAAGACATTTTGCAGGTGTTGTGTCTTTGGCATCATTAAACTGAAGATGAATCTTTATCAAATATCCTCTGTAATTATTATTATGCAATTAAACTGATTAATTATGTAACTGTAATTAACTAGGATGTCGGGTACCAAGGAAAATATTCAGATTACAAGGTTATAATTTTCCTAATATAGCTTTTCAGATATTTTCATATCAATAGTCTTCTGATTAATGAATTCTTCTTTACCTCACGTTAGTCTCATTTCAAACGTTGTAAATTGTTAGTTATCTGCACGAACCCAGTCTTCACTATGAGTCATCCATACAATCAATTGTCTTAAATAATTTATTTATTAACTAACTAAACAGTCACAGAAGTGCACACACAAACAAACAAAGTAAATATGGTTTCAAGAAATGATAGGGAATGTGCCCTAGTGGTCTAAACCGGCATCGCGGCTTGGTGTACAAAAGGGAAGTGGGGGTCGACTGAGATAAAACAACACACAGTTGATAATTATAACAAATGAAATGCTAATCCTTTGCACATGAACGCTCACTCATTCGGGAACAACTGCAATCAATATATATATTTACGCTGTATTTACGCTGTGTGTCGTTGGGGTCTCTGTTGAAAAGTTTGTTTCTGATGGAGAGTTTGTCCGCCCTCTCTGTTGTGGTTAGAATGGATAGTTCAGAGGGACAGTCATTCATGTTGTTATGGATAGATGTTTCGGCGGTTTTCGGTTAAAAGATTCAGTAGTCTGGTCTCAAACCTTGGCCCTCTCGTTATTGAGGTAAGCTGATCTGCAACCTTTGTCTTCTCGTAATTGAGAGCAACATGATCTGTTGAGAAATTCTCAAAGTGGGGGTTTTATTCGGGAGAGCAGAAAAAGGCTGTCTCATGACGCCAGGTCCTAACTGGGCTCATGGGCGGTCCTCTGATGTAGTTAAACTCAAAAGGGAATTGGAGTTTCCTTCATTAAACAGTCCAAAATTACATTACACAATTTTACAAACAGTATCATCTTCACTCATTCATCTTATACAACAATCATATCTGAGGCTAATATATAAACAGCATTATGGTAATATGGCTGTATTGTCTCCCATGAGTTTCACAAAATTGTACCAAATGAACCAGTTCGTAGCTGGATTCTTCACCAATCTTTTATACCTTCTCCAGAACATAAATGTTGTTTGGACCTCAAGTTCTGTGAGGTGGAATAAATTCCTTTGTTCTCCCTATGAAACTTTACTCTCTCTCTATACTGTGGCCATGAGGAGACAATCTCCTCCAGGAATTTACGACTTCTCTCTGACCACAGCAGCCTGGGTGTAGGAGACAGGGAGAGGGGGATGGGGCTTGCTGTACCCAAAGAGGGTAACTTCATGACACAGGAGAATGTAAGGCTATCTGTCCACCAATTGAAGCTCAACAGAAGTTGGGTGATGCACCAGGACAACGACCCAAAACACAGAAGTAAATCAACAACAGCATGACTTCAAGAGAAGAAAATACACCTTGTGGAGTGTCCTGACTTCATCCCGATTGAGATGCTGTGGCATGACTTCAAGACAGCGTTTCACACCAGACATCCCAGGAACCAGACATAAACTGAAACAGTTTTGTAAATAGGAATGGTCCAAAATTCCTCCTGACCGTTGTGCATGTCTGATTCGCAACTACAGAAAACATTTGGTTGAGGTTATTTCTGCCAAAGGAGGGTCAACTAGTTATTAAAGGGTTTACATACTTTTTCAACCCTATACTGTGAATGTTTATACAGTGTGTTCAATAAAGTCATGAAAACGTATAATTGTTTGTGCGTTGTTAGTTTAAGCAGACTGTGTTTGTCTATTGTTTTTACTTAGATGAAGTTCAGATCAAATTCTATGACCAATTTATGCAGAAATCCAGGTATTTCCAAAGGGGTTCACATACTTTTTCTTGCCACTGTAGCTCCCTATAGTTCCAAATATTTCCATATAGCTCCACCCATTGACTTATTCCACATTTTGTTGTGTTATAGCCTGAATTCAAAATTGATTAATAAAAAACATCTCACCCAGCTACACACAATACCCCGTAATGACAGTTAAACTGCAAATGTTTTAGGGGGAAAGTAATCAGATTACATTACTGAGTTTGGGTAATCCAAAAGTTACGTTACTGATTACAATTTTGGACAGGTAACTAGTAACTGTAACAGATTACCACAGTGACAGAGGTGTCACTACAGACCCTGGTTCGATCCCGGGCTGTATCACAACCGGCCGTGAGCGGGAGTCCCATAGGGTGCCACACAATTGGCCCAACGTCGTGGGCGGTTAGGGGAGGGTTTGGCTACATGGCTCATCGTGCTCTAGCGACTCCTTGTGGCGGGCCAGGCGTCTGCAGGCTGACCTCAGTCAGCAGGTGAACAGTGATTCCTCAGACACAATGAAGCGGCTGGCTTCCTGGTTAAGCGGGTGGGTTGAGGAGACAAGATCAAAATAAAGTAACCTACCTAACCCTGAGGCAGTCCCATGACAGTCAGGACTCACCGTAGGTCATGCACACTCATGTATCTCAATGTAATGGTAGCAACCATTTTAACTGTCATCCTCCCGCTCTCCCCCTCCAGTGCGGTTCGCCCCGTACCGGCCACCTGTTATCTCCCTGAAGCCCCTCCTCTTCGAGGTGCCCAGCATCACCATGGACTCCATCTTCACCGGCCGTGACTGGCTGTTCCAGGAGGTCGACGCCCATCTCAACAGTGGCAAAAACAGCACCAACCGCGGTGTGGTTGTCGTGGGCAACATCGGCTACGGCAAGACGGCTATCATCTCTCGTCTGGTGGCGCTGAGCTGCCACGGACCACGCATGAGACAGATGGCCTCTGACTCTCCGCAGGCCTCACCCAAACGTAGGCTCAGATACCTACTATTAGAGAGTGTTGTTAAAATGACCACACCCAACAACTCATCTTTCAATTAAGTTTCTTAAAAACATTTCTGTTCTCCAAAACAGAGGCGGCGTATCCATTTTGTTAATGTTTGAAACGCAGATATCCCCTTTAAGGTAACACAATAATGGTTTGACAACCATGCCATTGGTAAAACCCTCTTCCTTCTATGCGTTTCCTCAGATGGAGAGCTCCCCCTTACCCAGCCGTCCCACAGCACAGGTACCCTGGGAGGGGGCAGCTGTCCCGGGACCCCCGAGATGAGACCACGCCAGGAGGAGACCATGAGGAGACTGGCATCTCAGGTAAAAAAAATATAAAACCTCCAAAAAAGATTATACCCTCATTGTCTAGCTAGCATACCACTTAAAATGTATGTCCAACTTCATATTAAGTGGCACGCTAGTGTGGATATTGGAACAGTTTCAAGTTTCACATTTGAGACATCAGTACGCAAGGCTCTTTAGATTACAGATGTTCATTTTGGCCTATAAACATTCTTACAACCTTTTCTCTGGAGTAAACTTGTTAACATTTATTAACATGTCTAGACTGTTAAATAAGGTATGACTGATGTATGAGGCGGTGCTTAGTGGCTTCCCGAAATCCCCACAACACTCACATCATCACACTATAGCCCCAGTCTCCCCTTCCCTAAACCCTAAACAGGGGAGACAGATGCCATTTGTAGCCCCACATCAAGCCATGCCTCCAGCCCTGCCTCTGCCTGCATCCCCACCTCCAACCCCATCTCCAGCCCATACCCAGCCCCATCCCTCCCCCAGCCCCATCCTCATCCCTCTCCCCAGTCCCAGTCCCATTCCCAGCCCCATCCCCCCCCCCAGCCCCAGCCCCATCCCTCCCCCAGCCCCATCCTCATCCCTCTCCCCAGTCCCATTCCCAGCCCCATCCCCCTCCCCAGCCCCATCCCTCACCCCAGTCCCATCCCTCTCCCCAGCCCCATTGCCAACCCTCCCAACCCCAGACCCATTCCCACCCCTCCAATCCCCAGCCCATCCCTCACCCCAGCCCCATAACCAACCCTCGCCCCAACCCCTCCCCAGCCACACCCATTACCAGCCCCATCACACAGCCCCCGCCCCAGCACAACTCCCAGCACCATTCCCATTCCCAGCCCCATCACACATCCCTCTTCCCAACACCATTCCCAGCACCATCACACATTCCTTCTCCCATCACCATTCCCATTCCCAGCCCCAGCCCCATCACACATCCCTCTTCCCAGCACCATTCCCAGCCCCATCACACATCCCTCTTCCCAGCACCATTCCCAGCCCATCACACATCCTTCTACCCAGCATTCACAGCCCCATTCCCAGCCCCATCACACATCCTTCTCCCCAGCATTCACAGCCCCATTCCCAGCCCCATCACTCATCCTTCTCCCCAGCATTCACAGCCCCATTCCCAGCCCCATCACACATCCTTCTCCCCAGCATTCACAGCCCCATTCCCAGCCCCATCACACATCCTTCTCCCCAGCATTCCCAGCCCCATTCCCAGCCCCATCACACATCCTTCTCCCCAGCATTCACAGCCCCATTCCCAGCTCCATCACACATCCCTCCCCCAGCACCATTTCCCCACACCATTCCCAGCCCCATCACATATCCCACTCCCCAGCACCATGCCCAGCAATATTCCCAGCCCCATCACACATCTCTCTCTCTCAACCCAATATTGTATTTTCCATCCCATTTTACTGACCTGACTATCACGTATCCCACACTCTCTATCGCCCCCAGGTGGTGGCGTACCACTACTGCCAGGCGGACAACGCCTACACGTGCCTGGTGCCGGAGTTTGTCCACAACGTGGCAGCATTGCTGTGTCGCTCGCCGCAGCTCATCGCCTACAGAGAGCTGCTGCTCAGGGAGCCACACCTACAGAGTATTCTCAGTCTGCGCTCCTGTGTTAAGGATCCCCTGGCCTCCTTCAGAAGAGGAGTCCTAGAACCCCTGGATGTCCTCTACAAAGGTGATACAACTCTCTGCTGCTATTATCTGCTGCTATTATACACCCTTAGATAACTATCATAGATAACTCTACTAGGAGTTCTAGGATCCCTGGATGCTCTCTACAGAGGTGAGTTCTGGTCTGCATCGCAAATGGCACCCTATTAGCTATATATTGCACTCTTTTGGACCAGAACCCTATAGATCCTGGTTACAAGTAGTGCCCTATAGGCCCTGGTTGAAAGTAGTTCCCTATAGGCCCTGGTTAAAAGTAGTGCCCTATATAGGGAATCTCTGGTCTATATAAGGAATAGGTTGCCATTTGGGACACGTACCTAGAACCGATGAATGCCCTCTTAAAAGGTGATACAACTATCTCTACTCCTCGTGACTCAGTCTCTGCTCACATTGATTATACTATGAATATGATCCTCAAAACATACACAACATGACCAAAAGTATGTGCTTGTCAAACATCTCATTCCAAAATCATGCTATAGGATTACCCAAACCCTTGTTGCTATAACAGCCTCTACTCTTCTGGGAAGGCTTTCCACTAGATGTTGTCGGCTTCCTATTTTGCAACAAAACCTCCTTCATTAATGCGGTCAAACTTACCCTCGTAAACTGACTATCCTACCGATCCTTGACTCCAGCAATGTCATTTACAAAATAGCCTCCAACACTCTACTCAGCAAACTGGTTGTAGTCTATCACAGTGCCATCCGTTTTGTCACCAAAGCCCCATATACTACCCACCACTGCACCTGTATGCTCTCGTTGGCTGGCCGTCGCTTCATATTCGTCGCCAAACCCACTGGCTCCAGGTCATCTATAAGTCTTTGCTAGGTAAAGCCCCGCCTTATCTCAGTTCAATGGTCACCATAGCAACACCCCCCCGTAGCATGTGCTCCAGCAGGTATATTTCACTGGTCATCCCCAAAGCCAAAACCTCCTTTGGCTGCATTTCCTTCCAGTTCTCTGCTGCCAATGACTGGAACGAATTGCAAAAATCTCTGAAGCTGGAGTCTTATATCTCCCTCTCTAACTTTAAGCATCAGCTGTCTGAGCAGCTCACTGATCACTGTACCTGTACACAGCCAATCAGTAAATAGCACACCCAACTACCTCATCCACATATTATTACTTACACTCTTGCTCTTTTGAACCCCAGTATATTTACTTGCATCTGCACATCTATCACTCCAGTAGTATGCTAAATTGTAATTATTTTCGTCTCTAGGGCCTATTGATTGCCTACCTCCCTACTCTTCTACATTTGCACACACTGTACATAGATTTGTCTATTTTTCTTTTATTTTGTGTTATTGACTGTACGTTTGTTTATGTGTAACTTTGTTGTATTGTTTGATCCCACTGCTTTGCTTTATCTTAGCCAGGTCGCAGTTGTAAATGAGAACTTGTTCTCAACTGGCCTACCTGGTTAAATAAAGGTGAAAACATTTCTGCAGCGACTTGCTTCCATTCAGCCACAAGAGCATTAGTGAGGTCGGGCACTGATGTTGGGCGATTAGGCCTGGCTCACAGTCGGCGTTCCAATTCATCCCAAAGTTGTTCGATGGGGTTGAGGTCAGGGCTTTGTGCAGGCCAGTCAATTTCTTCCACATGATCTCGACAAACCATTCGTGTATGGACCACACTTTGTGCACCGGGGCATTGTCATGTTGAAACAGGAAAGGGCCTTCCCCAAACTGTTGACACAAAGTTGGAAGCATTAAATTGTCTACAATGTCATTGTATGCTGTAGCGTTAAGATTTGCCTCCACTGGAACTTTGGGGCCTAGCCTGAACTATGAAAAACATCCCCAGACCATTATTCCTCATCCACCAAACTTTACAGTTGGCACTATGCATTGAGCCAGGTACTGTAGCGATCTCCTGGCATCCGCCAAACCCAGATTCGTCCGTCGGACTACCAGATGGTGAAGTGTGATTCATCACTCCAGAGAACACATTTCCACTGCTCCAGAGTCCAATGGCGGAAAGCTTTACACCACTCCAGCCGGCGCTTGGTATTGCACATGGTGATCTTAGGCTTGTGTGTTGCTGCTTGGCCATGGAAACCCATTGAAGCTCCCGACGAACAGCCGACGTTGCTTGCAGAGCCAGTTTGGAACTCTGTAGTAAGTGTTGCATCCGAGGACAGACAATTTTTACATGCTATGCACTTCAGCACTCGGCGGTCCCGTTCTGTGAGCTTGTGTGGCCTACCAGTTGTTACTCCTAGATATTTCCACTCCACAATAACAGCACATACAGTTGACCGGGGTAGCTCTAGCAGGGCATACATTTGACGAACAGGCTTGTTGAAAAGGTGGCATCCTCTGACGGTGCCACATTGAAAGTCACTAATTTGAGGTGCTGTCCACATACTTTTGTATATATAGTGTATGTTTTCTTGATTCTAGCAATAAAGGTCTGAGTACATTAAGCAGAACATTTGCAGTCAGATTTTTTTGGTCAATGATGACTATTTCCTCTGTGTGTTTTTCCAGAGAGGAAGATCGCCTCTGAAGAAGACCTGGTCATCCTGATAGATGGACTAAATGAAGCAGAGTTCCACAAGCCTGACTACGGAGACACCATCGTCTCCTTCCTCAGCAAAACCATCAGCTTGTTTCCCCACTGGCTCAAACTGGTGGTCACGGTCAGGACCACATTGCAGGTAGATACAGACCTCTACCTTTCTAATAAGAGTCCATTTAAAAAAAAAACATTAACACTGGCTACGTTTCCATCCAATTGGCGGAAGGTTTTCACGCGAATATTCTAGAATCCGCATTAAGAAAATATGCACATTTTCCTACCAGTGGTATGTTTCCACTTAATTCACTTGTTGATGATAAAAATCAGTGTTTGATGACTTAGGGACACAAAATGTACTTCTTCGCTTAAGTTTTCATGTAGTGAATAAAAATCTATAACATTGTCAACTAATTCTGTTACAAAAAACTGTTGGGTTAAATAACAAATGTGCCTGCTCTGGTCTTGGCACATGTGCTCTATCAAGCCAACAGCACAGATACGGTGTGGGTAGGCTACCTAACCTACATGATGAGAATGTTATGGATAAAATCAAGGCTATTTGAATTTCTCCAACATCAGCCAAGCATTGATCATCATGTCACCAGAATAAGACCCTCAATATTTATTGGAAAGGAGCATCAAGCTCATCACCTTGCACTTTCACCACCCTGTGAAGTTCATAACTTCTTTCATATTTAGCTTAATAAACTGCATGCTTTCCTGAGTCAATGTGGGAGGACCACACAACATATCATCGAGTGACTCCAACGTTTACTTTGATATGATGTATATTATTTACAGTTGAAGTTGGAAGTTTACAAACACCTTAGCCAAATACATTTAAACTCAGTTTTTCACAATTCCTGACATTTAATCCTAGAGAAATGCCCTGTTTTAGGTCAGTTAGGATCACCACTTCATTTTAAGAATGTGAAATGTCAGATTGATAGTAGAGAGAAGGATTTATTTCAGCTTGTATTTCTTTCATCACATTCCCAGTTGGTCAGAAGTTTACATACACTCAATTAGTATTTGGTAGTATTGCATTTAAATTGTTTAACTTGGGTCAAAAATTTTGGGTAGCCTTCCACAAGCTTCCCACAATAGGTTGGGTGAATTTTGGCCCATTCCTCCTGACAGAGCTGGTGTAACTGAGTCAAGTTTGAAGGTCTCCTTGCTCTCACACGCTTTTTCAGTTCTGCCCACACATTTTCTATAGGATTGAGGTCAGGGCTTTGCGATGGCCACTGCAATACCTTGCCTTTGTTGTCCCACAACTTTGGAAGGATGTGACCAAGCTTTAACTTCCTGACTGATGTCTTGAGATGTTGCTTTAATATATCCACATAATTTTCCTCCCTCATGTTGCCATCTATTTTGTGAAGTGCACCAGTCCCTCCTGCAGCAAAGCACCCCCACAACATGATGCTGCCACCCCCATGCTTCACGGTTGGGATGGGGTTCTTCGGCTTGCAAGACTCCCCCTTTTTCCTCAAAACATAACGATGGTCATTATGGCCAAACAGTTCTATTTTTGTTTCATCAGACCAGAGGACATTTCTACAAAAGTACGATCTTTGCCCCCATGTGCAGTTAAAAACCGTAGTCTGGCTTTTTTTATGGCTGTTTTGGAGCAGTGGCTTCTTCCTTGCTGAGCGACCTTTCAGGTTATGTCGATATAGGACTTGTTTTACTGTGGATGTAGATACTTTTGTACCTGTTTCCTCCAGCGTCTTCACAAGGTCCTTTGCTGTTGTTCTGGGATTGATTTGCACGTTTCGCACCAAAGTACGTTCATCTCTAAGAGACAGAACGCGTCTCCTTCCTGAGCGGTATGACGGATGCGTGGTTCCATGGTGTTTATACTTGCGTACTATTGTTTGTACAGATGGACATGGTACCTTCAGGCATTTGGACATTTCTCCCAAGGATGAACCAGACTTGTGGAGGTCTACAATTTTTTTTCTGAGGTCTTGACTAATTTCTTTTGATTTTCCCATGATGTCAAGCAAAGAGGCACTGAGTTTGGATGTAGGCCTTGATATACATCCACGGGTACACCTACAATTGACTCAAATGATGTCAATTAGCCTATCAGAAACTTCTAAACCCATGGCATCATTTTCTGGAACGTTCCAAGCTGTTTAAAGGCACAGTCAACTTAGTGTATGTAAACTTTTGACCCACTGGAATTTTGACACAGTGAATAGGTGAAATAATTTGTCTGTAAACAATTGTTAGAAAAATAAACTTGCGTCATGCACAAAGTAGATTTCTTAACCGACTTGCCAAAACTATAGTTTGTTAACAAGACATTTGTGGAGTGGTTGAAAAACAAGTTTTAATGACTCCAACATAAGTGTATGTAAACTTCAGACTTCAACTGTAAATATTTGCACATAAAGGCGTTTCCACCGCAATTTTACTGACACAAAAAGATCACACCATGACGAATGAACAAATGATCTGTCAGCATTTATAAAATTGTACTGAAACTTCCTGTTTCCATCAGAGCTGTCATAAAAATGTTTTATAGGGTGTGACTTTATTTGCATTAAAAACTGGATGGAAACATGGTTACTGTTGTCCAAAAAGGTATCATTTTCTTTTGATAGACATTGTCAATAGATTGACATCAGTGGAAGATCCTCGATGGCTTCTATATCTTGTTCTACCTCTTTTTCCCTACCAACTATTTTTCTTCTTTAACCCTCCTTCATTCTCCTCTCTCCCATCTCGTTTCTCCATTTATCCCTTCTTCCCGCATTCCTTTTCTATTCATCTTCATTCTCCTCTCTCCTCCTCATCCTCCTCTCATTCCTCCATCATTCCCCTCCTCGTCCTCCTCCTTCTTCTCCCCTCCTTTACTTCCCTCCTATAGGAGATCACCAAGCTTCTCCCATTCCACCATATCTCTGTGGATGGTCTGGAGGAGAATGATGCAATAGACCAGGACTTACAAGGTTACATCCTGCACCGCATCCACAGCAGTCCTGAGATACAGAACAACATCTCTCTCAACGGCAAGATGGACAACACCACCTTCGGCAAACTCTCAGCCCACCTCAAGGCCCTCAGTCAGGGCTCCTATCTGTACCTAAAACTCACATTTGACCTTATAGAGAAGGGGTACCTGGTCCTCAAGAGCTCCAGCTACAAGGTCAGCCTGCCATTTACACTACGTTGAATTGCCTACGTTTTTTTCTTGTCTTGTTCATTTTAGTCCTAATTTTAATTATATGTGCCATTTTATTGCACTCCCTATCTAAGAAATGTGTAGAATAATGACCGATTGATTGACTGACTGACTGATCAATTAACCGATTGATTCATTGATCCCAGGTGGTGCCTGTCAATCTGGTTGAGGTATACCTGTTGCAGTGCAACATGCGTTTCCCTACCCAGTCGTCCTTCGAACGGGCCCTCCCCCTACTCAACGTGGCCGTGGCAACCCTCCACCCCCTCACTGACGAACAGATCTACCAGGCTATCAATGCCGGCTCCCTGCAGGCAAATACACGTATTACTCAGACAGGAAACTGTTAGCATTTCCCACAGGAAAACATGTCCCACTTTTATTGATTTATTTTATTGAAACTTTATTTAACTAGACAAGTCAGTTAAGGACAAATTCTCATTTACAATGACTGCCTCCTGCGGGAACGTGGGCTGGGATTAAAAATACACAATAAATGAAATAACAATATAGAACAAAACACACATCACAACACTTACAGTGGCTCCAAAATGACTGGCACCCCTGACTGGCAATGCACAAACAATACTTTAAAAAATATAAACAATATCATTATAGAGATAAACTCAAAATACCAACATGTGAGAAATACTGTACTTTATTAATGTTTCAATGAAAAAAAAAATCATACAAAAAAAATCATACAATTATTTAATACAAAATAAATGTGACCAAAATCAATGTTTCATAATTATTGGCACTCCTCGTTTAGTACTTAGTGCCAACACCTCTGGCAAGGATAACAGCATGGTCTTTTCCTGTAATGTTTGACAAGGTTAAGGAACACATTTGCAGGGATTTTGGACCATTCCTCTATGCAGATCCTTTCCAGATCCTTCACATTCTTGGGTTTGCGCTTATCAACTGCCCTCTTCCACTCAGCTCACGGGTTTTCGATTGGATTGAGGTCCGGCGACTGAGATGGCCATGGCAGAACATTGATTTTGTAGTCACAGAACCATTTCTGTGTGGATCTTGAGGTATGTTTTGGTCTTGTTGAAAAGTCCACCTACAGTCAAGTCCCATCTTTCTGGCACAGGCAACCAGATTGTCAGCCAAAATTGCCTGATACTTGGTCGAATTTATTATGCCATCAATCTTAACCAGTGCCCCTGGACCTCTGGAATTAAAACAGCCCCAAAACATGACCAACCCCCCCCCCTCCATATTTCACCGTGGGTATGAGGTGCCTCTCCTTGAATGCAGCTCTGTTTCAACGCCAAAGTTGAAACGCCAAAACTTTACATTTTGCTCTCATCTGACCAGAGCACCTTCTTCCAGTCATAATTTAAATGACGTTTGGGGTCAGAAAGGGCTTTCTTCTGGCAACCCTTCCAAAGAGCCTGTGGTTGTGGAGGTGGCTTCTGATGGTGCTTTTTGAAACCTGGTGACCCCAAGACGCCACCAAGGAGTGCAATTCTTTCACAGTGATTCTTGGGGATCTTGTTGCTTCTCACCATTTTCCTCCCTATCCTGGGGGGCTAAATGCATTTGCGTCCTCTACCTGTGAGGTTTTCAACTGTTCCATATCTTTTGAACGTGTAATTGCTCTGGTAGCCAAATGTATTTAACCTTTATTTAACTAGGTATTTATTTAACTTTATTATGAAGGTCTACGACCATCTGTCTCTTTTGAACTGCCAGTTCTTTTGTTTTCTTCATGGTGTTGGATGACAAAGGGATATTGTATGCGTGTTACCTCATTCTAGTAAAACAGGAAGTGATGTAATGGCTCAATATAGTTCCTTAAGACATTAAGACTTAGATAAACTTAAATAAGTGGAATTTAATTATTGTTTTAATTTTGGTAGATGTTATGTACAATAAACTTTAAGGGTGCCATTAATTGTGAAACCTTGATTTGGAGGACATTTATTTTTAATTAAATCAATACATTTTTTGGTGGATTCCACTGAAACGTTAATAAAATACATTATTTCTTACGTGTTGATATTTTGAGTTAATCTCTAATTATATTGTTTATATTTTTTAAAGTATTGTTTGTGTATTGCCAGTCAGGGGTGCCAGTAATTTTGGAGCCCACCATGTTAACACTAGCTGTATACCGGATAGCAACAATTATGCCTGTGAAGAAGAACAGCCTTATCGAAGCAAAGCATCTGGCCATGTGAACAGCTAACAAGCTAACTCTCTTGGTTTCACCCTCTTTGCTGCAGGGCACGCTGGACTGGGAGGACTTCACACAGCGCGTAGACAACCTAGCCATGTTCCTGGTCAAGAGAAGGGATGGGACCAGGATGTTTGTTCACCCATCATTCAGAGAATGGCTGATCTGGAGGGAGGAGGGGGAGAAGACGAAGTTCCTCTGTGACCCCAGGTCAGGGGGTGGATGGGTCTGCTGGGGTGTGTGTGTGGGGTGGAGGGGTACGGTCCAAGAGACTGATATAGTCTTGGATAGGGTAACACAATTCTGGGAAATTTTCCCAAATTCCTAGGTTTCCATAAATCCTGGTTAGAAGATTCCTGGAATCAGGAGGAAAAATCCTTCAACCAGGATTTCTGGAAACCTGAGAACCTGGGGAAAGCTACTGGAACCAGAGTCTTTGGAACCCTATTCTTGGCGTTACCGTATCTTGGAAACTGTTCTCTCACAGGCTAATGGCTAGTGACAATGTAGATAATGTGTGTGTGGTGTGGCAAAGTCATTAAAGTGGTGTTTGCAGCTGTTCAAATGGTCTGACCTACAGTATGTAAAACATTTTACACTCGTAACCGTATACAGGTTGAGAATGGCAGATTTAGACACTTATAAATGCATAAATTAAATAGCTGTACAGTAACATGCTATAATGACGTCAGAGCTCAGTGGCTGTACAGTAACATGCTGTACATGAGAACAGACCTCAGTGGCTGTACAGTAACATGCTATACATGAGAACAGACCTCAGTGGCTGTACAGTAACATGCTATACATGAGAACAGACCTCAGTGGCTGTACAGTAACATGCTATAATGACGTCAGTCAATGGCTTTACAGTAACATGCTACACATGAGAACAGACCTCAGTGGCTGTACAGTAACATGCTATAATGACGTCAGACCTCAGTGGCTGTACAGTAACATGCTACACATGAGAACAGACCTCAGTGGCTGTACAGTAACATGCTAATAATGACAGTAACATGATAATGACCTCAGACCTCAGTGGCTGTACAGTAACATGCTATGAGAACAGACCTCAGTGGCTGTACAGTAACATGCTATAATGACGTCAGACCTCAGTGGCTGTACAGTAACATGCTATAATGACTTCAGACCTCAGTGGCTGTACAGTAACATGCTAGACGTCAGACCTCAGTGGCTGTACAGTAACATGCTATAATGACGTCAGACCTCAGTGGCTGTACAGTAACATGCTACACATGAGAACAGACCTCAGTGGCTGTACAGTAACATGCTATAATGACGTCAGACCTCAGTGGCTGTACAGTAACATGCTATACATGAGAACAGACCTCAGTGGCTGTACAGTAACATGCTATAATGACTTCAGACCTCAGTGGCTGTACAGTAACATGCTATAATGAGAACAGACCTCAGTGGCTGTACAGTAACATGCTATAATGACGAACAGACCTCAGTGGCTGTACAGTAACATGCTACACATGAGAACAGACCTCAGTGGCTGTACAGTAACATGCTATAATGACGAACAGACCTCAGTGGCTGTACAGTAACATGCTATAATGACGTCAGACCTCAGTGGCTGTACAGTAACATGCTATACATGAGAACAGACCTCAGTGGCTGTACAGTAACATGCTATACATGAGAACAGACCTCAGTGGCTGTACAGTAACATGCTATACATGAGAACAGACCTCAGTGGCTGTACAGTAACATGCTACACATGAGAACAGACCTCAGTGGCTGTACAGTAACATGCTATAATGAGAACAGACCTCAGTGGCTGTACAGTAACATGCTATAATGACGTCAGACCTCAGTGGCTGTACAGTAACATGCTACACATGAGAACAGACCTCAGTGGCTGTACAGTAACATGCTATAATGACGTCAGAGCTCAGTGGCTGTACAGTAACATGCTATACATGAGAACAGACCTCAGTGGCTGTACAGTAACATGCTATAATGACGTCAGAGCTCAGTGGCTGTACAGTAACATGCTATAATGACGTCAGACCTCAGTGGCTGTACAGTAACATGCTATACATGAGAACAGACCTCAGTGGCTGTACAGTAACATGCTATAATGACGAACAGAGCTCAGTGGCTGTACAGTAACATGCTATAATGACATCAGACCTCAGTGGCTGTACAGTAACATGCTATAATGACGAAGGCGCAGAGCTCAGTGGCTGTACAGTAACATGCTATAATGACATCAGACCTCAGTGGCTGTACAGTAACATGCTATAATGACGTCAGAGCTCAGTGGCTGTACAGTAACATGCTATACATGAGAACAGACCTCAGTGGCTGTACAGTAACATGCTATAATGACGTCAGACCTCAGTGGCTGTACAGTAACATGCTATAATGACGTCAGACCTCAGTGGCTGTACAGTAACATGCTATAATGACGTCAGAGCTCAGTGGCTGTACAGTAACATGCTATACATGAGAACAGACCTCAGTGGCTGTACAGTAACATGCTCTAATGACGTCAGACCTCAGTGGCTGTACAGTAACATGCTATACATGAGAACAGACCTCAGTGGCTGTACAGTAACATGCTATAATGACGTCAGACCTCAGTGGCTGTACAGTAACATGCTATAATGACGTCAGAGCTCAGTGGCTGTACAGTAACATGCTATAATGACGTATATACAGACCTCAGTGGCTGTACAGTAACATGCTATAATGACGTCAGACCTCAGTGGCTGTACAGTAACATGCTATAATGACGTCAGAGCTCAGTGGCTGTACAGTAACATGCTATACATGAGAACAGACCTCAGTGGCTGTACAGTAACATGCTATAATGACATCAGAGCTCAGTGGCTGTACAGTAACATGCTATACATGAGAACAGACCTCAGTGGCTGTACAGTAACATGCTATAATGACGCCAGAGCTCAGTGGCTGTAAAGTAACATGCTATAATGACATCAGAGCTCAGTGGCTCACACTCAACGTCAACAAAACTAAGGAGATGATTGTGGACTTCAGGAAACAGCAGAGGGAACACCCCCCCATCCACATCGATGGAACAGTAGTGGAGAGGGTAGCAAGTTTTAAGTTCCTCGGCATACACATCACAGACAAACTGAATTGGTCCACTCACACAGACAGCATCGTGAGGAAGGCGCAGCAGCGCCTCTTAGACCTCAGGAGACTGAAGAAATTCGGCTTGTCACCAAAAGCACTCACAAACTTCTACAGATGCACAATGAGAGCATCCTGGCGGGCTGCCTGGTATGGCAACTGCACCAGCCCTCAACCGTAAGGCTCTCCAGAGGGTAGTGAGGTGCACAACAGTAACATCACCGGGGCAAACTACCTGCCCTCCAGGACACCTACACCACCCGATGCTACAGGAAGGCCATAAAGATCATCAAGGACATCAACCACCCGAGCCACTGCCTGTTCACCCCATGCTGTCATCCAGAAGGCGAGGTCAGTACAGGTGCATCAAAGCTGGGACCGAGAGACTGAAAAACAGCTTCTATCTCAAGGCCATCAGACTGTTAAACAGCCACCACTAACATTGAGTGGCTACTGCCAACACACTGTCAATGACACTGACTCTACTCCAGCCACTTTAATCATGGGAATTGATGGGAAATGATGTAAATATATCACTAGCCACTTTAAACAATTCTACCTTATATAATGTTACTTATCCTACATTATTCATCTCATATGCATACGTAGATACTGTACTCTATATCATCGACTGCATCCTTATGTAATACATGTATCACTAGCCACTTTAACTATGCCACTTGGTTTACATACTCATCTCATATGTATATACTGTACTCGATATCATCTACTGTATCTTGCCTCTGCTGCTCTGTACCATCACTCATTCATATATCCTTATGTACATATTCTTTATCCCCTTACACTGTGTATAAGACAGTAGTTTTTTTTTGGAATTGTTAGTTAGATTACTTGTTCGTTATTACTGCATTGTCGGAACTAGAAGCACAAGCATTTCGCTACACTCGCATTAACATCTGCTAACCATGTGTATGTGACAAATAAAATTTGATTTGATTTGATTTGGCTGTACAGTAACATGCTATAATGACGTCAGACCTCAGTGGCTGTACAGTAACATGCTATAATGACGTCAGACCTCAGTGGCTGTACAGTAACATGCTATAATGACTTCAGAGCTCAGTGTTTTTTATTTATTTGATCTTTATTTAACTAGGCAAGTCATTTAAGAACAAATTCTTATTTTCAATGATGGCCTAGGAAGAGTGGGTTAACTGCCTGTTCAGGGGCAGAACGACAGATTTATACCTTGTCAGCTCGGGGATTTGAACTTGCAACCGGTTACTAGTCCAAAGCTCTAACCACTAGGCTACCCTGCCGCCCCAGGGTAGCCTTGTGTATGCACAGTAACATGCTATAATGAGGTCAGAGCTCAGTTGCCCTACAGTAACATTCTATAATGAGGTCAGAGCTCAGTTGCTGTACAGTAACATGCTATAATGACATCAGAGCTCAGTTGCCCTACAGTAACATTCTATAATGAGGTCAGAGCTCAGTTGCTGTACAGTAACATGCTATAATGACATCAGAGCTCAGTTGCCCTACAGTAACATGCTATACATGACCTCAGAGCTCAGTAGCTGTATAGTAACATGCTATACATGATGTCAGAGCTCAGTGGCTGGACAGTAACATGTTATACATGATGTCAGAGCTCAGTGGCTGTACAGTAACATGCTAAAATGACATTTCAATTTAGCCTTATCCGTATAAGCCATTTCCCACCAGTTTAAAATGTTCATGAAATTAAGTGTATTTTGACATTGAAGCTAGCCAATAGTGTGGTACCACTTTATTAGGAGTGTCCTAAATAGATGCTTTGTAAATGTTCAACTAACTGTCAACAACATTTTAACTAACTACCTACTAACCCTAACCCATAACTCTGAGTCTAACTCTAACCCTAACCCTAACCCTAAAACTCTAACCCTAACTCTAACTCTAAAACTCTAACTCTAACCCTAACTCTAAAACTTTACCCCTAACTCTAACTCTAAAAGCCTAACCTTAACCCTAACCTTATCTCTAACCTTCACTCTAACCTTCACCTTAATCTTTTTTTGTTCAGTAGCTTATGATGTTCCTCCTGTCTCTCTGTAGGAGTGGCCACACCCTGCTAGCCTTCTGGTTTTCTCGCCAGGAGACCAAGCTGAACCGACAGCAGACCATCGAACTGGGACACCACATCCTCAAAGCACACATCTTCAAGGTTCACCTAACCATACTCTACCTGCCAACACACACGCACACACACGCACCCCCCCCCACACACACACACACACACCTTCGTACGCAAGACAGTGACAACTAAAATGATGTCTTTATATTTTATTATTATTTATTATATTATTCAGGGCCTAAGCAAGAAGGTTGGGGTTTCCTCGTCTATCCTCCAGGGGATGTGGGTTTCCTACAGCACAGATGGCCTGTCCACTGCCCTGTCCTCACTCAGAAACCTCTACACTCCTAACATCAAGGTAACTTACTGTTTAACCTCTACACTCCTAACATGACGATAACTTACTGCTTTACACCTATACTCCTAACATCAAGATAACTTACTGCTTTACACCTGCACTCCTAACATCATGATAACTTACTGCTTTACACCTACACTCCTAACATCAATATAACTTACTGCTTTACACCTGCACTCCTAACATCATGATAACTTACTGCTTTACACCTACACTCCTAACATCAATATAACTTACTGCTTTACACCTACACTCCTAACATCAATATAACTTACTGCTTTACACCTGCACTCCTAACATCATGATAACTTACTGCTTTACACCTACACTCCTAACATCAAGGTAACATACTGCTTTACCCTCTACACTCCTAACATCAAGATAACTTACTGCTTTACACCTACACTCCTAACATCAAGGTAACTTACTGCTTTACCTCTACACTCCTAACATCAAGAAAACTTACTGCTTTACCCACTACACTCCTAACATCAAGGTAACTTACTGCTTAACCTCTACACTCCTAACATGAAGATAACTTACTGCTTAACCTCTACACTCCTAACATGAAGATAACTTACTGCTTTACACCTACACTCCTAACATCAAGATAACTTACTGATTTACCCTCTACACTCCTAACATCAAGGTAACTTACTGCTTTACCTCTACACTCCTAACATGAAGAAAACTTACTGCTTTACCCTCTACACTCCTAACATCAAGATAACTTACTGCTTTACCCTCTATACTCCTAACATCAAGGTAACTTACTGCTTTACCTCTACACTCCTAACATGAAGAAAACTTACTGCTTTACCCTCTACACTCCTAACATCAAGGTAACTTACTGCTTAACCTCTACACTCCTAACATGAAGATAACTTACTGCTTAACCTCTACACTCCTAACATGAAGATAACTTACTGCTTTACACCTACACTCCTAACATCAAGATAACTTACTGATTTACCCTCTACACTCCTAACATCAAGGTAACTTACTGCTTAACCTCTACACTCCTAACATCAAGGTAACTTACTGCTTAACCTCTACACTCCTAACATCAAGGTAACTTACTGCTTTACCAGCTTTACACCTACACTCCTAACATCAAGATAACTTACTGCTTTACCCTCTACACTCCTGACATCAAGATAACTTACTGCTTTACCCTCTACACTCCTAACATCAAGGTAACTTACTGCTTTACACCTACACTCCTAACATCAAGATAACTTACTGCTTTACCCTCTATACTCCTAACATCAAGGTAACTTACTGCTTTACCCTCTACACTCCTAACATCAAGGTAACTTACTGCTTTACACCTACACTCCTAACATCAAGAAAACTTACTGCTTTACACCTACACTCCTAACATCAAGGTAACTTACTGCTTAACCTCTACACTCCTAACATGAAGATAACTTACTGCTTAACCTCTACACTCCTAACATGAAGAAAACTTACTGCTTTACCCTCTACACTCCTAACATCAAGGTAACTTACTGCTTAACCTCTACACTCCTAACATGAAGATAACTTACTGCTTACCCTCTACACTCCTAACATGATGATAACTTACTGCTTTACACCTACACTCCTAACATCAAGGTAACTTACTGCTTTACCCTCTACACTCCTAACATCAAGGTAACTTACTGCTTTACCCTCTACACTCCTAACATCAAGGTAACTTACTGCTTAACCTCTACACTCCTAACATGAAGATAACTTACTGCTTAACCTCTACACTCCTAACATGAAGATAACTTACTGCTTAACCTCTACACTCCTAACATCAAGATAACTTACTGCTTTACCCTCTACACTCCTAACATCAAGGTAACTTACTGCTTTACCCTCTACACTCCTAACATCAAGATAACTTACTGCTTTACACCTACACTCCTAACATCAAGATAACTTACTGCTTTACCCTCTACACTCCTAACATCAAGGTAACTTACTGCTTTACCCTCTACACTCCTAACATCAAGGTAACTTACTGCTTTACCCTCTACACTCCTAACATCAAGATAACTTACTGCTTTACACCTACACTCCTAACATCATGATAACTTACTGCTTAACCTCTACACTCCTAACATCAAGGTAACTTACTGCTTTACCCTCTACACTCCTAACATCAAGGTAACTTACTGCTTTACCCTCTACACTCCTAACATCAAGATAACTTACTGCTTTACACCTACACTCCTAACATCAAGATAACTTACTGCTTTACCCTCTACACTCCTAACATCAAGGTAACTTACTGCTTTACCCTCTACACTCCTAACATCAAGGTAACTTACTGCTTTACCCTCTACACTCCTAACATCAAGATAACTTACTGCTTTACACCTACACTCCTAACATCATGATAACTTACTGCTTAACCTCTACACTCCTAACATCAAGGTAACTTACTGCTTTACCCTCTACACTCCTAACATCAAGGTAACTTACTGCTTTACCCTCTACACTCCTAACATCAAGATAACTTACTGCTTTACACATACACTCCTAACATCAAGGTAACTTACTGCTTTACCAGCTTTACACCTACACTCCTAACATCAAGATAACTTACTGCTTTATACCTGTACTCCTAACATCAAGATAACTTACTGCTTTACCCTCTACACTCCTAACATCAAGGTAACTTACTGCTTTACACCTACACTCCTAACATCAAGGTAACTTACTGCTTTCCCTTTTAAAAATGAAAGCCTTTCCCTCTCATGGCTCCGTATATATCAACATTTGCTGCTTTCATCAGGGTTTCAGCTCTCCCTCTGACTTGGGGCCAACCAACTCCAGTGTATTCCAAACCAGGTGAATCGCCTAAAGGGCTGTTCCTACTGACAAATTAAATGTACTTTCTATACAGTTTGTCTGTCTATAACACAGTGTAAAATCTGTCTGTGCCCAGGTGAGCCGGTTGCTGATGCTCGGTGGTGCCAACGTGAACTACCGGACGGAGGTGTTGAACAATGCCCCAGTGCTGTGTGTGCATGCCTTCCTGGGTTACATAGACATGGTGGGGCTCCTGTTGGAGTATGGGGCCTCTGTAGACCAGCCTTCTGAGAGCGGTGTCAACCCACTGGGCTATGCTGCCTCCGGGGGACACATGGCTATAGTCACTACACTGTGTCTAAGGAGAGCCAAGGTGAGATGGGAAGAGGAGGGAGAGAGGGGAAAGGGAAGAGCGAGAGAGAGAGGGAAGAGAGAGAGGGGGGGAAGAGAGAGGGGAGAGGAGGTAGAGAGAGTAGGGAGAGAGGGGCAGGGAAGGGAGAGAGTATAAGGAGAGAGGTGAAGGGGTAGGGGAGAGTGAGAGGGGAGTTGAGGAAAGGGGGAAGAGAGAGGAGAGGGAGGGATAGAGTATGGGAAGAGAGGGGAGTGGAGGGAGACGGGGGGAAGAGAGAGAGGTGGGGAGGGAAGAGAGAGAGGGGGAGAGGGAGGGTGAAGAGAAGGAAGAGAGAGAGGGGGAGTGGAAGGGGGAGGGAAGTGGGAGAGAGGAAGGGGAGGAAAGAGAGAGAGTAGGGAGAGGGGGAGGGAAGAAAGAGATGAGAGAGAGAGGGGCAGGGAAGAGATAGAGAGAGGGGAGAGAGAGGGTGTAGGGAAGAGAGAGGGAGGAGATAGGGGTAGGGAAGAGAGGAGGGAGAGAGTGGGAGAGAGGGTAGAGGAACGAGAGGGAAGGGAAGAGGGGGAAGTGGAGGGAGACAGATGGGAGGGAAGAGAGAGAGGAGAGGAGGGAGAGGGGGAGGAAACAAAGAGAGAGGAGAGAGGAGAGAGGAGGAATCGGGGAAGGGAAGACGGAAGGAGGAGAGAGGGAGAGAGGGGGGGGGGGGGGAAGATGGAAGGTGGAGGAGGGAGAGAGGAGAGGGAGGGGGGAGGGGAGAGGAGGGAGAGGGGGGAGAGAAGAGAGAGAGAGGGTAGTGGGAAGAGAGAGTGGAGAGGGAAGAGAGGGGGAGGGAAGAGGGAGAGGGGTAGAGAGAGGGGAGAGGAGAGAGAGAGGGGGAGGGAAGAGAGAGAGGGGGAGTGGAGGAAGAGAGGGAAGAGAGCAAGAGATGAGAGAGGGGGAGAGGAGGGAAGAGCGAGAGGAGAGAGGGAAGAGAGAGGGGGAGTGAAGCGAGAGGGGGAGAGGGAAGAGAGTGAGAGAGGAGTGGAGGGAGAGATGGGGAGGGAAGAGGAGGGAGAGAGGGGAAGGGAAGAGAGAGATAGAAGAGAGAGATAGCGGAGAGGAGTGAGGGAAGAGAGAGAGGGGAGGGAAGAGAGAGAGAGAGAGAGAAGAGAGGAGGGAGAGAAGAGAGATAGGGGAGAGGAGGGAAGGAAGAGAGAGAGAGAGAGAAGAGGACAGAGTATGTTTGTAGATTCATCTCTCTTAATCTTCATCTATCATCTGAGGACGAATGGGGATATACCAACTTTATGTGCGTTTCTGTCTGTGTGCGTCCGTCAACAGGTGGACCACCTAGATAATAATGGTCAGTGTGCCCTGGTGCATGCAGCTCTCAGGGGCCACATGGATGTGGTCAAGTTCCTCATCCAGTGGGACTGGGCCATGGGACAACCACAACAACAAGGAGCCTTCAGCAAGAGCCAAGCTGTCCAGCAAGCCCTCATCGCTGCAGCTACCATGGGATACACAGAGGTAGGCCTTTCCTCGCTGAGAATCTCCTGACCTGGGGATGCTGTACCTTCATCATTTCTCCTTTGCTCATCTCCTGCTATTAGCATAAGGCTTGACACCACCTTACTTACTCAGCTGACAGTTTTCTACAGCTAGGATTTATATTTTTTCTGTAATTTCCCTGCAGTGTGTGGACTGTTTATCCCTCTGCGATCCTACCAGTATTGTGTGGACTGTTTATCCCTCTGCGATCCTACCAGTATTGTGTGGACTGTTTATCCCTCTGCGATCCTACCAGTATTGTGTGGACTGTTTATCCCTCTGCGATCCTACCAGTATTGTGTGGACTGTTTATCCCTCTGCGATCCTACCAGTATTGTGTGGACTGTTTATCCCTCTGCGATCCTACCAGTATTGTGTGGACTGTTTATCCCTCTGCGATCCTACCAGTATTGTGTGGACTGTTTATCCCTCTGCGATCCTACCAGTATTGTGTGGACTGTTTATCCCTCTATCCTACCAGTATTGTGTGGACTGTTTATCCTCTGCGATCCTACCAGTATTGTGTGGACTGTTTATCCCTCTGCGATCCTACCAGTATTGTGTGGACTGTTTATCCCTCTGCGATCCTACCAGTATTGTGTGGACTGTTTTATCCCTCTCCTACCAGTATTGTGTGGATCCTACCAGTATTGTGTGGACTGTTTATCCCTCTGCGATCCTACCAGTATTGTGTGGACTGTTTATCCCTCTGCGATCCTACCAGTATTGTGTGGACTGTTTATCCCTCTGCGATCCTACCAGTATTGTGGACTGGTATTGTGTGGACTGTTTATCCCTCTGCGATCCTACCAGTATTGTGTGGACTGTTTATCCCTCTGCGATCCTACCAGTATTGTGTGGACTGTTTATCCCTCTGCGATCCTACCAGTATTGTGTGGACTGTTTATCCCTCTGCGATCCTACCAGTACTGTTTATCCCTCTGTCCTACCAGTATTGGACTGTTTATCCCTCTGCGATCCTACCAGTATTGTGTGGACTGTTTATCCCTCTGCGATCCTACCAGTATTGTGTGGACTGTTTATCCCTCTGCGATCCTACCAGTATTGTGTGGACTGTTTATCCCTCTGCGATCCTACCAGTATTGTGTGGACTGTTTATCCCTCTGCGATCCTACCAGTATTGTGTGGACTGTTTATCCCTCTGCGATCCTACCAGTATTGTGTGGACTGTTTATCCCTCTGCGATCCTACCAGTATTGTGTGGACTGTTTATCCCTCTGCGATCCTACCAGTATTGTGTGGACCCTCTGCGATCCTACCAGTATTGTGTGGATCCCTCCCTCTGCGATCCTACCAGTATTGTGTGGACTGTTTATCCCTCTCCTACCAGTATTGTGTGGACTGATCCTACCAGTATTGTGTGGACTGTTTATCCCTCTGCGATCCTACCAGTATTGTGTGGACTGTTTATCCCTCTGCGATCCTACCAGTATTTGTGGACTGTTTATCCCTCTGCGATCCTACCAGTATTGTGTGGACTGTTTATCCCTCTGCGATCCTACCAGTATTGTGTGGACTGTTTATCCCTCTGCGATCCTACCAGTATTGTGTGGACTGTTTATCCCTCTGCGATCCTACCAGTAGTGTGTGGACTGTTTATCCCTCTGCGATCCTACCAGTATTGTGTGGACTGTTTTTATCCCTCTGCGATCCTACCAGTATTGTGTGGACTGTTTATCCCTCTGCGATCCTACCAGTATTGTGTGGACTGTTTATCCCTCTGTATTGTGTGGACGATCCTACCTACCAGTATTGTGTGGACTGTTTATCCCTCTGCGATCCTACCAGTATTGTGTGGACTGTTTATCCCTCTGCGATCCTACCAGTATTGTGTGGACTGTTTATCCCTCTGCGATCCTACCAGTATTGTGTGGACTGTTTATCCCTCTGCGATCCTACCAGTATTGTGTGGACTGTTTATCCCTCTGCGATCCTACCAGTATCCCCTCTGCGATCCTACCAGTATTGTGTGGACTGTTTATCCCTCTGCGATCCTACCAGTATTGTGTGGACTGTTTATCCCTCTGCTGATCCTACCAGTATTGTGTGGACTGTTTATCCCTCTGCGATCCTACCAGTATTGTGTGGACTGTTTATCCCTCTGCGATCCTACCAGTATTGTGTGGACTGTTTATCCCTCTGCGATCCTACCAGTATTGTGTGGACTGTTTATCCCTCTGCTGATCCTACCAGTATTGTGTGGACTGTTTATCCCTCTGCTCCTACCAGTATTGTGTGGACTGTTTATCCTACCCTACCAGTATTGTGTGGACTGTTTATCCCTCTGCGATCCTACCAGTATTGTGTGGACTGTTTATCCCTCTGCGATCCTACCAGTATTGTGTGGACTGTTTATCCCTCTGCGATCCTACCAGTATTGTGTGGACTGTTTATCCCTCTGCGATCCTA
The DNA here is from genome assembly GCF_018296145.1 of Oncorhynchus tshawytscha. Taxonomy (NCBI): domain Eukaryota; kingdom Metazoa; phylum Chordata; class Actinopteri; order Salmoniformes; family Salmonidae; genus Oncorhynchus; species Oncorhynchus tshawytscha. Next base: position 88,796,394 of record NC_056429.1, on the reverse strand, counting down.
CCAGTATTGTGTGGACTGTTTATCCCTCTGCGATCCTACCAGTATTGTGTGGACTGTTTATCCCTCTGCGATCCTACCAGTATTGTGTGGACTGTTTATCCCTCTGCGATCCTACCAGTATTGTGTGGACTGTTTATCCCTCTGGATCTATTGTGTGGACTGTTTATCCCTCTGCGATCCTACCAGTATTGTGTGGACTGTTTATCCCTCTGCGATCCTACCAGTATTGTGTGGACTGTTTATCCCTCTGCTCCTACCAGTATTGTGTGGACTGTTTATCCTATCCTAGTATTGTGTGGACTGTTTATCCCTCTGCGATCCTACCAGTATTGTGTGGACTGTTTATCCCTCTGCGATCCTACCAGTATTGTGTGGACTGTTTATCCCTCTGCGATCCTACCAGTATTGTGTGGACTGTTTATCCCTCTGCGATCCTACCAGTATTGTGTGGACTGTTTATCCCTCTGCGATCCTACCAGTATTGTGTGGACTGTTTATCCCTCTGCGATCCTACCAGTATTGTGTGGACTGTTTATCCCTCTGCGATCCTACCAGTATTGTGTGGACTGTTTATCCCTCTCCTACCAGTAGTGTGTGGACTGTTTATCCTACCTAGTATTGTGTGGACTGTTTATCCCTCTGCGATCCTACCAGTATTGTGTGGACTGTTTATCCCTCTGCGATCCTACCAGTATTGTGTGGACTGTTTATCCCTCTGCGATCCTACCAGTATTGTGTGGACTGTTTATCCCTCTGCGATCCTACCAGTATTGTGTGGACTGTTTATCCCTCTGCGATCCTACCAGTATTGTGTGGACTGTTTATCCCTCTGCGATCCTACCAGTATTGTGTGGACTGTTTATCCCTCTGCGATCCTACCAGTATTGTGTGGACTGTTTATCCCTCTGCGATCCTACCAGTATTGTGTGGACTGTTTATCCCTCTGCGATCCTACCAGTATTGTGTGGACTGTTTATCCCTCTGTACCAGTATTGTGTGGACTGTTTATCCCTCTGCGATCCTACCAGTATTGTGTGGACTGTTTATCCCTCTGCGATCCTACCAGTATTGTGTGGACTGTTTATCCCTCTGCGATCCTACCAGTATTGTGTGGACTGTTTATCCCTCTGCGATCCTACCAGTATTGTGTGGACTGTTTATCCCTCTGCGATCCTACCAGTAGTGTGTGGACTGTTTATCCCTCTGCGATCCTACCAGTATTGTGTGGACTGTTTATCCCTCTGCGATCCTACCAGTAGTGTGTGGACTGTTTATCCCTCTGCGATCCTACCAGTAGTGTGTGGACTGTTTATCCCTCTGCGATCCTACCAGTATTGTGTGGACTGTTTATCCCTCTGCGATCCTACCAGTAGTGTGTGGACTGTTTATCCCTCTGCGATCCTACCAGTAGTGTGTGGACTGTTTATCCCTCTGCGATCCTACCAGTATTGTGTGGACTGTTTATCCCTCTGCGATCCTACCAGTAGTGTGTGTGTTTATCCTCTGCGATCCTACCAGTAGTGTGTGGATCCCTCTGCGATCCTACCAGTAGTGTGTGGACTGTTTATCCCTGCGATCCTACCAGTAGTGTGTGGACTGTTTATCCTCTGCGATCCTACCAGTATTGTGTGGGACTGTTTATCCCTCTGTCCTTATCTGTTTATCCTCTGCGATCCTACCAGTAGTGTGGACTGTGTGGACTGTTTATCCCTCTGCGATCCTACCAGTCTGTTTATCCTACCAGTAGTGTGTGGACTGTTTATCCCTCTGCGATCCTACCAGTATGTGGACTGTTTATCCCTCTGGACCTACCAGTAGTGTTATCCCCTCTGCGATCCTACCAGTATTGTGTGGACTGTTTATCCCTCTGCGATCCTACCAGTATTGTGTGGACTGTTTATCCCTCTGCGATCCTACCAGTATTGTGTGGACTGTTTATCCCTCTGCGATCCTACCAGTATTGTGTGGACTGTTTATCCCTCTGCGATCCTACCAGTATTGTGTGGACTGTTTATCCCTCTGCGATCCTACCAGTATTGTGTGGACTGTTTATCCCTCTGCGATCCTACCAGTATTGTGTGGACTGTTTATCCCTCTGCGATCCTACCAGTATTGTGTGGACTGTTTATCCCTCTGCTGTTTATCCCTCTGCGATCCTACCAGTATTGTGTGGATCCCTGTTTATCCCTCTGCGATCCTACCAGTATTGTGTGGACTGTTTATCCCTCTGCGATCCTACCAGTATTGTGTGGACTGTTTATCCCTCTGCGATCCTACCAGTATTGTGTGGACTGTTTATCCCTCTCCTACCAGTATTGTGTGGACTGTTTATCCTACCAGTATTGTGTGTGACTGTTTATCCCTCTGCGATCCTACCAGTATTGTGTGGACTGTTTATCCCTCTGCGATCCTACCAGTAGTGTGTGGACTGTTTATCCCTCTGCGATCCTACCAGTATTGTGTGGACTGTTTATCCCTCTGCGATCCTACCAGTATTGTGTGGACTGTTTATCCCTCTGCGATCCTACCAGTATTGTGTGGACTGTTTATCCCTCTGCGATCCTACCAGTATTGTGTGGACTGTTTATCCCTCTGCGATCCTACCAGTATTGTGTGGACTGTTTATCCCTCCTACCAGTATTGTGTGGACTGTTTATCCTACCCTACCAGTATTGTGTGGGACTGTTTATCCCTCTGCGATCCTACCAGTATTGTGTGGACTGTTTATCCCTCTGCGATCCTACCAGTATTGTGTGGACTGTTTATCCCTCTGCGATCCTACCAGTAGTGTGTGGACTGTTTATCCCTCTGCGATCCTACCAGTATTGTGTGGACTGTTTATCCCTCTGCGATCCTACCAGTATTGTGTGGACTGTTTATCCCTCTGCCTACCAGTATTGTGTGGACTGTTTATCCTACCAGTAGTATGTGTGGACTGTTTATCCCTCTGCGATCCTACCAGTATTGTGTGTGGACTGTTTATCCCTCTGCGATCCTACCAGTATTGTGTGGACTGTTTATCCCTCCTACCAGTAGTGTGTGGACTGATCCTACCAGTATTGTGTGGACTGTTTATCCCTCTGCGATCCTACCAGTATTGTGTGGACTGTTTATCCCTCTGCGATCCTACCAGTAGTGTGTGGACTGTTTATCCCTCTGCGATCCTACCAGTATTGTGTGGACTGTTTATCCCTCTGCGATCCTACCAGTATTGTGTGGACTGTTTATCCCTCTGCGATCCTACCAGTATTGTGTGGACTGTTTATCCCTCTGCGATCCTACCAGTATTGTGTGGACTGTTTATCCCTCTGCGATCCTACCAGTATTGTGTGGACTGTTTATCCCTCTGCGATCCTACCAGTATTGTGTGGACTGTTTATCCCTCTGCGATCCTACCAGTATTGTGTGGACTGTTTATCCTCTGCGATCCTACCAGTATTGTGTGGACTGTTTATCCTATTGTGTGGACTGTTTATCCCTCTGCGATCCTACCAGTATTGTGTGGACTGTTTATCCCTCTGCGATCCTACCAGTATTGTGTGGACTGTGTGTGGACTGTTTATCCCTCTGCGATCCTACCAGTATCCCTGCTGCCTCTGCGATCCTACCAGTATCCTACCAGTATTGTGTGGACTGTTTATCCCTCTGCGATCCTACCAGTATTGTGTGGACTGTTTATCCCTCTGCGATCCTACCAGTATTGTGTGGACTGTTTATCCCTCTGCGATCCTACCAGTATTGTGTGGACTGTTTATCCCTCTGCGATCCTACCAGTATTGTGTGGACTGTTTATCCCTCTGCGATCCTACCAGTATTGTGTGGACTGTTTATCCCTCTGCGATCCTACCAGTATTGTGTGGACTGTTTATCCCTCTGCGATCCTACCAGTATTGTGTGGACTGTTTATCCCTCTGCGATCCTACCAGTATTGTGTGGACTGTTTATCCCTCTGCCCTCTGCGATCCTACCAGTATTGTGTGGACTGTTTATCCCTCTGCGATCCTACCAGTATTGTGTGGACTGTTTATCCCTCTGCGATCCTACCAGTATTGTGTGGACTGTTTATCCCTGCTCCTACCAGTATTGTGTGGACTGTTTATCCTATCCAGTATTGTGTGGACTGTTTATCCCTCTGCGATCCTACCAGTATTGTGTGGACTGTTTATCCCTCTGCGATCCTACCAGTATTGTGTGGACTGTTTATCCCTCTGCTGTTTATCCTACCAGTATTGTGTGGACTGTTTATCCCTCTGCGATCCTACCAGTATTGTGGACTGTTTATCCCTCTGCGATCCTGTATTGTGTGGACTGTTTATCCCTCTGCGATCCTACCAGTAGTGTGTGGACTGTTTATCCCTCTGCGATCCTACCAGTATTGTGTGGACTGTTTATCCCTCTGCGATCCTACCAGTATTGTGTGGACTGTTTATCCTACCTACCAGTATTGTGTGGACTGTTTATCCCTCTGCGATCCTACCAGTATTGTGTGGACTGTTTATCCCTCTGCGATCCTACCAGTATTGTGTGGACTGTTTATCCCTCTGCGATCCTACCAGTATTGTGTGGACTGTTTATCCCTCTGCGATCCTACCAGTATTGTGTGGACTGTTTATCCCTCTGCGATCCTACCAGTATTGTGTGGTTTATCCCTCTGCGACTGTTTATCCCTCTGCGATCCTACCAGTATTGTGTGGACTGTTTATCCCTCTGCGATCCTACCTACTGTTTATCCAGTATCCTGTGTGGACTGTTTATCCCTCTGCGATCCTACCAGTATTGTGTGGACTGTTTATCCCTCTGCGATCCTACCAGTATTGTGTGGACTGTTTATCCCTCTGCGATCCTACCAGTATTGTGTGGACTGTTTATCCCTCTGCGATCCTACCAGTATTGTGTGGACTGTTTATCCCTCTGCGATCCTACCAGTATTGTGTGGACTGTTTATCCCTCTGCGATCCTACCAGTATTGTGTGGACTGTTTATCCCTCTGCGATCCTACCAGTATTGTGTGGACTGTTTATCCCTCTGCGATCCTACCAGTATTGTGTGGACTGTTTATCCCTCTGCGATCCTACCAGTATTGTGTGGACTGTTTATCCCTCTGCGATCCTACCAGTATTGTGTGGACTGTTTATCCCTCTGCTGATCCTACCAGTATTGTGTGGACTGTTTATCCCTCTGCGATCCTACCAGTATTGTGTGGACTGTTTATCCCTCTGCGATCCTACCAGTATTGTGTGGACTGTTTATCCCTCTGCGATCCTACCAGTATTGTGTGGACTGTTTATCCCTCTGCGATCCTACCAGTATTGTGTGGACTGTTTATCCCTCTGCGATCCTACCAGTATTGTGTGGACTGTTTATCCCTCTGCGATCCTACCAGTATTGTGTGGACTGTTTATCCCTCTGCGATCCTACCAGTATTGTGTGGACTGTTTATCCCTCTGCGATCCTACCAGTATTGTGTGGACTGTTTATCCCTCTGCGATCCTACCAGTATTGTGTGGACTGTTTATCCCTCTGCGATCCTACCAGTATTGTGTGGACTGTTTATCCCTCTGCGATCCTACCAGTATTGTGTGGACTGTTTATCCCTCTGCGATCCTACCAGTATTGTGTGGACTGTTTATCCCTCTGCGATCCTACCAGTATTGTGTGGACTGTTTATCCCTCTGCGATCCTACCAGTATTGTGTGGACTGTTTATCCCTCTGCGATCCTACCAGTATTGTGTGGACTGTTTATCCCTCTGCCTACCAGATCCTACCAGTATTGTGTGGACTGTTTATCCCTCTGCGATCCTACCAGTATTGTGTGGACTGTTTATCCCTCTGCGATCCTACCAGTATTGTGTGGACTGTTTATCCCCCTCTGCTGTTTATCCTACCAGTATTGTGTGGACTGTTTATCCCTCTGCGATCCTACCAGTAGTGTGTGGACTGTTTATCCCTCTGCGATCCTACCAGTATTGTGTGGACTGTTTATCCCTCTGCGATCCTACCAGTATTGTGTGGACTGTTTATCCCTCTGCGATCCTACCAGTATTGTGTGGACTGTTTATCCCCAGTCTGCGATCCTACCAGTATTGTGTGGACTGTTTATCCCTCTGCGATCCTACCAGTATTGTGTGGACTGTTTATCCCTCTGCGATCCTACCAGTATTGTGTGGACTGTTTATCCCTCTGCGATCCTACCAGTAGTGTGTGGACTGTTTATCCCTCTGCGATCCTACCAGTATTGTGTGGACTGTTTATCCCTCTGCGATCCTACCAGTATTGTGTGGACTGTTTATCCCTCTGCGATCCTACCAGTATTGTGTGGACTGTTTATCCCTCTGCGATCCTACCAGTATTGTGTGGACTGTTTATCCCTCTGCGATCCTACCAGTATTGTGTGGACTGTTTATCCCTCTGCGATCCTACCAGTATTGTGTGGACTGTTTATCCCTCTGCGATCCTACCAGTATTGTGTGGACTGTTTATCCCTCTGCGATCCTACCAGTATTGTGTGGACTGTTTATCCCTCTGCTGTATTGTGTGATCCTACCAGTATTGTGTGTGGATCCCTCTGCGATCCTACAGTATTGTTGTTTATCCCTCTGCGATCCTACCAGTATTGTGTGGACTGTTTATCCCTCTGCGATCCTACCAGTATTGTGTGGACTGTTTATCCCTCTGCGATCCTACCAGTATTGTGTGGACTGTTTATCCCTCTGCGATCCTACCAGTATTGTGTGGACTGTTTATCCCTCTGCGATCCTACCAGTAGTGTGTTTATCCTCTGGACGTTTATCCCTCTGCGATCCTACCAGTATTGTGTGGACTGTTTATCCCTCTGCGATCCTACCAGTAGTGTGTGGACTGTTTATCCCTCTGCGATCCTACCAGTATTGTGTGGACTGTTTATCCCTCTGCGATCCTACCAGTAGTGTGTGGACTGTTTATCCCTCTGCGATCCTACCAGTAGTGTGTTTATCCCTCTGGACTACCAGTTTATCCCCTCTGCGATCCTACCAGTATTGTGTGGACTGTTTATCCCTCTGCGATCCTACCATCCCTCTGTCCTACCAGTAGTGTGTGGACTGTTTATCCCTCTGCGATCCTACCAGTATTGTGTGGACTGTTTATCCCTCTGCGATCCTACCAGTATTGTGTGGACTGTTTATCCCTCTGCGATCCTACCAGTAGTGTGTGGACTGTTTATCCCTCTGCGATCCTACCAGTATTGCATGCCGCTCACAATAACAAGTGATTTTTCAGTTGTTTGGGTTTTTTGGAAGTGTAAAATGTATCATTATTTCAACCAGATTGTGTCCTACCTGCTGGACCTGCCAGAGAAGGTTGAGAAGGACGAGGAGAAGGTGGAACGAGCTCAGATTAACAATGTTGACACCCTGTGGGGAGAGACAGGTAAGCTACAGCTTCTCATCGTGTGCTTGTTAAAAAGGTCTCCAGATATAGTCCGCAGCCTTGTGGAGATTTGGGCCTAGGTCAAATGTTAACCGGCGATAGCCGAGACACGCATAAATTATGTTTTGGTGCTGTCAGAGGTGGAACTGTCAAATGTGAGCAGCTGCTCTTTTGATCATTGTCATGAAGCCACATCCGTCTCACTCGCGTTACAAGTTCAGGAAGAGAAAGTGTAGGCTATATAGAAATAATGACTCACATTGAAAGTCATTAAACAAAATAATGAGGGTTTCTATCAGCCTAATGGAGGTGAAGATCACATCTCACATTCCAGTGTTCAAACAAGGCTGCATGGGATTTCTGTTAATTTGACTCCGTGTAGCCAATGTCCGCTTTCGGTATAATGCTAGGAGCCGCTGGTGGATTTGACGCTCTAATGTAGTTCCTCCTCCGACACCGTCAAAACAACTGCTATGCCGATGTCAGCTAAAGCAGATCTCATTGAATCTGACAGTGCTGCTTCCTTAGGGGGGAATCATTATGCCTCAGTGGCTTTAGGTTTGACACCTGAATTGTAAACCAATGTTTAGTCTGGGTTTAAGCTGAGATGTGGCTGGATGTCATGATTGCTTAGACATACTGTAGGAAGGGATGCTTGCTGTACTTGTTTACCATAGGAGTTTAGATCACTACAGAGAGAGGGAGAGAGATTTAGAAAATAACAATAGTGAAGAAGGCCCACATACACTATACATACAGCAGTATGTGGACACCCCTTCAAATGAGTGGATTTGGCTATTTCAACCACACCCGTTGCTGACAGGTGTATAGAATTGGGCGCACAGTCGTGCAATCTCCATAGACAAACATTGTCAGTAGAATGGCCTTACTGAAGAACTCAGTGACTTTCAACATGGCACCGTCATAGGATGAAACCTTTCCAACAAGTCAGTTTGTCAAATTTCTGCCCTGCTGTAGCTGCCCCGTCAATTGTAAGTGCTGTTATTGTGAAGTGAAAACGCCTAGGAGCAACAACGGATCACAGAACTGGCCCGTCGAGTGCTGAAGCCCGTCGAGTGCTGAAGCCCGTCGAGTGCTGAAGCCCGTCGAGTGCTGAAGCCCGTCGAGTGCTGAAGCCCGTCGAGTGCTGAAGCCCGCCGAGTGCTGAAGCCCGCCGAGTGCTGAAGCCCGCCGAGTGCTGAAGCCCGCCGAGTGCTGAAGCCCGTCGAGTGCTGAAGCCCGTCGAGTGCTGAAGACCGCCGAGTGCTTAAGCCCGCCGAGTGCTGAAGCCCGTCGAGTGCTGAAGCCCGCCGAGTGCTTAAGCCCGCCGAGTGCTGAAGCCCGTCGAGTGCTGAAGCCCGTCGAGTGCTGAAGCCCGCCGAGTGCTGAAGCCCGCCGAGTGCTTAAGCCCCCGAGTGCTTAAGCCCGCCGAGTGCTGAAGCCCGCCGAGTGCTGAAGCCCGCCGAGTGGTGAAGCCCGCCGAGTGCTGAAGCCCCGAGTGCTTAAGCCCGCCGAGTGCTGAAGCCCGTCGAGTGCTGAAGCCCGTCGAGTGCTGAAGCCCGTCGAGTGCTGAAGCCCGCCGAGTGCTTAAGCCCGCCGAGTGCTTAAGCCCGCCGAGTGCTGAAGCCCGCCGAGTGCTGAAGCCCGCCGAGTGCTTAAGCCCGTCGAGTGGTGAAGCCCGCCGAGTGCTGAAGCCCGCCGAGTGCTGAAGCCCCGAGTGCTGAAGCCCGTCGAGTGCTGAAGCCCGTCGAGTGCTGAAGCCCGTCGAGTGCTGAAGCCCGCCGAGTGCTGAAGCCCGTCGAGTGCTGAAGCCCGCCGAGTGGTGAAGCCCGCCGAGTGCTGAAGCCCGCCGAGTGGTGAAGCCCGCCGAGTGCTGAAGCCCGCCGAGTGCTGAAGCCCGCCGAGTGCTGAAGCCCGCCGAGTGCTGAAGCCCGCCGAGTGCTTAAGCCCGCCGAGTGCTGAAGCCCGCCGAGTGCTGAAGCCCGCCGAGTGCTGAAGCCCGCCGAGTGCTGAAGCCCGTCGAGTGGTGAAGCCCGCCGAGTGCTGAAGCCCGCCGAGTGCTGAAGCCCCGAGTGCTGAAGCCCGCCGAGTGCTGAAGCCCGTCCGAGTGCTGAAGCCCGTCGAGTGCTGAAGCCCGCCGAGTGCTGAAGCCCGTCGAGTGCTGAAGCCCGCCGAGTGCTGAAGCCCGCCGAGTGCTGAAGCCCGCCGAGTGGTGAAGCCCGCCGAGTGCTGAAGCCCGCCGAGTGCTGAAGCCCGCCGAGTGCTGAAGCCCGTCGAGTGCTGAAGCCCGTCGAGTGCTGAAGCCCGTCTGTCCTTGGGTTGGAACGAGTTCCAAACTGCCTCTGGAAGCAACGTCAGTGCAAGAACTGTTCGTCAGGAGCGTCATGAAATGGGTTTCTAATGGGTTTCTAACTGGCATTCTGACGGACAAATCTGGGTTTGGCGGATGCCAGGAGTACGCTACCTGCCAAAATGCATAGCGCCAACTGTAAAGTTTGGTGGATGAGGAATAATGGTCTGGGACTGTTATTCATGGTTTGGGCTTGGCCCCTTAGTTACAGACGATTCTGTGCTTCCAGCTTTGTGGCAATAGTTTGGGGAAAGCCCTTTCCTGTTTCAGCATGACAATGCCACCTTGCACAAAGCGAGGTCCATACAGAAATATTAATGCCAATGGTTTTGGAATGAGATGTTCGACGAGCATCTTTTGGTCTTTTGGTCATGTAGTGTATGTTCCAGAGCTCAGAACTAGTGTCAGAGGGAGAGGGAGGTCTGCTGTTAGAGACTATTCTCTCTATGTACCGCAAGGCAGAGAGGGAGAGAGAGGCAGGAGGATTGTGAGCAATACTATGACTATGAGTCAGTTAAATCCATACACATAACTGTCTATCTGTCTACAGTCTGTCTGTGTACCGTGTCTGTCAACTGTCTGTCTGTTTATCTACTGTCTGTCTACCATCTCTGTCTACTACCTGTCTACTGTCTGCCTGTCTACTGTCTGTCTGTCTGTTTATCTATCTATCTACTGTCTGTCTACAGTCTTTCTGTCTACTGACTGTCTACTGTCTGTCTGTCTAGTCTGTCTGTCTACCGTGTCTGTCAACTGTCTGTCTGTTTATCTACTGTCTGTCTACTGACTGTCTACTGTCTGTCTACTGTCTTTCTGTCTACAGTCTGTCTGACTACCGTCTGTCTACTGTCTGTCAACTGTCTGTCTTTCTGTCTACTGTATGTGTACTGTTGGTGTACTCAAACTCTCCACTTAGTATCCACTTAGAATGCAATCAGTGTGCATACTAACAAATGACACACATGAAGACTAAGTATAAAAATGACGCTTCCCTCTTTCTATAATGCCACATCACTGTTCTCTCCTCCCTCTTTCTCTACTGCCAAAACAATGTTCTATCCTCCCTCTTTCTCTACTGCCACACCACTGTTCTCTCCTTCCTCTTTCTCTACTGCCACAACACTGTTCTCTCCTTCCTCTTTCCCTACTGCCACACCACTGTTCTGTCCTTCCTCTTTCTCTACTGCCACACCACTGTTCTCTCCTCCCTCTTTTTCTAATGCCACACCACTGTTTTCTCCTCCCTCTTTCTCTACTGCCACAACACTGTTCTCTCCTTCCTCTTTCTCTCCCTCTTTCTCTACTGCCACACCACTGTTCTCTCCTTCCTCTTTCTCTCCTGCCACAACACTGTTCTCTCCTTCCTCCTTCCCTACTGCCACACCACTGTTCTCTCCTTCCTCTTTCTCTACTGCCACATCACTGTTCTCTCCTCCCTCTTTTTCTAATGCCACAACACTGTTTTCTCCTCCCTCTTTCTCTACTGCCACAACACTGTTCTCTCCTTCCTCTTTCTCTCCTGCCACATCACTGTTCTCTCCTCCCTATTTCTCTACTGCCAAAACACTGTTCTCTCCTTCCTCTTTCTCTACTGCCACATCACTGTTCTCTCCTCCCTATTTCTCTACTGCCAAAACACTGTTCTCTCCTTCCTCTTTCTCTACTGCCACACCACTGTTCTCTCCTTCCTCTTTCTCTACTGCCACACCACTGTTCTCTCCTCCCTCTTTCTCTATGGCCATATCACTGTTATCTCCTTCCTCTTTCTCTACTGCCACACCACTGTTCTCTCCTCCCTCTTTCTCTACTGCCAAAACAATGTTCTATCCTCCCTCTTTCTCTACTGCCACACCACTGTTCTCTCCTTCCTCTTTCTCTCCTGCCACAACACTGTTCTCTCCTCCCTATTTCTCTACTGCCACAACACTGTTTTCTCCTCCCTCTTTCTCTACTGCCACAACACTGTTCTCTCCTTCCTCTTTGTCTACTGCCACATCACTGTTCTCTCCTCCCTCTTTCTCTACTGCCAAAACACTGTTCTCTCCTCCCTCTTTCTCTACTGCCACACCACTGTTCTCTCCTTCCTCTTTCTCTACTGCCACAACACTGTTCTCTCCTCCCTCTTTTTCTACTGTTTCTACTTTTCAGTACACCATCAAACCATTCTATTAATGGCAAATATTACAATCAATCCACCATCAAACCATTCTATTATGCCAAATATTACAATCAATCCACCATCAAACCATTCTATTAATGCCAAATAATATAATCAGTCCTTCATCAAACCATTATATTAATGCCAAATAATATAATCAGTCCTTCATCAAACCATCCTATTAATGCCAAATAATACAATCAATCCATCATCAAACCATCCTATTAATGCCAAATATTACAATCAGTCCTTCATCAAACCATTCTATTAATGCCAAATATTACAATCAGTCCTTCATCAAACCATTCTATTAATGCCAAATAATATAATCAGTCCACCATCAAACCATTCTATTAATGCCAAATAATATAATCAGTCCTTCATCAAACCATTCTATTAATGCCAAATATTACAATCAGTCCACCATCAAACCATTATATTAATGCCAAATATTACAATCAGTCCTTCATCAAACCATTCTATTAATGCCAAATATTACAATCAGTCCACCATCAAACCATTATATTAATGCCAAATATTACAATCAGTCCTTCATCAAACCATTATATTAATGCCAAATATTACAATCAGTCCACCATCAAACCATTATATTAATGCCAAATATTACAATCAGTCCTTCATCAAACCATTCTATTAATGCCAAATATTACAATCAGTCCACCATCAAACCATTATATTAATGCCAAATATTACAATCAGTCCTTCATCAAACCATTCTATTAATGCCAAATATTACAATCAGTCCACCATCAAACCATTCTATTAATGCCAAATATTACAATCAGTCCTTCATCAAACCATTCTATTAATGCCAAATATTACAATCAGTCCACCATCAAACCATTATATTAATGCCAAATATTACAATCAGTCCTTCATCAAACCATTCTATTAATGCCAAATATTACAATCAGTCCACCATCAAACCATTCTATTAATGCCAAATAATATAATCAGTCCTTCATCAAACCATTATATTAATGCCAAATATTACAATCAGTCCACCATCAAACCATTCTATTAATGCCAAATAATATAATCAGTCCACCATCAAACCATTCTATTAATGCCAAATAATATAATCAGTCCTTCATCAAACCATTATATTAATGCCAAATATTACAATCAGTCCTTCATCAAACCATTATATTAATGCCAAATATTACAATCAGTCCACCATCAAACCATTATATTAATGCCAAATATTACAATCAGTCCACCATCAAACCATTCTATTAATGCCAAATAATATAATCAGTCCACCATCAAACCATTCTATTAATGCCAAATAATATAATCAGTCCACCATCAAACCATTCTATTAATGCCAAATAATATAATCAGTCCTTCATCAAACCATTCTATTAATGCCAAATATTACAATCAGTCCTTCATCAAACCATTATATTAATGCCAAATATTACAATCAGTCCACCATCAAACCATTCTATTAATGCCAAATAATATAATCAGTCCTTCATCAAACCATTATATTAATGCCAAATATTACAATCAGTCCACCATCAAACCATTCTATTAATGCCAAATATTACAATCAGTCCACCATCAAACCATTATATTAATGCCAAATATTACAATCAGTCCTTCATCAAACCATTATATTAATGCCAAATATTACAATCAGTCCACCATCAAACCATTATATTAATGCCAAATATTACAATCAGTCCTTCATCAAACCATTCTATTAATGCCAAATATTACAATCAGTCCACCATCAAACCATTATATTAATGCCAAATATTACAATCAGTCCTTCATCAAACCATTATATTAATGCCAAATATTACAATCAGTCCACCATCAAACCATTATATTAATGCCAAATATTACAATCAGTCCTTCATCAAACCATTCTATTAATGCCAAATATTACAATCAGTCCTTCATCAAACCATTCTATTAATGCCAAATAATATAATCAGTCCTTCATCAAACCATTCTATTAATGCCAAATATTACAATCAGTCCACCATCAAACCATTATATTAATGCCAAATATTACAATCAGTCCACCATCAAACCATTCTATTAATGCCAAATATTACAATCAGTCCACCATCAAACCATTCTATTAATGCCAAATATTACAATCAGTCCACCATCAAACCATTCTATTAATGCCAAATAATATAATCAGTCCTTCATCAAACCATTCTATTAATGCCAAATAATATAATCAGTCCACCATCAAACCATTCTATTAATGCCAAATATTACAATCAGTCCACCATCAAACCATTCTATTAATGCCAAATATTACAATCAGTCCTTCATCAAACCATTCTATTAATGCCAAATATTACAATCAGTCCTTCATCAAACCATTCTATTAATGCCAAATAATATAATCAGTCCTTCATCAAACCATTCTATTAATGCCAAATATTACAATCAGTCCACCATCAAACCATTCTATTAATGCCAAATATTACAATCAGTCCACCATCAAACCATTCTATTAATGCCAAATATTACAATCAGTCCACCATCAAACCATTCTATTAATGCCAAATATTACAATCAGTCCTTCATCAAACCATTCTATTAATGCCAAATATTACAATCAGTCCTTCATCAAACCATTCTATTAATGCCAAATATTACAATCAGTCCACCATCAAACCATTCTATTAATGCCAAATATTACAATCAGTCCTTCATCAAACCATTCTATTAATGCCAAATAATATAATCAGTCCACCATCAAACCATTCTATTAATGCCAAATAATATAATCAGTCCTTCATCAAACCATCCTATTAATGCCAAATAATATAATCAGTCCTTCATCAAACCATTCTATTAATGCCAAATAATATAATCAGTCCTTCATCAAACCATTCTATTAATGCCAAATATTACAATCAGTCCACCATCAAACCATTATATTAATGCCAAATATTACAATCAGTCCTTCATCAAACCATTATATTAATGCCAAATATTACAATCAGTCCACCATCAAACCATTCTATTAATGCCAAATAATATAATCAGTCCTTCATCAAACCATTATATTAATGCCAAATATTACAATCAGTCCACCATCAAACCATTCTATTAATGCCAAATAATATAATCAGTCCTTCATCAAACCATTCTATTAATGCCAAATATTACAATCAGTCCACCATCAAACCATTATATTAATGCCAAATATTACAATCAGTCCTTCATCAAACCATTATATTAATGCCAAATATTACAATCAGTCCACCATCAAACCATTATATTAATGCCAAATATTACAATCAGTCCTTCATCAAACCATTATATTAATGCCAAATATTACAATCAGTCCACCATCAAACCATCATAATAGCTTACTAGGGATTGTTTCATTATGCAGACAATATAGTCTAGCCTACTAGATTACCCTTAGGCTATAGTGGCTTCGGAAAGTATTCAGACCCCTTGACCTTTTTCACATTTTGTTACGTTACAGCCTTATTCTGAAAATGACTCATTTGTTTTTTTTCCATCATCAATCTAAACACAATACCCCATAATGTCAAAGCAAAAACAGGTTTTTAGAAATGTTTTTATTAAAAATAAAAAACTGAAATATCACATTTACATTTTTGGCAGTGATGACAGCATTGCGTCTTCTTGGGTATGATGCTACAAACTCTACAAACCTGTTTTCGCTTTGGCATTATGGGATATTGTGCACAGATTGCTGAAAGAAAAAAAATGCAATACATTTTAGAATAAGGCTCTAATAATATGGAAAAAATCAAGGGGTCTGAATACTTTCCAAATGCACTGTACAGTATTTACTGGTAGCCCATTATATTACACATTGGAACTCAGACTCCCCGCTGTTGGGGCTATCTGTCTCATCAATCATAGGCTTACAAGTGTTCTCAGAAGGGGTGTCACTCTCATGAGCGCCACTGGGTCTCAGGCAGTCATCAGCTTGGTATTATGGAAGAGGAGGAAGGCCAGTACTCGAAGTAGAGGAACTGTCACTCTTCTGGAGAGGAGGAGGAGGAGGGCCAGCACTCTCACGGGAGGAACTGTCACTCTTCTAAAGAGGAGGAGGAGGAGGGCCAGCACTCTCACTAGAGGAACTGTCACTATTCTGAAGAGGAGGAGGAGGGCCAGCACTCTGACTAGAGGCCCTGTCACTCTTCTGGTGAGGAGGAGGAGGGCCAGCACTCTCACTAGAGGAACTATCACTCTTCTGAAGAGGAGGAGGATGGCCAGCACTTTTCTGGAGAGGAGGAGGAGGGTCAGCACTCATACTAGAGGAACTGTCACTCTTCTGAAGAGGAGGAGGGCCAGCACTCTCACTAGATGAACTATCACTCTTCTGGAGAAGAGGAGGAGGAGGGCCAGCACTCTCACTAGAGGACCTGTCACTATTCTGAAGAGGAGGAGGAGGGCCAGCACTCTGACTAGAGGCCCTGTCACTCTTCTGGTGAGGAGGAGGAGGGCCAGCACTCTCACTAGAGGAACTATCACTCTTCTGAAGAGGAGGAGGGTGGCCAGCACTTTTCTGGAGAGGAGGAGGAGGGTCAGCACTCATACTAGAGGAACTGTCACTCTTCTGAAGAGGAGGAGGGCCAGCACTCTCACTAGATGAACTATCACTCTTCTGGAGAAGAGGAGGAGGAGGGCCAGCACTCTCACTAGAGGACCTGTCACTATTCTGAAGAGGAGGAGGAGGGCCAGCACTCTCACTTGAGGAACTGTCACTTTTATGGCGAGGAGGAGGTCCAACACTCAGGGGTGTCAAACTCAAATACCCAGTGGGCCAAAATGTAAAACCTGAACAAAGTCACGGGCCAACATTGAACAAATTAACCTTTTAATATGGACCCAAACAAGTTTTGCTTTAACATTGAATATGGAACAAGCATCGCTTATTACCATACAATATATAATTTAATAGTGGAGACATGCAAAATCGAATTTCAAATGAAAAAACACATCAATGGCATTCATTTATTAAATAAATAAAATTTAAATAAAAATTGTATGCTTCTTTTCTATTTGCAGCCTTCTGATTTAAATACCAAAATAAACTTTTTCCACTGGCTAATAATTTTACAAATAAAATGATAATAAATCAATCAACCATTCAAGCCCATGCCTTGTAGCAAGAAAAAGTGCATAAAGAAAACGTTAATTATTGCACACTGGTCTAATCTGATGTGCCCAAGCCAGATACCTGGCATCTCTTCTTGGATGCTAGTTCATCAATGTCTGGGCTCAAGCTCTGAGCTGAAGAAATCCTCAGTATCGAGCGAAGATGTTCATCAGTCAGACGTCTCCTGTGAGTTGTTTTGGTCATCTTCATCGAGGAGAAAAGTTGCTCGCATAGATAAGTGCTGCCGAACATGGAGAGCATCTGAGCAGCTTGGGTGCGGAGCTGAGGCATTGTGTCAGGGATGAACCGTGGAAACTGTGCGGCGCCCACAGCATCATACTTTGACTTCAGCGTGTCGTTGCACTGGAGTTCAATCAGCTCCATTTGGATGTTGGTTGGTGCATTTTCCACATCAACTGCGAAGGGATTACTAAGCAGTTCAAACTTGCATTTCTGGGCATCGAAGTCGGCAAATCGCCGGCTAAACTCAGCGGCGAGAACACTGAGTTTTTCAGCAAACTGTGCGCATGGGAACACGGCGGTAGAGATCTGCGCTTTTATGGATTGGCAGCAGGGAAAATGGCAAGGGTTTCCTTGCAGCATCTGATTCTCCCACAGGCACAGTTTAGTTTTGAAGGCCCTCACTGCAGCGTACATGTCTGTGATGATGCGCCCCCGCCCCTGAAGCTGCAGGTTGAGCGCATCGAGATGGCTCGAGATGTCACAGAGAAAGGCCAGCTCACACAGGAACTTTTGCTCCCGGAGCTCTGCTGTATCCTTCCCTTTGGTTTCCAGGAATTGACATATTTCCTCACCCAGCTCGAAACATCTGTTCAGTACTTTTCCTCTGCTTAGCCATCTCACCTCTGTGTGATACGGCACGTCTGCGTATTCCGAACCACACTCCTCCAGAAAAGATTTAAACTGGCGGTGATTTAGACCTTTGGCTCTTATAAAGTTAACTACCTGTGTTACTGTGGTCATAACATGTTCCATCTTTAGGGCTTTGGCACACAGTGCTTCCTGATGTATGATGCAGTGGTAAACAGTTAGCTCACCTGCACAGTTCTCTTCCCGCATCTTCTCCCGAACCATGCCCACCAGTCCACTCTTTTTACCGCACATCGCTGGCGCACCATCTGTCGTTAATCCAACGAGTTTATCCCACGGCAGCTTTATTTCAGTTACACATTTGGAAACCTCCTCAAAGATTTCCTTTCCTGTGGTTGTGCCATGCATTGATTTGAATCCTAATAGCTCCTCTGTAACACACAGATTTGAGTCCACTCCACGGATGAAGACTGACAGCTGAGCAGTATCAGATGCGTCGCAGCTCTCATCCACAGCGAGGGAGAACGCAACAAAATCTTTTCCCTTTTCCATCAGCTGGTCACACAGATTGGTGGCAAGATCACATGTGCGATCAGCTACTGTGTTCCTGCTCAGGCTCACGTTTGAAAATGCTTGTTTTTTCTCTGGGCATACGAGGTCACAAACCTTCATCATGCACTTTTTCATGAACTCTCACTCATTAAAGGGCCGGGCTGATTTTGCGATCTCTGCTGCCACTATATAACTAGCCTTTACAGCAGCCTCGCTTTGTGATGTGGCTTTTTTAAACATATTCTGTTGTGAAACCAAACTTCTTTTCATCTCCTCTACTTTCTGGCTCCTTTGAGTCATGTCCAGGTCCTTGTATTTGTCATGGTGTTTCGTTTCATAGTGTCGTCTAATGTTGTACTCCTTACTTACAGCCACGTTGACTCCACAAACAAGACAAACAGGTTTGTCTTTTACATATGTAAACAGATATTCTGCCTCCCACTTGTCCAGAAAGCTCCTGTTTTCTGCCTTTCTTTTCGCCATTTTTGGGAAGGGTTAGCTCGCTGACAGTTGTAGCGTCTATGTTGCTATGACTACTGTCACAGAGGAGAGAGCGTTTCTGGGTCCTGTCCTGATTGGCGCGCGAAAACAGCAGAGCATTATGGGATTCGTAGTATTAGTGGTGAATGCGCTGTATAATACCGGCGGGCCAGCTCTAGTAGTAATTTGGTATTGTCTCGCGGGCCAAATATAATTACCCCGCGGGCCAAATTTGGCCCACGGGCCAGAGTTTGACACCCATGGACTAGAGGAACTGTCACTCTTCTGGCAAGGAGGAGGAGGATTGCCAGCACTCTCACTGGAGGACCTGTCACTCTTCTGAAGAGGAGGAGGGCCAGCACTCTCACTTGAGGAACTGTCACTTTTATGGGGAGGAGGAGGTCCAGCACTCTGACTAGAGGAACTGTTACTCTTCTGGCAAGGAGGAGGAGAATGAGGGCCAGCACTCTCACTAGAGGAGCTATCACTCTTCTGAAGAGGAGGAGAAGGAGGGCCAGCACTCTCACTAGAGGAACTGTCACTCTTCTGAAGAGGAGGAGGAGGGCCAGCACTCTCACTTGAGGAACTGTCACTCTTCTGAAGAGGAGGAGGATGGCCAGCACTTTTCTGGAGAGGAGGAGGAGGGTCAGCACTCATACTAGAGGAACTGTCACTCTTCTGAAGAGGAGGAGGAGGGCCAGCACTCTCACTTGAGGAACTGTCACTCTTCTGGAGAGGAGGAGGAGGGCCAGCACTCTCACGGGAGGAACTGTCACTCTTCTAAAGAGGAGGAGGAGGAGGGCCGGCACTCTCACTAGAGGAACTGTCACTATTCTGAAGAGGAGGAGGAGGGCCAGCACTCTGACTAGAGGCCCTGTCAGTCTTCTGGTGAGGAGGAGGATGGCCAGCACTCTCACTAGAGGAACTATCACTCTTCTGAAGAGGAGGAGGATGGCCAGCACTTTTCTGGAGAGGAGGAGGAGGGTCAGCACTCATACTAGAGGAACTGTCACTCTTCTGAAGAGGAGGAGGGCCAGCACTCTCACTTGAGGAACTGTCACTCTTCTGGAGAGGAGGAGGAGGGCCAGCACTCTCACTGGAGGAACTGTCACTCTTCTAAAGAGGAGGAGGAGGAGGGCCAGCACTCTCACTAGAGGAACTATCACTCTTCTGGAGAGGAGAAGGTGGGCCAGCACTCTCAATAGAGGACCTGTCACTTTTTTTGGTGAGGAGGAGGAGGAAGGCCAGCAGTCTCACTAGAGGAACTATCACTCTTCTGGAGAGGAGGAGGAGGAGGAAGGCCGGCACTCTCACTAGAGGAACTATCACTCTTCTGGAGAGGAGGAGGAGGAGGAAGGCCGGCACTCTCACTAGAGGAACTATCACTCTTCTGGAGAGGAGAAGGTGGGCCAGCACTCTCAATAGAGGAACTGTCACTCTTTTTGGTGAGGAGGAGGAGGAAGGCCAGCACTCTCACTAGAGGAACTATCACTCTTCTGTAGAGGAGGAGGAGGAGGAAGGCCGGCGCTCTCACTAGAGGAACTATCACTCTTCTGGAGAGGAGAAGGTGGGCCAGCACTCTCAATAGAGGAACTGTCACTCTTTTTGGTGAGGAGGAGGAGGAAGGCCAGCACTCTCACTAGAGGAACTATCACTCTTCTGTAGAGGAGGAGGAGGAGGAGGAGGAGGAAGGCCGGCACTCTCACTAGAGGAACTATCACTCTTCTGGTGAGGAGAACGTGGGCCAGCACTCTCACTAGAGGAACTGTCACTCTTCTGGCGAGGAGGAGGAAGGCCAGCACTCTCACTAGAGGAACTATCACTCTTCTGGAGAGGAGGAGGAGGAGGAAGGCCGGCACTCTCACTAGAGGAACTATCACTCTTCTGGAGAGGAGAAGGTGGGCCAGCACTCTCAATAGAGGAACTGTCACTCTTTTTGGTGAGGAGGAGGAGGAAGGCCAGCACTCTCACTAGAGGAACTATCACTCTTCTGTAGATGAGGAGGAGGAGGAGGAGGAGGAGGAAGGCCGGCACTCTCACTAGAGGAACTATCACTCTTCTGGTGAGGAGAACGTGGGCCAGCACTCTCACTAGAGGAACTGTCACTCTTCTGGCGAGGAGGAGGAGGAAGGCCAGCACTCTCACTAGATGAACTATCACTCTTCTGGAGAAGAGGGGGAGGAGGGCCAGCACTCTTACTAGAGGAACTGTCACTCTTCTGCAGAGGAGGAGGAGGGGGTCCAGCACTCTGACTAGAGGAAGTCTCACTCTTCTGGCAAGGAGGAGAAGGAGGACCAGCACTCTCACTAGAGGAATTTTGACTCATCTGGAGAGGTGGAGGTGGATGGCCAGCACTCTCACTAGAGGAACTGTCTCACTACTGGAGAGGAGGAGAATGAGGGCCAGCACTCTCACTAGAGGAACTGTCATTCTTCTGGAGAGGAGGAGAAGGAGGGCCAGCACTCTAACTAGAGGAACTGTTACTATTCTGGAGAGGAGTAGGTGGAGGGCCAGCACTCTCACTAGAGGAACTGTCACTATTCTGGGGAGGAGGAGGAGGTTGGCCAATACTCTCACTAGAGTTCTTAATGTTTTGTCCAATCAGTGTATGTTGCGTTGTTTAATACGTGTTTCCTCCCTGCTCTGCCCTCCCTGCCCTGGGTGTCCTTCCTGTACAATCTTCATACTAACACATGGCACACACAATAACCGTCAATCTTAGAATGATCAAGTGTAAAAAATGGAAAAGACTGTTGTACAACATGGCTGATCCCTGTGTGTCCCTCTCCTCTTCCTGTAGCTCTCACGGCAGCAGGGGGCCGGGGTAAGCTAGACGTTTGCAGGCTGCTGCTGGAGCAGGGAGCAGCGGTAGCTCAGCCCAACAGACAAGGCATGGTACCCCTGTTCAGTGCTGTCCGACAGGGAAACTGGCAGGTGAGACTGAGTGCACCCTTTATATTGCACTACTTTTGAACCAAACACTTAATCAGACGAAGAGAGATCGAGCGGCCATGTTGACAGAAACAGGCACTTGTGTGCTAGATGGTGACGATAGTGTTGTCCTCTCTCAGATTGTGGACCTTCTCCTGACTCACGGAGCGGAGGTGAACCTCGCAGACAAGCAGAGCCGAACGCCTCTGATGATGGCTGCCTCAGAAGGTCACCTGGGCACTGTGGAGTTCCTACTGGCACAGGGTGAGGGTTCGGAGGAAGACATCATCCACGCATTCCTTGACATTTACTTTATCTGTGACCTGCTGTCCTTTCATCCTTTGGATTATATACAGCAAACTCTCAAGAAACCTTTGTTAATGACAATCACCAAAGCATTGACGGTACTTTATTTTACCAATTTACCTTTTACTCCCAATGCTGACCTGTAACCCCTGACCCCTCTGATCAACCTGCCAGGTGCGTCCCTGCCTCTGATGGACAAGGAGGGGTTAACAGCTCTGAGCTGGGCGTGTCTGAAGGGACACCTGCACGTGGTGCGCTGTCTGGTGGAGAGGGGGGCTGCTACAGACCATGCTGATAAGAATGGACGCACGCCCCTCGACCTGGCCTCCTTCTACGGGGACTCAGAGATGGTGAGTGGATGTACAACATTACGAAGAAATGTGTTCAAGTATATAAGTATAGTTATATTTGTGTATATTTTGCTAGCAGTAACTCTCCCAAATGTTAATACCATCCTATGATCCTGCTCTGATGAAACACATTCCTCGCTCTTCCCCAATGTCCTCGCCCCTGTCCTCCCTCCCCCAATGTCCTCGCTCCTCCCCACTGTCCTCCCCCACTGTCCTCGCTCCTTACCCACTGTCCATGCCCCTGTCCTCGCTCCACCCCATTGTCCTCCCCACTGTCCTCGCCCCTGTCCTACCTCCTCCCCACTGTCCTCCCTCCTCCCCACTGTCCTGCCTCCTCCCCTCTGTCCTCCCTCCTCCCCACTGTCCGCGCCCCTGTCCTACCTCCTCCCCACTGTCCTCGCTCCTTACCCACTGTCCTACCTCCTCCCCACTGTCCTCGCTCCTTACCCACTGTCCACGCCCCTGTCCTCCCTCCTCCCCACTGTCCTCCCCACTGTCCTCGCTTCTTACCCACTGTCCACGCCCCTGTCCTACCTCCTCCCCACTGTCCTCGCTCCTTACCCACTGTCCTCGCCCCTGTCCTACCTCCTCCCCACTGTCCTCGCTCCTTACCCACTGTCCTCCCTCCTCCCCACTGTCCTCCCTCCTCCCCACTGTCCTCGCTCCTTACCCACTGTCCTCCCTCCTCCCCACTGTCCTCCCTCCTCCCCACTGTCCTCCCTCCTCCCCACTGTCCTCGCCCCTGTCCTACCTCCTCCCCACTGTCCTCCCTCCTCCACTGTCCTCCCTCTTCTCCCCATTCACTCTCCTTCCCACTGTCCTCCCTCCTGCCCCCGTCCTCACTTCTCACCCCTGTCCTCCCTCATCCCTGTTCTCTCTCCTCCCCATCCTCTCCCTGTTCTCCCCCCCCTGTCCTCCCCCGTTCTCCCTCATCCCCACTGTCCTCCATTCTCCACCTGTTCTCTTGCCCCCTGTTCTCCCTCCTCCCCCTGTTTTCCTTCCCCCATTCTCATTCCTCCCTACTGTCCTCCGTCCTCTACCCGTTCTACCTCGTCCCCTGCTCTCCCTCCTCCCCCTTCTCCCTCCATTCTCCCTCCCCTCATTCTCACATCCTCCGTACTGTCCTCGGTCCTCCACCCGTTCACCCTCCCTCCTGTTCTCCCTCCCCCTGTTCTCCCCCCACCCCCCGTCTGCTGTCTGTCCTCGCAGGTCCAGTTCTTAGTGGACCAGGGGGTGATGATAGAGCATGTGGACTACAGTGGGATGTGTCCTCTGGACCGGGCCGTGGGCTGCAGGAACACGTCCGTGGTGGTTACCCTGCTCAAGAAGGGAGCCAAGATAGGTATTGAGAATGGACTTAGTGTTAGACAGGAAGCCAATAGATTTTGGACAGGGGCTGTCCAAAATGGGCCCTGGTGAAAACTAGTGCACTGTGGGGTAAAGGGTGCCCTTCTAGATGCAGCCAGGATTTGACACAATTCAAAGACTATCCATGCTGGAGTAGGAAACACAGCAATACAGAAGCTGCATCATAAATGGCAACCTAATTTCTTATATAGTGCACTACTATTGACCAGAAATAGTGGACTAAATACAGAACACAGGGCCATTTGGGATGCAACTTGTTACTGTCTCTTTGGAGCTGAGCGAACAGCTGAACCCCACTGTTTTGTATGTTCCCCCTGCTGCTCCTGGTGCACCATACTGCTTGTCTTCTCTGTTCTCTCTGGCTAGTCCTTCCTCAGATCTGTAGATGTTTCTGTGTTGTTCTACTGTGTCCTCCTGTAGTATGTCTCTGTTCTCTCTGGCTAGTCCTTCCTCAGATCTGTAGATGTTTCTGTGTTGTTCTACTGTGTCCTCCTGTAGTATGTCTCTGTTCTCTCTGGCCAGTCCTTCCTCAGATCTGTAGATGTTTTTGTGTGGTTCTACTGTGTCCTCCTGTAGTATTTTCTGTTCTCTCTGGCTAGTCCTTCCTCAGATCTGTAGATGTTTCTGTGTTGTTCTACTGTGTCCTCCTGTAGTATGTCTCTGTTCTCTCTGGCTAGTCCTTCCTCAGGTCTGTAGATGTTTCAGTGTTGTCCTCATTCAAGAAGGCCACCCACCTTGTCCACACGCAAGAAGGCCACCCACCTTGTCCTCATGCAAGAAGGCCACCCACCTTGTCCTCATGCAAGAAGCCCACCCACCTTGTCCTCATGCAAGAAGCCCACCCACCTTGTTCTCATGCAAGAAGGCCACCCATCTTGTCCTCATGCAAGAAGGCCACCCATCTTGTCCTCATGCAAGAAGGCCACCCACCTTGTCCTCATGCAAGAAAGCCACCCACCTTGTCCTCATGCAAGAAGCCCACCCACCTTGTCCTCTTGCAAGAAGGCCACCCATCTTGTCCTCATCCACCTTGTCCTCATTCAAAAAGCCCACCCGCCTTGTCCTCATGCAGGAATCCCACCCACCTTGTCCTTATGCAAGAAGCCCACCCATCTTGTCCTCATGCAAGAAGGCCACCCATCTTGTCCTCATCCACCTTGTCCTCATTCAAAAAGCCCACCCGCCTTGTCCTCATGCAGGAAGCCCACCCACCTTGTTTCACTCAAGAATGCCATGCACCTTTTCCTCATGCAAGAAGCCCACCCACTTTCTCCTCATGCAAGATGGCCCCCATCTTGTCCTCATGCACCTTGTCCTCATGCAAGAAGGCCACCAACCTTAAGCTCATGCAGGAATCCTAGCCACCTTGTCCTCATGAAATAAGCCCACCCTCCTTGTCCTCATGCAAGAAGGCCACCCATCTTGTCCTCATGCAAGAATGCCACACACCTTGTCCTCATGCAAGAAGGCCACCCATCTTGTCCTCATCCACCTTGTCCTCATTCAAAAAGCCCACCCACCTTGTCCTTATGCAAGAAGCCCACCCACATTGTCCTCATGCAAGAAGGCCACCCATCTTGTCCTCATCCACCTTGTCCTCATTCAAGAAGCCCACCCACCTTGTTCTCATGCAAGAAGGACACCCATCTTGTCCTCATGCAAGAAGGCCACCCATCTTGTCCTCATGCAAGAAGGCCACCCATCTTGTCCTCATGCAAGAATGCCACACACCTTGTCCTCATGCAAGATGGCCACCAACCTTGTCCTCATGCAGGAGCCCCACCCACCTTGTCCTCATGCAAGAAGGCCATGCACCTTGACCTCATGCAAGAAGGCCATGCACCTTGTCCTCATGCAGGAGCCCCACCCATCTTGTCCTCATGCAAGAAGGCCATGCACCTTGACCTCATGCAAGAAGGCCATGCACCTTGTCCTCATGAAAGAAGGCCATGCACCTTGACCTCATGCAAGAAGGCCACGCACCTTGTCCTCATGCAAGAAGGCCACCAACCTTGTCCTCATGCAGGAGCCCCACCCACCTTGTCCTCATGCAAGAAGGCTACCCACCTGGTCCTCATGCAGGAATCCCTCCCACCTTGTCCTCATTCAAGGAAGCCACCCACCTTGTCCTCATGCAAGAAGGCCACCCACCTTGTCCTCATGCACCTTGTCCTCATGCAAGAAGGCCATGCACCTTGACCTCATGCAAGAAGGCCACCCACCTTGACCTCATGCAAGAAGGCCATGCACCGTATCCTCATGCAAGAAGGCCACCCACCTTGACCTCATGCAAGAAGGCCATGCACCTTGACCTCATGCAAGAAGGACACCCACCTTGTCCTCATGCGAGAAGGCCATGCACCTTGTCCTCATGCAAGAAGGCCATGCACCTTGTCCTCATGCAAGAAGGCCATGCACCTTGTCCTCATGCAAGAAGCCCACCCACCTTGTCCTCATGCAAGAAGCCCACCCACCTTGTCCTCATGCAAGAAGCCCACCCACCTTGTCCTCATGCAAGAAGGCCATGCACCTTGTCCTCATGCAAGAAGGCCACGTACCTTGTCCTAATGCAGGAGCCCCACCCACCTTGTCCTCATGCAAGAAGGCCACCCACCTTGTCCTCATGCACCTTGTCCTCATGCAAGAAGGCCACCCACCTTGTCCTCATGCAAGAAGGCCACCCACCTTGTCCTCTCCAATCAATGTGTAAATGTGTTTCAAGTGTTGCTATTGCAGAGAGATACTGTATGATAAGTTATCCTAGTTAGAATAATATTTTCTGGGATGAATCCGCCTGTGCTGACTGTCAGTTGAGGGATGAGCGTCGCATAGGAGTGACACCACCTGACATAAGGTAATTAGTTAGATCGGGAGTGACTCAGCCTTTACCAGCTGCATAATTTTGCGTTTTGTTATTTCATATTTCTACCCTGGCTTGTGGCTATTGATTGATAAGGCTGGGCTTTTGTCCCAACAGATCCTTTATTTGTGCACAGATCCTTTAATAACAGGATCAATAGATGTTAGAGAGAGAATAGCGTAATTGTCTCTGCAGTGGACAGACGTCTGTCTATCTCTGTCATTCCTGCCACTTTGTTTGTTGTTGTTGTCACTTGTTATTGTTACGTGTTTACTGTGACTCCTAAACAACATGTTTTTATCGTTCCCTGCTTTCTTATCCTGTGTTCTTCAGGTCCAGCCACATGGGCCATGGCTACCTCCAAACCAGACATCATGATCATCCTACTGAGTAAGCTGATTGAGGAGGGAGACAGCTTCTATAAGGTGAGATCAGGAGGCCCTACCCTAATCTGAGGAAGGACTGTCACCTGTTGTTGGAAAATATTCATACATATAAGAAAGAAAATATATACAGTACCAGTCAAAATTTTGGACACTCCTACTCATTCAAGGATTTTTCTTTATTTGTACTATTTTCTACATTGTAGAATAATAGTGAAGACAGCAACATTATTAAATAACACATATGGAATCATGTAGTAACAAATTAAGTGTTAAACAAATCAAAATATATGTTATATTTGAAATTCTTCAAAGTAGCCAACCTTTGCCTTGATGACAGCTCTGCACACTCTTAGTATTCTCTCAACCAGCTTCATGAGGTAGTCACATGGAATGCATTTTAATTAACAGGAGTGCCTTGTTATAAGTTATTTTGTGGAATTTCTTTCCTTCTTAATGCATTTGAGCCAATCAGTTGTGTTGTGACAAGGTAGGGGTGGTATACAGAAGGACATTAGACCTGTAGAAATTTGTCCTTTGGTCTGAGGAGTCAAAATTGTAGATTTTTTGTTTCAACCGCTGTGTCTTTGTGAGATGCAGAGTTGGTGAATGGATGGTCTCCGCATGTGTGGTTCCTACCGTGAAGCATGGAGGAGGAGGTGTGATGGTGTGGGGGTGCTTTGCTGGTGATGCTGTCTGTGATTTATTTAGAATTCAAGGCACATTTAACCAGCATGGCTACCACAGCATTCTACAGCGATACACCATCCCATCTGGTTTGCGCTTAGTGGGACTATCATTTGTTTTTCAACAGGACAATGACCCAAAACACACCTCCAGGCTGTGTAAGGGCTATTTGTGACTCGCCACCTGGATCCGGTCTTATGTAGCAAAATTTTAAATGGTGTTTTTTACATTGGATAAAAGTAGACTCAGAGATACAAAATGGTATATCATACACTGCATTTGAGGAACAATGGGGAAGTAATTCCGCTTTGAAAGTTGATCAACTTGTAAACTCACTTTTGAGAAAATCGCCTTTGAATGTTTTGCTATCTAAGTGAAGAGCTGTTCTTTGTCTACACCCATTCAGCATCGTTCACATCTTCTTAAGCTTTAGCCCCACCCATCTCGTTTCGCTCTCGGAATGCACACTTGACGCTCTGGCCGATTAACTGTTTACCTCTGGATAACATGAAAACAGCCTAACCAGCCCTGCTGGCAACAATTTCATTATGCTTTTTTGCAGACTGACACTGGCCATATTCAACGGTTGTTGTACACACGTCACATAACGTTTGCTAACGAGCCAGCAGCTAACGTTAGCTAGTTAAACAACAATGGACAGTTCCAACAATGCCACTGTGCTGGGAGCTAACCAACCATGTTCAATGTTAGCTAGCTAACATTAGGCTCTAACTAGAACAGCAAACGGCTCTGGGAAACAAATAATAACGTCAGTTAGGGAGCCAGACAGCTAACGTTAGCTAGCTAGCTAACAGTACACTTTAACTTAAGACATATAGCTAGCAAGCTAAGGAAAACAATGTAGATAGCTAGGTAAACAAAGTGTAAGTTCACGCACGTCACGTAACGTTAGATAACGGGCCAGCCAGCTATTGTTAGCTAGTTAAACAACAATGAACAATGCCAACAATATCACAGTGCTGGGAGCTAACCAACCATGTTCAGTGTTAACTAGCTAACATTAGGCTCTAACTAGAACAGCACACGGCTCTGGGAAACTAATAATAACATCAGCTCGGGAGCCAGCCAGATAATGTTAGCTAGCTAGCTAAGAGTACACTTTAGCTTGAAATTAAACCACTTACTGTCAAAATTAGTAAATGTGTAATATCTGAAAATGTAGCTAGCTCACGCTAGACCATCTTACCTGTATACATCATCATGCATGATGGACGTGTCTCCCTGTCAGGAATGCCATGCCATGGTTGCCCTTAGTTTGAAGATGTAATCCGGAAACAGAGGTTTTCTCCATCTCTTTAGCTATCATACTCTAATTCCACTGATTTCAAAACTTGATCCTCCAGAAAGTGGAGAGCAACACTTATGCAGCTCAACTACACAAACGTGTTTGATAGGATTACCAACACAGAAAGACGAGCTCAAATAGACAGAAGCCTTCTATGGCAGACCAGTCAGAAGACACCTCTCTCGGCATGTCCAGCCCACTCCAGCCAATCATAGGTAGTGGGAGAGTTGCTGGCTTTTTCTGTGGCATAACTAACAAGGCTTGTAATTTAACAGATGACATACAAGTTTGTTATTAAGGCACATGAAAGTTCACATGTTCAAGAACGTATTTCTGCCAAAAAAGCAGAGAACAAGTGCTAAGCATATGTGGGAACTCCTTCAAAACTGTTGAAAAATAATTCCTCTTGAAGCTGGTTGAGAGAATTACCCAGAGTTTGTCATCAAGGGTGGCTACTTTGAAGAATATAAAATAAAAAAATGTTGGTTACTAAACTCAGCAAAAAAAGAAATGTCCCTTTTTCAGGACCCTGTCTTTCAAAGATAATTTGTAAAAATCCAAATAACTTCACAGATCTTAATTGTAAAGGGTTTAAACACTGTTTCCCATGCTTGTTCAATGAACCATATAAACAATTAATGAACATGTACCTGTGGAACGGTCGTTAAGACACTAACAGATTACAGACGGTTAAGGTCACAGTTATAATAACTTACGACAATAAAGAGGCCTTTCTACTGACTCTGAAAAACACCAAAAGAAAGATGCCCAGGGTCCCTGCTCATCTGTGTGAATGTGTCTTAGGCATGCTGCAAGGAGGCATGAGGACTGCAGATGTGGCCAGGGCAATACATTGCAATGTCCGTAATGTGAGATGCCTAAGACAGCGCTACAGGGAGACAGGACGGACAGCTCATCGTCCTCGCAGTGGCAGACCACGTGTAACAACACCTGCACAGGATCGGTACATCCGAACATCACACCTGTGGGACAGGTACAGGATGGCAACAAAAACTGCCCGAGTTACACCATGAGCGCACAATCCCTCCATCAGTGCTCAGACTGTCTGCAATAGGCTGAGAGAGGCTGGACTGAGGGCTTGTAGGCCTGTTGTAAATCAGGTTCTCACCAGACATCACCGGCAACATAGTCACATATGGGCACAAACCCACCGTTGCTGGACCAGACAGGACTGGCAAAAAGTGCTCTTCACTGACACCCCTGTCTCACCAGGGGTGATGGTCGGATTTGCGTTTATCGTCAAAGCAATGAGCATTACACCGAGACCTGTACTCTGGAGCGGGATCGATTTGGAGGTAGAGCGTCCGTCAGGTTCTGGGGCGGTGTGTCACAGCATCATCGAACTGAGCTTGTTGTCATTGCAGGCAATCTCAACGCTGTGCGTTACAGGGAAGACATCCTCCTGCCTCATGTGGTACCCTTCCTGCAGGCTCATCCTGACATGACCCTCCAGCATGACAATGCCACCAGCCATACTGCTCATTCTGTGTGTGATTTCCTGCAAGACAGGAATGTCAGTGTTCTGCCCTGGCCAGCGAAGAGCACGGATCTCAATCCCATTGAGCACGTCTGGAACCTGTTGGATCGGAGGGTGAGGACTTGGGCCATTTCCCCCTAGAAAAGTCTGGGAACGTGTAGGTGCCTTGGTGGAAGAGTGGGGTAACATTTCACAGCAAGAACTGGCAAATCTGGTGCAGGCCATGAGGAGGAGATGCACTGTAGTCCTTAATGCAGTTGGTGGCCACACCAGATACTGACTGTTACTTTTGATTTTGACCCCCCTTTGTTCAAGGACACATTATTACATTTCTGTTAGTCACATGGCTGTGGAACTTGTTTTCTTTATGTCTCAGTTGTTGAATCTTGTTATGTTCATACAAATATGTACACGTTAAGTTTGATGAAAATAAACATATTTGACAGTGAGAGGACGTTTCTTTTTTTGCTGAGTTGACATGATTTCATATGTGTTATTTCATAGTTTTGGTGTCTTCACTATTATTCTACAATATAGAAAATAGTAAAAATAAAGAAAAACCTTTAAATGAGTAGGTGTGACCAAACTTTTGACAGGTATTGTATATACAGTTGTAATGGCTCTCGTTGGTGGTAGAAAGAGTAGACCAAGGCGCAGCGTGGTAAATGTTAATGATTTTAATTCAAAAAACACTCAAACAAAATAACAAAATCGAAAACGAAAACGCACAGTTCTGTCAGGCAACCGTAACTAAAAAGAAAACAACATCCCACAACCTAATGGTGGGGAAAGGGCTGCCTAAGTATGATCCCCAATCAGAGACAACGATAGACAGCTGCCTCTGATTGGGAACCACACTCAGCCAAAAACAAAAAAACAGAAAACATAGAATTTCCCACCCGAGTCACACCCTGACCTAACCAAACATAGAGAATAATCAGAACCTCTAAGGTCAGTGTCACGTTCTGACCTTTATTTCCTTTGTTTTGTCTTTATTTAGTATGGTCATGGCGTGAGTTGGGGTGGGCAGTCAATGTGAGTTTTTCTATGTTGGGGTTTTGAGTTCAGCCTCGTATGGTTCTCAATCAGAGGCAGGTGTCATTAGTTGTCTGATTGAGAATCAGACTTAGGTAGCCTGGGTTTAACTTTTGAGTGGTGGGTGTTTTTTTCCGTGTGAGTGTTTGTTGCCACACGGTACTGTTTCGGTTTCATTCGTTTCACGTGTATTGTTTTGTAGTGTTCAGTTTATGTCTGTAAATAAACATTATGGACACTTACCACGCTGCGCATTGGTCCTCCGATCCTTCTCGCTTCTCCTCCTCAGAAGAGGAGGAAGAATGCCGTTACAGTCAGGGCCTGACAACAGTATACACATCCAAGAAAGAACATGTGATCTAATCAAACTATTTGCAATGCTTTTGTCTACACTTTTGACAGATTTTTTTATCCTCAAGAGTTTACAGATTTGTTTGAATGGTCAATAAGAGCTATATGTTGTCTGTCTTGTATGAATAACATGTTGTGTGTGTCGGTCTATTCAACAGAAAGGGAAAGTAAAGGAGGCAGCACAGCGCTATCAGTACGCCCTCAAAAAGTTCCCCCGTGAAGGCTTCAGTGAGGACCTCAAGACTTTCAGGGAGCAGAAAGTGTCCATCTTACTCAATCTGTCCCGATGTCGGAGGAAACTGAACGTGAGTTGGTGGGCTCTGACCATGGATCCATCCCAAATGGCAACCTATTCCCTATATAGTGCACTACTTTTGACCTGGGCCCAGGTACACTATATATGGAATAGGGTGCCATTTGAGACACAACCATGTATAGTATATTATCAATACATGCATTCCAGAGTAATACATAGTAGTTACTAATAGTAACAGTACTGGATAGTACCTCTATTGTCCTCAGTATCTGACTCATGGATGTAACTGTACTGGATAGTACCTCTATTGTCCTCAGTATCTGACTCATGGATGTAACTGTACTGGATAGTACCTCTATTGTCCTCAGTATCTGACTCATGGATGTAACTGTACTGGATAGTACCTCTATTGTCCTCAGTATCTGACTCATGGATGTAACTGTACTGGATAGTACCTCTATTGTCCTCAGTATCTGACTCATGGATCACTTGTTATTACATTCAGGACTTTGGGATGGCTGAGGAGTTTGCTACAAAGGCACTTGAATTGAAACCAAAATCATACGAAGCGTACTATGCCAGAGCCCGCGCCAAGCGTAGTAGCAGGTAACCTTCTATTTACATCCCTGCTTCCCTTCCACTGTAGAATAGTTGACATGTTCTGCTCTGATCTCATATTTTTCAGTCTCTCATCATAAGATTTTCCTCCTTTTTTGGAACCAATTGTTTTTTCCTTAGTTTATACATTTTCACAGCAGTGTTTTATAAAATAATTTTAAAAACACTCAATGTAAGAATTCAAACCTTACCTCAGTTCCAACCCTGTTGCATTTTCCCACTCCTGCCTGCCTCCGCAGGCAGTTCCCTGAGGCCTTGGAGGACCTGAATGAAGCAATGAAGCAGAGCCCCAACCACCCTGAGATCCAGCGCCTCCTGCAGCGGGTAGAGGAGGAGTGTCGACAGCTCACCCAGGAGGAGGAGGACGCACAGAAGCTGGAGCCTCCCCCATCTCCTCCCCCCTCACCTCCCCCAGACGAGGGGGAGGAGGAGGAGATGTCCCTGTCCTCCCTCCCACTCCCCCTGGAGCTCCCCCCTCCCCCGGAGCCTCGGCTGGAGGACATGGAGCCGGTTCAGGATCTGTTTGAGGACGAGGACTATCTGGAGCAGGAGGCCATGTCTATGGGGAGTATGGGTTCTATGGGTCTGGCCCTCGAGAGGGAACTCTGCTCCAACCCCTCCAGCCTGCCTATCATCCAGAGCCCCCCTCTTTCTCCGACCATCCACCAGCACCCCTATCACCAGGACCAGGCCTACCTGTCACGGGGCTCCCCCATGGGCCAGGCTTACGTCTACGACCACCCCAGCCCAACCTCCATGTCCTCCCCCGGCATCCAGAACTACCAGCTGCCGTCGCCCCCCTCTCTCTCCCCCACGCACCACAACTCCCACTACCAACACAGCCCTCCTCAGACCTCCCCGGTGCACCAGACCACCTACCGCTTCAGCCCCCCGCCCAATGGAGGAGGGGGACAAGGGATGGACCACGGATACCAGAGCCCCCCACTATCCCCTCTGCGTCGGGGTGGGGTACAGAGCCAGTACAGAGCCAGTCCCCCGGTGGAGAGTGTGTGTCTGTACAGGTCCCAGTCAGGGTCTCCGGTGCGCTACCAGCAGGAGCAGCCTACTCTTTCAAAGATGAGCAGCCAGAGGTCCTTCCAGCAGAGTTCACAGCCTTCCCTGCACCACCAGGCCTCCCTGCACCACCAGGCCACCCTGCACCACCAGGCCTCTCTGCACCACGACACCCTCCAGACCCACCAGCACCACCAAGCCCAACTGAACCACCAGGTCTCCCAACTACACCACCAGGCCCAACTACACCACCAGGCCTCCCAACACCACCAGGACTCCCTGCATCACCAGGCTCAACAGCACCACCAGGCCCAGGGCCTGCGCCTCCAGCCCTCCATGGCCCAGATTGTTCGCACCAACCAGCCCAGTAACACATACGGCCAGATGGGCCACCCCATGCGTTACCAGGGGGCCTCCATGGACATGCCGATGGAGAGCCAGAGCCGGTTGATGTACCAGCCCTCCCTGGATGGTCGCTCCATGCCCCAGTCCAGCCTCTCAGCTGGGGCCCTCTGTCAGCACGGTGGCCGAGGAGGGGTCATAGAGGGCCTGATGAAGGACGAGCTACCCCAGCGCCCCTCCTCTGCCTACCGTGCCAGCAGTGGGGGAGGACAAGGGGGCCAGCTCCAGGGGGCTGTCCGCTATAGCCAGACCCCCCAGATTAGCCGCAGCCAGTCAGCCGCCTACTACCCTGGTACCAAGCACGAGCTGGAGCGTCAAAACAGTGTCATGCCCCAGTGCCAGCTCGGATCACCAGAGATCGGCCAAATGGTGAGGCGGCCCGTCAGTGCCACTACCACGGAGATCAAACCGCTCATTTCCACTCCCCGGCCCCTCATTCACTCCCAGAGCGTGGGCCTCCGCTTTTCTCCTTCCAGCAACAACATCCCCACAGGGGGCTCTAGCTGTAATTTAGCCCAAGGCTTCAGGCCTTCCTCCTCCATCCAGGGGATGGAGATCCCGCTGCAGGTGGCTTACGAGGGCTACGAAGGCTATGAGGGGTACGAGCGTTCCTGTAACGACGACCTCTCCCCAAACTCGCCCTCCCAGGGGGGCGGTGGGGGGCTGTACCAGGGTGAGAGCACCCGCTCACGGACCACGCCCTTCATGGGCGTCATAGACAAGACGGCACGGACTCACCAGACTCAATACCTGCAGCAGCCCTCGTCCCAGCGGCCCTGGGCTATGACCTCCATGGACTCTGGCATCAGCCCCACATCGCCCAGCCAACTGGTCCAGCAGGGCTCGTCCTACAGCCCCCCCACCTCGCTGGGGAACTTCGCATACTACAACAAGACTAACAACGCCCAGAACGGACAACTCCTGGAGGAGGACTACTACCCCCAGCAGCAGCAGTCCTCCCTGGGCAAGCTGGCCAACGGCGCCTCCAGGGGTGGAGGAGGGGACATGCTGGAGAGGGTGAGCCAGGTGCCCACCTATCCAGACGTGAAGGTGGCCAGGACTCTGCCCGTAGCTCAGGCCTACCAGGACAACATGTACCGACAGCTCTCCCGTGATATGTCCCGTGACTCTAGGCAGGGCCCCACCTCCCCCATCAAACCAAAGAGACCTTTCGTGGAGTCGAATGTGTGAATGTACCGTCCACGGCAGGACTGGGCGTGGGAGGGGAGGGGGGGAGGGGAGGGGAGGGTGTTGAGTTAAGGCTGCTGACCTTGTCTGACATTGATGAAGAACACATGATACATAGACGGATTACAGCCCAGCTCACACAGAGAGCAGTCTACAACAGGCCCCGCTCACATAGAGCGCAGTCTACAACAGGCCTCACTCATACAGAGAGCAGTCTACAACAGGCCGCACTCATACAGAGAGCAGTCTACAACAGGCCACACTCATACAGAGAGCAGTCTACAACAGGCCGCACTCACACAGAGAGCAATCTACAACAGGCCGCACTCACACAGAGAGCAGTCTACAACAGGCCGCACTCACACAGAGAGCAGTCTACAACAGGCCGCACTCACACAGAGAGCAGTCTACAACAGGCCCCACTCACACAGAGAGCAGTCTACAACAGGCCCCACTCACACAGACAGTAGTCTACAACAGAACCCATTCACACAGTGAGCAGTCTACAATAGGCACACACTGGGGGTAGTAGTCTAGTCATACAGTACATAGATACTAATACACTGGGGGTATTCCTGATCAAACACATGGTCAGAGTCCCTAACACTTCCAGGGGGAGGGAGTGGGAGTGAAACTGAGGGCCCTTACCTTACTGTACCTGTGGATTCTCTAACCATCTACCATATTGCTATCTTTAAAATATGACTTGTGCTCTTATTCAAGGTTGCTAGACTCTCTGTAATACAATATTAATATGTTCACTACTGTAAATGGGTCAGAAATTACAATGTGAGTGTGCATAGGAAAATTATTATATTTATTATTAAGTTATATAATGTAAATACATATAAAAACATGAATGATTTTCTTTGTGTTCTTTCTGTTTTTAATTGTTTTTTAGCTTTCTGTCCTCGTGCTGCCCTTAATAAGTCCTTGCTCCCACCGAGCGCTTTTTCAGCTATACAGCCAGTTGAAACTCGTCCAAAACACTCAATCATCCAAGAACTAGGCCGGAGCTATCTTTAGTCGATTTAAGGATCAAAAGTATAAAATTGCAACACAAAAAGTCACAGCATACAAAACATGCACATACTAAGTAGCTAACATGTTGATAGCAGCTAGCTACGTTCATTTCAATAGGAACGGCTAATCCGGTTTAGGCTAGTGACAATATATCTGTAAAAGTAACACAAACATATGATATGTAAGTGTTAATAAAACAACCAGGAATGTTACTACTTACAGATGATGCCAACTGAAGGGTTATAAAGGACAGGATGGAGGTGGATAAAACAGTATATCTTGGTTAGACTGAACACTAAACAGCAGTAAACAAAAAAATCATTCATTTCATATGA
The DNA here is from genome assembly GCF_018296145.1 of Oncorhynchus tshawytscha. Taxonomy (NCBI): domain Eukaryota; kingdom Metazoa; phylum Chordata; class Actinopteri; order Salmoniformes; family Salmonidae; genus Oncorhynchus; species Oncorhynchus tshawytscha. The sequence continues at coordinate 88,759,564 of NC_056429.1, read as the reverse complement.
ATGGCACTTCTTCTGCAATATAAAGACCATTAGGTGGGAGCAAAGGCAAAACATGCTTAATGTGGTCCATGATGCAACAACATGGTTTCAGAATCAACTAGGACAGGGAATGTGGGACATTTAGAAACTTTGAATTACTCACATGTCAAACGATATTTTCCTAGTTTCTAAATATTAGCTTTGTCATGTTATATTTTTGGTATTTTAATTTAACTTTTTATTACGTTTATATTATTCATAAATGTCTGCACTAAATGCCTGTGAAGTTCTTAACTTAAGGTGCACTTTATGTATTTTTGTTACTTTCTCATTATTGAATGTTATTGGTTTTGTAGAAATGGAGGTCAGGTGGGGCTTCTGACCAATGATACTGGATTATTACTGATTACTCATTGTCGTAGGAACTCTGATCTACAAAGCAAAGTAATGAATGATAATATAAAGTGCAAACAATGTTTTTAAATGTCTGAAGATATTTAGACTTTATAGCACATTGTAACAGCTGCATATATTGGCCATCCCCCTCAAGCCAACTCCAGATCCCTTCATAGACATACGGATCTCATACGCAAGTGGCTTGTGTTCTTTTTTTATCCTTCCCATGAGTGAAAATGCTCCTCTTTTGCAGTTTCCTTATAGCTACTATTCAATTAAATCACAAAGCGCTTAACTTCAGAGTCAAAGGAAAGTCCTGGAGAGAGAAATGTAAAGGTTGTATTCATGACTAACATATTTTTATATTTGCCAGGTGAGAGTATAAAAACAATGGGTGTGTGAATGTACTTCAGTCAGATTGAATGCTCACTCAGTTGTCACTGCTTCATGGACAGCTTCCATTTTGATCTTGTCTGCTATTCAAATGACTGAATAAAATTATTCAAATGGTTCCCTACCCACAAGATAGCTCATTTGGACAACTATAAAACCATACTGTATGTGTGAGGAATTGTACTATTCTTTCAAAAAGGACTTTAAAAGGACTTGTTTTCCAACTTTCAATGTACATTAGTTGACTGTAAAATGTAAATTAGTTGGCTGTAAATATTCAGATGCATGTTTTATTATTTGTCCTGATCTCAAACAGAAACACATACAGTATACACAGTGTCCTGAATCTGGTCTGGGATCTGTGATAGACATCTGGGATATACATCTGGGAAATACATCTGGTCTGGGTTCTGTGATTGACATCTGGGATATACATCTGGTCTGGGTTCTGTGATGGACATCCTAGCCATTCAAGGGTTTTTCTTTATTTTTTAAAACTATTTTCTACATTGTAGGATAGTAGTGAAAACATCAAAACTATGAAATAACACATATGGAATCATGTAGTAACCAAAAAAAGTGTTAAACAAATCCAAAAATATATATTTTTTCAGATTCTTCAAAGTAGCCACCCTTTGCCTTGATGACAGCTTTGCACACTCTTGACGTTTTCTCAACCAGCTTCACTTGGAATGATTTTCCCACAGTCTTGAAGGAGTTCCCACATATGCTGAGCACTTATTGGCTGCTTTTCCTTCACTTTGTGGTCCAACTCATCGCAAACCATCTCAACTGGGTTGAGGTTGGGTGATTGTGGAGGCCAGATCATCTGATGCAGCACTCCATCACTCTCCTTATTGGTCAAATAGCCTTTACACAGCCTGGAGGTGTGTTGGGTCATTGTCCTGTTGAAGAAAAAAATGATAGTCCCACTAAGCGCAAACTAGATGGGACGGTGTAGAATTCTGTGGTAGCCATGCTGGTTAAGTGTGCCTTGAATTCTAAATAAATCACTGACAGTGTCACCAGCAAAGCACCACCACTCCATGACACCTCCTTCTCCATGCTTCATGATGGGAACCATACCTTCAGAGATCATCTGTTCACCTACTCTGCGTCTCACAAAGACACGGCGGTTGGAACCAAAAACAAAACTTTGGGCATCAGACCAAAGGACATATTTCCACCGATCTAATGTCTATTGCTCGTGTTTCTTGGCCCAAGAAAGTATTTTCTTCTTATTGGTGCCCTTTAGTAGTGCCCTTTAGTAGTAGTGGTTTCTTTGCAGTAATTCGACCATGAAGGCCTGATTCACGAAGTCTCTCGTGAACAGTTGAGATGTGTGTGTTACTTGAGCTCTGTAAAGCTTTTATTTGGGCTGCAATTTCTGAGGCTGGTAACTCTAATGAACTTATCCTCTGCAGAGTCTTCCTTTCCTGTGTTGGTCCTCATGGGAGCCAGTTTCATCATAGCGCTTGATGGTTTTTGCGACTGCACTTTAAGAAACTTTCAAAGTTCTTGACATTTTCCGGATTGACTGACATTAATTTGAAATGCATTCCAGGTGACTACCTCATGAAGCTGGTTGAGAGAATTCCAAGAATGTGCAAAGCTGTCATCAAGGCAAAGGTTCGCTTTGAAGAATCTCAAATATAAAATATATTTTGATTTGTTTAGCACTTTTTTGGTTACTTATCTGGGATAGACATGTGGGATATACATGTGGGATAGACATCTGGGATAGACATGTGGGATATACATGTGGGATATACATCTGGGACACACATCTGGGATATACATGTGGGATATACATGTGGGATATACATGTGGGATATACATCTGGGATATACATGTGGGATATACATGTGGGATATACATCTGGGATATACATGTGGGATATACATCTGGGATATACATGTGGGATATACATCTGGGATATACATGTGGGATATACATCTGGGATATACATCTGGGATATACATGTGGGATATACATCTGGGATATACATGTGGGATATACATCTGGGATATACATGTGGGATATACATCGGGGATATACATCTGGGATATACATGTGGGATATACATCTGGGATATACATCTGGGATATACATGTGGGATATACATCTGGGATAAAGTAATGAAGCTGTATCCTTTCCACCAGACCTCCAACCAGACAAAACGCAAAACTCTGAAGCGTTCTAGTTTTATAATTGTATTTTTATTTAAATGTATTTGCTTGCTGAGCAGAGTTCTTTAGTCTGTAAATGTGAGCTTGCAGAGCGCTGTGATGAAATATTAATTAAAAACTAAAATAATGTGTTTTTATCTCATGATAACTGATTGTAATCTGTACAGTCAACCCTATGTATTGAAGAATAGCATATTTATAAATGGTTACCAACTGAAAAACATCCTGCATGTGATTTATTTGCTTTGGTCTTTCAGGTGAATGATATGAATAGCTGCATACAGTATCCTGACATTTTTATTGTCAGGGCATTTCTTATTTAGTGTTACATGCCTTAACTTGCCAAGCAAGCATAAACTACTAGTCTGTAGCTGGGTACAGCAAACTACTTGAGATGAACAATGACTCATGAATTGATTAGGTTTAACCAGAAGGTGGAACTATTTCCCTATAGTTCAAGTTGTATTGTCACATGCACAAACAGGTACAGTGAAATGCTTAATTTGCAAGCTCTACCCAACTGCAGTAATCAAAATCAAAATAGTATAACTAATTAAAAAAGATATATGACAGAAAAATGAGAACTAAGAGAGGAAGCCATAATAACATATCATTTGTCAATCACTCAATTTCGTAAGGCAGCATTGTAACTAAAGAAAGTGAGATTTTGCATACATATTTGGGAGGGAGACAGTTACACTGCTGGTTACATAGCTGGAAATAGACACAGTATACGTTAAGAGATAAAACATTTGGCCTATAACATGCAAACTTAAGAAACACGATTACATTTCATGTCATTCTCTCCTTCTCTCTTTCTTTCTCTCTCTCGGAGGACCTGAGCCCTAGGACCATGCCCCAGGACTACCTTACATGATGACTCCTTGCTGTCCCCAGTCCACCTGGCCGTGCTGCTGCTCCAGTTTCAACTGTTCTGCCTTATTATTATTCGAACATGCTGGTCATTTATGAACATTTGAACATCTTGGCCATGTTCTGTTATAATCTCCACCCGGCACAGCCAGAAGAGGACTGGCCACCCCAGTCCATAGCCTGGTTCCTCTCTAGGTTTCTTCCTAGGTTTTGGCCTTTCTAGGGAGTTTTTCCTAGCCTCCGTGCTTCTACACCTGCATTGCTTGCTGTTTGGGGTTTTAGGCTGGGTTTCTGTACAGCACTTTGAGATATCAGCTGATGTACGAAGGGCTATATAAATAAATTTGATTTGATTTGATGTAAACGGGAACGATACACTCTTCAATCATCAGCAGAAAAATTGCCATTCAGCACTTATAATGTTTCTGACAATGTATTTAGAATTCAACACCCAAATACTGCCATCAATTATACATGAGTGTGTATGAAAATAAATGTTCTCTAAGTGTCCAGACTTGGTCGTCAGGAATATGTTGTTTTAATCCTTTTTCTTTGTGTGTGTGAAGAGGTGTACAAAGACCATGACCACCTGGGGCACCATGACCGCCTGGGGCACCATGACCGCCTGGGGCACCATGACCGCCTGGGGCACCATGACCGCCTGGGGCACCATGACCGCCTGGGGCACCATGACCACCTGGGCACTATAACCGCCTGGGGCACCATGACCGCCTGGGGCACTATGACCGCCTGGGGCACTATGACCGCCTGTGGCACTATGACCGCCTGGGGCACCATGACCACCTGGGGCACTATAACCGCCTGGGGCACCATGACCGCCTGGGGCACCTTGACCGCCTGGGGCACTATGACCGCCTGTGGCACTATGACCGCCTGGGGCACCATGACCGCCTGGGGCACTATGACCGCCTGGGGCACCATGACCACCTGGGGCACCATGGGCAACTTGATATTATTTACATTTTATTTAACCAGGTAGGCAAGTTGAGAACAAGTTCTCATTTACAACTGCGACCTGGCCAAGAATAAAGCAAAGCAGTTCAACACATACAACAACACAGAGTTACACATGGAATAAACAAAACATACAGTCAATAATACAGTTGAAGAAAATCTATATACAGTGTGTGCAGATGAGGTAAGAAAAGGGAGGTAAGGCAATAAATAGGCCATAGTGGCGAAGTAATTACAATATACCAATTAGACACTAGAGTGATTGATGTGCAGAAGATGAATGTGCAAGTAGAGATACAGGGGTGCAAAGGAGCAAGATAAATAAATACAGTATGGGGATGAGGTAGTTGGATGGGCTATTTACAGATGGCTATGTACAGGTGAAGTGATCTGTGAGCTGCTCAGACAGCTGGTGCTTAAAGCTAGTGAGGGAGGAAAGAGTCTCCAGCTTCAGTGATTTTTGCAATAAGAGGAAGAGGAAGTAGAAGAGGGGCTGTGGCTGAATTGGTAGAGGCAGTTGATGGACATGGTAGAGTGAGGAGGGCCAGACACAGGGCACGTAAAGCCCAGGGGAGAGTATACCCACCTGGCTTCCAGTACTGGGCCAGCCGAGGATAGCATCACAGTCCCGTGTGAGGGAGGAAAAGGGGGCTGTGTCTATCCAAATCCACTCTGAATAGGAGCACCACTTCTAAGCCAATGTAATGGACCTTGGAAATGGAAAATGTTAGAAATTCTATTAAATACAATTCGATCTACACAGTGGTGTAAAGTACTCAAGTAAAAATAATTTAGGGGATCGGTACTTTACTTTAATATTTATATGTTTGACAACGTTTTACTTTTACTTCACTACATTCCTAAAGAAGACAATGTACTTTTTACTCCATACATTTTCCCTGACACCCACAAGTAGCACGTCCGGTGAACAGGTCAGGGTTCCATAGCCGCAGCCAGAACAGTTGAAACTGGAGCAGCAGCACGGCCAGGTGGACTGGGGACAGCAAGGAGTCATCATGCCAGGTAGTCTTAAGGCATGGTCCTAGGGCTCTGGTCCTCCGAGAGAGAGAAAGAGAGAATTAGAGAGAGCATACTTAAATTCACACAGGACACCGGATAAGACAGAAGTACTCCAGATATAACAGACTGACCCTTGCCCCCCCGACACATAAACTACTGCAGCATAAATACTGGAGGCTGAGACAGGAGGAGTCAGTATAGGATACAGTATATACAGTGCCTTGCGAAAGTAGTCGGCCCCCTTGAACTTTGCGACCTTTTGCCACATTTCCGGCTTCAAACATAAAGATATAAAACTGTATTTTTTTGTGAAGAATCAACAACAAGTGGGACACAATCATGAAGTGGAACGACATTTATTGGATATTTCACACTTTTTTAACAAATGAAAAACTGAAAAATTGGGCGTGCAAAATTATTCAGCCCCTTTACTTTCAGTGCAGCAAACTCTCTCCAAAAGTTCAGTGAGGATCTCTGAATGATCCAATGTTGACCTAAATGACTAATGATGATAAACACAATCCACCTGTGTGTAATCAAGTCTCCGTATAAATGCACCTGCACTGTGATAGTCTCAGACGTCCGTTAAAAGCGCCGAGAGCATCATGAAGAACAAGGAACACACCAGGCAGGTCCGAGATACTGTTGTGAAGAAGTTTAAAGCCGGATTTGGATACAAAAAGATTTCCCAAGCTTTAAACATCCCAAGGAGCACTGTGCAAGCGATAATATTGAAATGGAAGGAGTATCAGACCACTGCAAATCTACCAAGACCTGGCCGTCCCTCTAAACTTTCAGCTCATACAAGGAGAAGACTGATCAGAGATGCAGCCAAGAGGCCCATGATCACTCCGGATGAACTGCAGAGATCTACAGCTGAGGTGGGAGACTCTGTCCATAGGACAACAATCAGTCGTATATTGCACAAATCTGGCCTTTATGGAAGAGTGCCAAGAAGAAAGCCATTTCTTAAAGATATCCATAAAAAGTGTTGTTTAAAGTTTGCCACAAGCCACCTGGGAGACACACCAAACATGTGGAAGAAGGTGCTCTGGTCAGATGAAACCAAAATTGAACTTTTTGGCAACAATGCAAAACGTTATGTTTGGCGTAAAAGCAACACAGCTCATCACCCTGAACACACACCATCCCCACTGTCAAACATGGTGGTGGCAGTATCATGGTTTGGGCCTGCTTTTCTTCAGCAGGGACAGGGAAGATGGTTAAAATTGATGGGAAGATGGATGGAGCCAAATACAGGACCATTCTGGAAGAAAACCTGATGGAGTCTGCAAAAGACCTGAGACTGGGACGGAGATTTGTCTTCCAACAAGACAATGATCCAAAACATAAAGCAAAATCTACAATGGAATGGTTCAAAAATAAACATATCCAGGTGTTAGAATGGCCAAGTCAAAGTCCAGACCTGAATCCAATCAAGAATCTGTGGAAAGAACTGAAAACTGCTGTTCACAAATGCTCTCCATCCAACCTCACTGAGCTCGAGCTGTTTTGCAAGGAGGAATGGGAAAAAATTTCAGTCTCTCGATGTGCAAAACTGATAGAGACATACCCCAAGCGACTTACAGCTGTAATCGCAGCAAAGGCGCTACAAAGTATTAACTTAAGGGGGCTGAATAATTTTGCACGCCCAATTTTTCAGTTTTTGATTTGTTAAAAAGTTTGAAATAACCAATAAATGTCGTTCCACTTCATGATTGTGTCCCACTTGGTGTTGATTCTTCACAAAAAAATACAGTTTTATATCTTTATGTTTGAAGCCTGAAATGTGGCAAAAGGTTGCAAAGTTCAAAGGGGCCGAATACTTTCGCAAGGCACTGTACATATGAGATGAGTAATGTAGGGTATGTAAACATTAATGCATTGTTTAAAGTGTCTAGTGATACATTTATTACATACATTTTTCCATTATTAAAGTGGTTAGAGTTGAGTCAGTATGTTGGCAGCAGCCACTCAATGTTAGTGATGGCTGTTTAACAGTCTGATGGCCTTGAGATAGAAGCTGTTTTTCAGTCTCTTGGTCCCCGCTTTGATGCACCTGTACTGACCTCGCCTTCTGGATGATAGCGGGGTGAACAGGCAGTGGCTCGGATGGTTGTTGTCCTTGATCTTTTTGGCCTTCTTGTGACATCGGTTGGTGTAGGTGTCCTGGAGGGCAGGTAGTTTGCCCCCGGTGATGCGTTGTGCAGACCTCACTACCTTCTGGAGAGCCTTACGGTTGTGGGCGAAGCAGTTGCCATACCAGGCGGTGATACACCCCGACAGGATGCGCTCGATTGTGCATCTGTAAAAGTTTGTGTGATTTTGGTGACAAGCCAAATTTCTTCAGCCTCCTGAGGTTGAAGATTCCTTCTTCACCACGCTGTCTGTGTGGGTGGACCATTTCAGTTTGTCCGTGATGTGTACGCAGAGGAACTTAAAACTTTCCACCCTCTCCAGTACTGCTCCCTCTTCTGTTTCCTGAAGTCCATGATCATCTCCTTTGTTTTGTTGACATTGAGTATGAGGTTATTTTCCTGACACCACACTCCGAGGGCATTCACCTCCTCCCTGTAGGCCGTCTCGTCATTGTTGGTAATCAAGCCTACCACTGTAGTGTCGTCTGCAAACTTGATGAACCATAGGATAAATAAAGGGGGCGTATGAGTAGACAATGAAAGCTCATACAATATTTGATGATTACATTTCTCTAAAACAGGTTATAGGCTACAGTAGAACAGTCAGAACAGTAAGGGAAATTTAGAGGGGTAAATAGACCAAATTATTAGGGTGAGGCACATGGGCTACTAACAGCTTACTACACAACATACACTTCTTATTACTTTCTTAGCTACAGTATACATATCTCCCTGGCATATTACATCATTTATGCAGCAGCATACAATACATTTTTGGACTCACTTTGTTCATGCTGTGTTCACTTGAACAAGAAGGTGGCGCTGCGGTCCTCCGAATTAACAGTTGTTTTGAGCGTGGCACAAATCATGCTTATTTGACAGCATGGCCAATGTTGAATGTTTATCCTTTTCAATTTAGAAAAAAGCCCCTTAATCCCAGATTTAGGACCACACAGCCACTGTCACCGATTCCTTCCAAACCACTCGCTGAATTTGCGATATTCAACTTGTTGTGTAATGTTTATGTCCAATGGCCTATGAGCACTGATACGTTTTATCTATAATTTCTCTTCATTATTTCTCTTCATATGACAAGGATTAAAAAGGATTTGCCAGTAGATTGTCAATTTGATTCATGATGATGACTGCTAGCTAAAATTGTGAAAGTATGATGTTGACATGATCAGTCCAATCAAAGCTTCTGTATAACGTGGTTTTCTGTCATTTTATCTGTGGCCAATGACCTTGAGCCTTCTTGGACGGGCACTTCTATGGCAGCCGAAGGGCTAAAATGTTCAAGGTCTCCTCTTACACTTGGCAGTGACGTAAAGTCTCCATTAGTGACAGAACACTGAGCCAATCACAGCGTAACGCTCCATATGTTCTGCTGGCTTGCCCCACCACCACAGAAAGCACTGAGCTAGGCTGAAACACCTGCCTTAATCAAGAAAACAAAAAAAAGACCATAGCTGTGTTTGAATACTCATACTAACCACACAATTTGTGACATGAATTGAGTATATAGTATGCTTATTGGTCATAGTATGGATATAGTTATTATGGCAAAAGTTCCCGGATGCCGTACTAAATTCACCAAAATACCAAGTATACACGCAGAGAACACTATTTCCGTACTTTTAGGGCTGATAATGTAATTCTTAAGTAAATGGGCGTGGCTTCACAACGTTTTCAGATTTGAAGAAAAGGGCGGAAAATATGCAGCCGAAGTGCGACGAGAGCAAATACAAATTCATTGAACTAACTAATGGCAAATGTTACGAAAATATTTAGCAATTTAATAAAGTAATTACTTTTTAAATAAGTTACGTTACATGTTATGTTGGCTGACAATTTGTTAGCTGCGCTACTCTTACGAACCGCATAGCATTACAGTATGCGCCTGTATGTTAGCTAGTTACCTAGTGTTTTGAATTTACAATCTGACAACGCTCTGGATTTACGAACGCGCAGAGTACACTCTGTTACTGCAGATTGAATTTACGAACACACCCGAAATCGTACATTTTTTTTGCTAGTCATTTGTTGTGCTAACAAGCTAGCGAGAGGTTGCATAGCAACAGCATCAACTTCCGGTAGACAGGCGAAGCTCTAGTATGCTCAACTGAAACGTTACAGTTCATTTTTCAGTATACTAAAATGAACTAATAGTATATAGTATGTAGTGTATACTCATTAAGTATGTAGTATACAGTATGTTAGTATGGGTATTCGAAACACAGTCCATGTTGGTATGCAGCTTTATTAATTCAATAATATATATACTTTTTTATATACATTTTTTCATCCAAGGGATCCTACAATATGATATCCTTGGTAAAAAAAATCTAAATGTAATGCTATAATGCCAGCTAGCTAGAGTATGAACTGTGGAATTAATTAAAATCATCATATGCAATTTGACATGCCCTGGAGTCGTCCAAGTGACGAGTTCACGTACTAATTTTACGTAATACTGGAGCTCCGCTTTCCTGGCGGAGAAGATGGCGGCTCCTGGACCGGGGGAGTATTTTAGCGTCGGCAGCCATATCTCTTGTCTTACCTGCTTGGGCCAGCGTCTGCAGGGAGAAGTGGTGGCCTTCGACTACCAGTCCAAGATGTTGACTTTGAGTATCCTTTCTCCATTTTAGGGTGCCATTGAATCATTGGCCTGTTTGCCTTCGGTGAGGGCCTGTCTGTAACCAACAAATGTCAAATAGTTATCCGCGCAGGCGTAATTGTAGCTAGCCGAATTGCTTAGCTAGCTTTGTCCCACTTAAAATATTTTGATACAATTCATTACTTTTGTATTACATTTTGCAAATATTGCTGGAGTTTTGCTCTGATCGTGTAGTTATTGCTTTCATGTGTTGTGAGCCAACGTAGAATTGCTGGTCCTAGGATCACTATTTTGCAGATCCCATTATGGCATCATGGCAGTTTCATTAACAGTATACAGTAATTGTTATTGGCTAGCGTGACGGTCTTGCTTACTGACTGACCAGCGCAGATGGTTTTGACATGCGATATAATATCATTCTTATTGCCACCTAACTGATTGCAATGTTAGGCAAATGACAATTAATTTCATTTCCTCAACGCTAACTAGCGACGTTCATTTACTGTTAGTTAGCAGCTAACATTAGCTTGCGTTTAGATAGCCAGCAAATTATAATTTATGCTACCATTTGACGCTGTTAAAAATATCAAGCATAAAGACAGTCTTAGTTATCAATCCGATTAACTAGCACGGCATGATTGACTTGTCAAAGTCAACTAGGTACCCTTGGGTCATCCACTATCGTTAGCTAGCCTAGCTTGTTAGCTAGCTACGGTAGTATGATGAAACATGCCGGTTCTGTCACTGTACAGTAACGCTAGTTAGCCAAAAGCGAATCTCATTGGTCAACTATATGGCTCTTCAATAAACCTTGGCCCAAGTAACTAGCTCAAAAAAACTATGGATTTCTCTCGTCAATCCACACGTTTGAGGGTGGGCATAGGACCACCATACATGTGCTCCAATGACTGGTTGTTAGTAGCCCTTGATCATGACTCAGTTCCATTACATTACACTTAAGTGGTTGGATGAAAGCGTCTCCTGTAGTAGTGGGTGGGGGTTGTTAAGATCCAACGGTCGGTCTGATCATTAAGATGCATAGCTTGCAGTGCAGTTTTGTATTTCTACCCCGCATTTTCTGTACTTGAGGCACATGTGCTTCTCTTTTCAACTAGCTAAAAGCTTGGTAGTTGGAGTGTGTGTATTTATGTTTGTATGCATGGTAAAACAACACGAGTAGAAAATATTAAGCTCATGCGGTGCTGACCTGTTGCACCCTCTACAACCACTGTGGTTATTATTTGACCCTGCTGGTCAAATATGACTGTTTGAACATCTATGAACATCTTGAATAACAATCTTGCCTTAATGCCATGTACTCTTATCTCCACCAGGCACAGCCAGATGAGGACTGGCCACCCCTCAGAGACTGGTTACTCTCTAGGTTTCTTCCTATGTTCCTGCCTTGCTAGGGTGTTTTTCCTAGCCACTGTGGTTCTATATCTACATTGTTTGGGGTTTTATGCTGGGTTTCTGTATAAGCAATGCGTGACATCTGCTGATGTGAAAAGGGCTTTATAAATACATTTGATTTGGTATACAGAACACACCACTGCCTAGTGCTGCACCCCCAACGCACTGCGCCATTGACAATGAATGACTTCCGCTGGAACAGTTTGATGCAGCCGGTGGACATAAAGACCTTAACTTTAAAATCAGAGAGAAATCATTTGAATAATACAGGTTAAATTGATACTCACCTCGATCGTGCAGAAGTGTAACGGGGGAAGTGTAACGGAAGTGTAGTTTAGTCTGATGGAGGCTCCGTAGCTGTAACTGCTACAGTAAGTGTGTCTTTATTTGAAGGATTCTTTCTCGCTGATGAAGGATTCTTTCTCACTGATGAAAGACGAGGGCCATATGTTTAGAAAGCCATTTCGCAAGCAATGATTATTGATGTTTCTTAACGTTAAAGATGCACTATGCAGAAATCGTTCCACCATTTCCTGGTTGCGCAAATCGTAGAAGTGCCTCTAATTTCCGTTGGTGACAAAACAAGCAAGTATAGTGTAGAGTTGTACCATCTAAACCGCTGTGAAAAATATTTTCCATAACCAACATTTTGTATTTTCAGCCATTTGAAGCTGGTGTTCCAAACCAAAAGTAATAGACGTAAGAACAAAACTTAACGGGCAGCATAGAAAAGGAACACAGAATAGATCTACCACTTCTTAGACTTGCTTTCAATGAGTGACAGATCTTTAACTTACATTTCTATGTGAATTTGTTCTGGCTGCCAAAAAAGTTACATATTGCAGCTTTAAAACACATCTCCGGCATTGGAGTTCACATAAGTCGTGGCCGAAGCTAATGGCTGAGAACTGTAGGGAGAAGGCAGAATGCTGCCTACAATTTCAGCGCTAGGTTGTCACATGCATGCTGCTATTGCCATTCCACTGTATTTTTTTTTCTCTTCTTGTTATACTAGTCCACTGAGACTGAAGATGTAGTTTAGCACTCACAGGGCTTCTCAATTTAATTGTAGATTAAATTGTCACTGAATGGCAGTGGCAGACAGAGACCCCACCAGAAACAAAGCATGCAAACATGTAACCACAGTTGCAATTCTTTCTGTGTTGTGGTTAAAGCCATAACTAGTTGGATGTTTTGTAGATGAATAAATCACATTTTATTAGTCACATGCGCCGAATACAACCGGTGTAGATCTTACAGTGAAATGCTTACTTACGAGCCCCTAACCAACAGTGCAGTTTCAAAAAATACAGATAAGAGAAGTTCAAGTAACAAGTAATTAAAGAGGAGCAATAAAAATATCAATCTATACAGGGGGGGTGCCGGTACAGAGTCAATGTGCGGGGGCACTGGTTAGTTGAGGTAGAATGTACATGTAGGTAGAGTTATTAAAGTGACCATGCATAATGACAACAGAGAGTGGTGGTGGGGGGGCAGGCAGGCAATGTGAATAGTGTGGGTAGCCATATGACTTGATGTTCAGGAGTCTTATGGCTTGGGGGTAGAAGCTGTTTAGAAGCCTCTTGGACCTAGACTTGACCCTCCGGTACCGCTTACCGTGTGTTAGCAGAGAGAACAGTCTATGACTAGGGTGGCTGGAGTCTTTGACACTTTTTGGGCCTTCCTCTGACACTGCCTGGTATAGAGATCCTGGATGGCAGATAGCTTGGCCCCAATGATGTACTGGGCCGTTCTGTAGTGCCTTGCGGTCAGAGGCTGAGCTGTTGCCATGCCAGTCAGGATGCTCTCGATGGTGCAGCTGTAGAACCGTTTGAGGATCTGAGGACCCATGCCAAATCTTTTCAGTCTCCTGAGGGGGGAGTAGGTTTTGTCGTGCCCGCTTCACTGTGTGCTTGGACAAAGTTAGTTTGTTGGTGATGTGGACACCAAGGAACTTGAATTTCTCAACCTTCTCCACTGCAGCCCGTCGATGAGAATGGGGGTGTGCTCGGTCGTCTTTTTCCTGTAGTTCACAATCAAGTCCTTTGTCTTGAACACAGGGAGAGGTTGTTGTCCTGGCACCACACTGCCAGGTCTCTGACCTCCTCCCTGTAGGCTGTCTCGTTGTTGTCGGTGATCAGTTGTGTCATCTGCAAATTTAATGATGGTCTTGGAGTCGTGCCTGGCCGTGCAGTCATGAGTGAACAGGGAGTACAGGAGGGGGCTGAGCACGCACCCCTGAGGGGCCCCTGTGTTGAGGATCAGCGTGGCGGATGTGTTGTTACCTACCCTTACCACCTGGGGTTGGCCTGTCAGGAAGTCCAGGATCCAGTTGCAGAGGGAGGTGTTTAGTCCCAGGGTCCTTAGCTAATTGATGAGCTTTGAGGGTGCTATGGTGTTGAATGCTGAGCTGTAGTCTATGTAAAGCATTCTCACATGGGTGTGTGTTCCTTTTGTCCAGGTGGGAAAGCGCAGTGTGGAGTGAAATAGAGACTGCATCATCTGTGGATCTGTTGGGGTGGTATGCAAATTGGAGTGGGTCTAGGGTTTCTGGGATGATGGTGTTGATGTGAGCCATGACTAGCCTTTCAAAGCACTTCATGGCTACAGACGTGAGTGCTTTGGGTCGGTAGACATTTAGGCAGGTTACCTTAGTGTTCTTGGGCACAGAGACTATAGTGGTCTGCTTAAAACATGTTGGTATTACACACTCGGACAGGGAGAGGTTGAAAATATCAGTTTAGGCACTTGTTAGTTGGTTAGCGCATGCTCGCAGTACACGTCCTGGTAATCCGTCTGGCCCTGCGGCCTTGTGACTGTTGACCTGTTTAAAGGTCTTACTCACATCGGCTGCGGAGAGCGTGATCACACAGTCTTCCGGTACAGCTGGTGCTCTCATGCATGTTTCTGTGTTATTTGCATAGCTCATCCGGTAGGCTCGTGTCACTGTGCAGCCCTCGGCTGTGCTTCCCTTTTGTAGTCTGTAATGGTTTGCAGGCCCTGCCACATTCGACTAACGTGAATAACATGCATGTTTTGTTCAGATGACATGATTGAAGTGGGATGTCCATCTTACCATGGTTTCCTGGTAGTTTTTGACAAGCTCTCCCAGAGGTGATAGATGCACCTCCAGGTTAATGTGTATTTTCATTATATAGGCCTAGATGTTAAACACTGTTGTGGAGGGACACACCACCTCTGCGTTTAGTGCCTTATGCGTAACATTTTGTGCCTTACATAGATTTATTCTGTTCCATTCATGCCTCTTCTTTCTCCAGGATGCTTTCTGTCATGCATTGCCATAACCTGGGAATGTTCTGTTCCATAAATGTTTGTTTTTATTTAAACTTGATTTAACTAGGCAAGTCCGTATAGAACAAATTCTTATTTACAATGATTGGCTGCCCCGGCCAAACCCTGGGCCAATTGTGCACCGCCCTATGGGACTCCCAATCACGGCCAGTTGTGATACAGCCTGGAATCGAACCAGGAACTGTAGTGACGCCTCTAGGGCTGAGATGCAGTGCCTTAGACTGCTCCGCCACTTGGGAGCCCTATCATGTCCCTCTACTTTCTCTAGGATGCTTCCTGTCATTCATTGCCATGCTATAACCTGGGAATGTTCTCCTGTGGCTGCAATAGGTGGCAGCATTTCCCTTGGTTGTCATTCCAGCTGACTATGACAGTACTGCTATGGCCTACCCCAAGACTTCCTCAGTCTCTAACCACAGCTGCTGGCAGGGAGCCATGTGCCTGGCAAGACTTCCTCAGTCTCTATCTAACCACAGCTGCTGGTGGAGTGCCATGTGACTTCCTCAGTCTACCACTCTATTATGTTGATCTACAGGTGTCTGAGATTTTTCATGTGGAGAATAGATCCTAATATTGATGGGGTGAATTGACCCTAATATTGATGGGGAGAATATACCCTAATATTGACGATTGATGGGGATAATAGACCCTCATAATGATTGACTCATTCTAACCCTGCTGATGGTGATATATTTGCTCAGTCAAATACCTGTAGAGTAGTAGAAGGCACTCAACGGATGAGGTGCAAGCAAAAAAATCATTAAGGCATTTGGAAGGAATAGGCGTGACTCTCACGTGAGAAATACGCCTGCCAAATGCTCAGTCAAATGGCTGGAATATTGTGTAGCATGACAGATATGCAGTCTTGACCGTTGGTAAAAAGGGGTGTTTTTGTATAGACTTAAAGTGAATCCTCCATATTTATCCACAGGTCTTGATTCTTTAAATGTCACTACTCTAGCCATGTGCTAGGATGCTTTTCTACTGTTACTGCTATTACTATGCATTCTGTGATGCTGCTACTATGCATTGGGTGATACTGCTGCTGCTACTATGCATTGGGTGATACTGCTGCTGCTACTATGCATTGGGTGATACTGCTGCTACTATGCATTGGGTGATACTGCTGCTACTATGCATTGGGTGATACTGCTACTGCTATGCATTGGGTGATACTGCTGCTGCTACTACTATGCATTGGGTGATACTGCTGCTGCTACTGCTATGCATTGGGTGATACTGCTGCTGCTACTATGCATTGGGTGATACTGCTGCTACTATGCATTGGGTGATACTGCTGCTACTATGCATTGGGTGATACTGCTGCTACTATGCATTGGGTGATACTGCTGCTACTATGCATTGGGTGATACTGCTACTGCTATGCATTGGGTGATACTGCTGCTGCTACTACTATGCATTGGGTGATACTGCTGCTGCTACTGCTATGCATTGGGTGATACTGCTGCTACTGCTATGCATTTGGTGATACTGCTGCTGCTACTGCTATGCATTTGGTGATACTGCTGCTGCTACTGCTATGCATTGGGTGATACTGCTGCTGCTTCTACTATGCATTGTGTGAACTGCTTCAGCAGACTGGTATAGGGATTGATTGAATATGTCCGTAAACACTACTACTATGCTGCTAGAATATGCATTGTGTGATACTGTTGCACTGCTGCATTGTGTGCTACTGCTGCTGCCGTGCATTGTGTGATACAGCTGGCTACTGATGCTGCTACTATTATGCATTGTGTGCTGCTGCTGCTACTAATATGCATTGTGTGATACTGCTGCTGCTACTATGCATTGTGTGGTGCTGCTGCTGATTAAAGTGGCTATTATGCATTGTGTGATGCTGCTACTATTATGCATTGTGTGATGCTGCTGCTGCTACTATTATGCATTGTGTGATGCTGCTGCTGCTATTAATATGCATTGTGTGATACTGCTGCTGCTTCTAATATGCATTGTGTGATACTGCTGCTACTACTACTATGCATTGTGTGATGCTGCTGCTACTAATATGCATTGTGTGATACTGCTGCTGCTACTACTATGCATTGTGTGCTACTGCTGCTGCTACTATGCATTGTGTGATACAGCTGCTGCTACTACTATGCATTGTGTGCTACTGCTGCTGCTACTATGCATTGTGTGATACAGCTGCTGCTACTAATATGCATTGTGTGCTACTGCTGCTACTACTACTATGCATTGTGTGATACTGCTGCTGCTACTATATGCATTGTGTGATACTGCTGCTGCTACTAATATGCATTGTGTGATACTGCTGCTGCTACTACTATGCATTGTGTGATACTGCTGCTGCTACTATGCATTGTGTGATACAGCTGCTGCTACTACTATGCATTGTGTGCTACTGCTGCTACTACTATGCATTGTGTGATACTGCTGCTACTACTACTATGCATTGTGTGATGCTGCTGCTACTACTACTATGCATTGTGTGATGCTGCTGCTGCTACTAATATGCATTGTGTGATGCTGCTGCTGCTACTACTATGCATCGTGTGCTACTGCTGCTGCTACTATGCATTGTGTGATACAGCTGCTGCTACTACTATGCATTGTGTGATACTGCTGCTACTACTATGCATTGTGTGATACTGCTGCTACTACTATGCATTGTGTGATACTGCTGCTGCTACTATGCATTGTGTGATACTGCTGCTGCTGCTACATTGTGTGATGCATTGTGTGCTATACTGCATTGTGTGCTGCTACTACTATGCATTGTGTGATACTGCTGCTGCTACTATGCGTTGTGTGCTACTGCTGCTACTACTATGCGTTGTGTGCTACTGCTGCTACTACTATGCATTGTGTGATGCTGCTACTATTATGCATTGTGTGATGCTGCTGCTGCTACTAATATGCATTGTGTGATACTGCTGCTACTACTATGCATTGTGTGGTGCTGCTGCTACTATTATGCATTGTGTGATGCTGCTACTATTATGCATTGTGTGATGCTGCTGCTGCTACTATTATGCATTGTGTGATGCTGCTGCTGCTATTAATATGCATTGTGTGATACTGCTGCTGCTTCTAATATGCATTGTGTGATACTGCTGCTACTACTACTATGCATTGTGTGATGCTGCTGCTACTAATATGCATTGTGTGATACTGCTGCTGCTACTACTATGCATTGTGTGCTACTGCTGCTGCTACTATGCATTGTGTGATACAGCTGCTGCTACTACTATGCATTGTGTGCTACTGCTGCTGCTACTATGCATTGTGTGATACAGCTGCTGCTACTAATATGCATTGTGTGCTACTGCTGCTACTACTACTATGCATTGTGTGATACTGCTGCTGCTACTAATATGCATTGTGTGATACTGCTGCTGCTACTAATATGCATTGTGTGATACTGCTGCTGCTACTACTATGCATTGTGTGATACTGCTGCTGCTACTATGCATTGTGTGATACAGCTGCTGCTACTACTATGCATTGTGTGCTACTGCTGCTACTACTATGCATTGTGTGATACTGCTGCTGCTACTACTATGCATTGTGTGATGCTGCTGCTACTACTACTATGCATTGTGTGATGCTGCTGCTACTATGCATTGTGCTACTAATATGCATTGTGTGATGCTGCTGCTGCTACTACTATGCATCGTGTGCTACTGCTGCTGCTACTATGCATTGTGTGATACAGCTGCTGCTACTACTATGCATTGTGTGATACTGCTGCTACTACTATGCATTGTGTGATACTGCTGCTACTACTATGCATTGTGTGATACTGCTGCTGCTACTATGCATTGTGTGATACTGCTGCTGCTACTATGCATTGTGTGATACTGCTGCTGCTACTATGCATTGTGTGATACTGCTGCTGCTACTATGCGTTGTGTGCTACTGCTGCTACTACTATGCGTTGTGTGCTACTGCTGCTACTACTATGCATTGTGTGCTGCTGCTGCTACTACTATGCATTGTGTGCTGCTGCTGCTACTACTATGCATTGTGCATTGGCTGCTGCTACTATGCATTGTGTGCTGCTGCTACTACTATGCATTGGGTGATACTGCTGCTGCTACTACTATGCATTGTGTGATACAGCTGCTGCTACTACTATGCATTGTGTGCTACTGCTGCTACTACTATGCATTGTGTGATGCTGCTACTATGCATTGGGTGATACTGCTGCTGCTACTATGCATTGTGTGCTGCTGCTACTATGCATTGGGTGATACTGCTGCTGCTGCTACTATGCATTGTGTGATGCTGCTACAGCAGCTGCTGCTACTATGCATTGTGTGCTACTGCTGCTACTACTATGCATTGTGTGATGCTGCTACTATGCATTGGGTGATACTGCTGCTGCTACTATGCATTGTGTGCTGCTGCTACTATGCATTGTGTGCTGCTGCTACTATGCATTGTGTGCTGCTGCTACTATGCATTGTGTGCTGCTGCTGCTATGCATTGTGTGCTGCTGCTGCTGCTACTATGCATTGTGTGCTGCCGCTATGCATTGTGTGCTGCCGCCACTACTGTGCATTGTGTGCTGCTACTACTATAACGGACTGTAGTTGATCCGTGATCTGTACGGATCACCCAGCCCCCCACGGTTCGGCACGCAAGTGAAGCGCGGATCAATTGCAAAGTTTTACCATCATAGTGTGAAATACAGTTTTTGTCTGCCGCTGTAACTTTTTTAAAGTAATAATTCCCATAATCTCGATGCAGAGTTGCTTTGAGAAGATGGACAAGACCGATGCGTGTTTTGTTTTACTCTGAAGCCTGAAAGTTGATTTGTCTTTTATTTATTTTTTTAAATGAGTTGTGTACTGTTCATGTGAACGGGCCTGCAGGTAGCCTCGTGGTTAGAGCGTTGGACTTGTAACTGAAAGGTTGCAAGATTGAATCCCTGACAAGGTAAAAAGGCAGTTAACCCGCTGTTCCTAGGTCATTGAAAATAATCATTTGTTCTTAACTGACTTGCCTAGTTAAATAAAGGTAAAATAAGAAAATGTTGAATCCCAACGAATCAATCCTGGATGCTCGCGTTCCATAAAGCAAAGAAGAACAAAAGAGCAGTGACAGCCATGGCTGGCAGAGGAGGTGAAGAACTGGAAAAGCCTCCCGCTTCATTTAAGTCTCATGTATAGGAGCATTTAGGCTTCCCTGTCAAATATGATGACAGAAGAAGGGTGGTGGACAACACCATTACGGTGTGTAGTTATTGTGCCACAAGAAAGCTGTATGATCATGGAAATGCATGTTCAAACCCTGGTGTGTCAGTGACGGCAGCCAACTCAGCCAAGAGACAACTTCTCACTGCGACATTTAAGTGCTTTGCTGCAGAATCATACCGGGCTGAAGCCATCACAATCTATTGGGATGTTTATCACTGTAGACATGAGGCCATACTCTGTTGTGGAAAACAAAGGGTTTAAAAATTTGGTGAAAGTGCTTGAGCCATGCTACAAAATCCCCTCGCGCACCCAATTCAGTATGAAGATTGTGCCAGATCGTTATGAAAAGAGAAATATCAAAATTGAGCACTGACACTTCACCATCTGTGTCCATGATCCAACCTCTGAGAACAAGGATTCTACAATCCATGGCCCCAAGTGAGGAAGACAGCACCATCACTAGAGATGTCAAGGCTGCCATTAGAGATGACCTGAACCCCAGATACCCCCCCCCCAATGTACAGGACTACCTTCATAGATCTACTGCACTGGATCCAAGGTTTAAGTCCCGGTCTGTTCAAGTCTCGTTCTCACCTAGACCCTGCCCTATGCCGGAGGCCATGCAGTGATCTCACCACTAGGATTGTGACCACTGAAGAGGTAAAAAAAAAAAGTGTGAATTACTTAAATATACTGCAGTCTAATCTTAGTCAATGCTATTGCTCTTAGAATCATCCATTTTTTTTTTTTGAATAATAATGGATTTTATTAAATGTTATTGCCGGAATTGATAGTTATATGAAAATAAATAATCAGTTAGTTTAATAGATCAAGTCATTTCTTTCTGCAGGGTCAAGCCACCGAGCCGACAGGAGCAGACTCGGAGGCATTTCCTCCACAAAATAATTTGGCCAAGAAGGAGCTTTTCGGGGAGACCTTTTGCCAGCAAGGACACAGGCAAGACTTTTGCCAACACCATCAAAGAGGAGGCATCCTACAAGGCAGCAAGCGGCATTCCAGTGGATGGTGATCCACTGACATGGTGGAAAATCAATGAGTGTAAATACCCTCACATTGTCATGGTGGCAAGATGCTGCCTGGCACTTCAGTTCCTAGCGAGAGGGTGTTCTCCACGGCAGGGGACATAGTGACTGCAAAGAGGTCTACCCTCTCCCCAGACAATGTAGACATCCTCATCTTTTAGAAAAATCATTTGAAGTTAAGCTCAGGTTTGCTTTCTTTCTTGACTTTTTTTTGATGACGTGGACACAGGCTATTTTTTCATTCACTGTTCAAAGGAAGCAGGTATGATGCCTCATACTGCACTTTAATTTAACAATTGAGTATTGAATATTTTATTTTAAGATTTTATTTAAACCTTAAAGTTTTTCTTTAAGTGTTCTTTTAAGTAATAAATGGAAAGCAGTTATATTTGTCTCAGCTTTTTTTTCTGATCTGAAAAATGATCCGATCTGTGACTCAACCTTGATCCGAACCACAACTTTTTATTTATATTATTAGTTCCACTACTACTACGCATTGTGTACTACTACTCAGGTTGTTTACCTTGACTTGAGTTCCTCCCAGAATGTGATCCCTCCAGCAGAAAGCCAAATCTCCACGACGTCATCCTGATCAATTTAGACTATGTTTCTGAAGTGGATATAATAAATGATCGCACTGAAACGCCTCCTCTAGCATCACTGAATGTTAGCAAGGTAAGCCCTCATCTGCTGTCATACTGTAGGTCCCGCAAATTCAGCCAGTTCCACTGCTTTTTCATTCTGCCACTCTAATCAGGGACTGATTTAGACCTGGGTCACCGTGTGTGTGAAATTATCAGGTAGAACAGAACCAGGAGTATTCCTGACCTCGGCGGGTAAGATTTGAATACCCTTACTGTAGATGCTGCTTGACTTTGTGTATCCTAGCCTAGGCTTTAGTCGGGATTCTTTGTTCTTATGATTAGCCTATTTGTATGGAAAACAAAATCTGGTACTTTTTTTTTGTACATCTTATGAACAGGCCAGGCCCACTGTTAGGTTACTTGAGATGAGATGACTTGAGTTCCATTTGTCACCTGTCTCAAATAATCACCCATCTGAGCCAGTCATTGTTAAATCTTCCTTGTCAACTTTCTCATCCCATTTTTCTGATCATGGCTATGAATTGTGTTTTCAAATGTAAGTGAAAGTTGCATCTTGCGCCTATTCCCTTCAAATGCATTTATATACTGAACAAAAATTAATGCAACAATTTCAAAGATGACGAGTGCGCAGGTGAGCTTCCCTGAGACAGTTTGTACAGATCCTTCGGTTGTCCACAGTTTCATCAGCTCTCTGGGTGGCTGGTCTCAGATGATCCTGCAGGTGAAGAAGCTGGATGTGGAGGTCCTGGGCTGGCGTGGTTGGACGTACTGACAAATTCTCTAAAACGACATTGCAGTTTTTGCACAAAATTTGAGAGAGAGACACTTTTTGTGAATATGGAACATTTCTGGGATCTTTTATTTCATCTCATGAAACATGGGACCAACACTTTGCGGTTACATTTTTGTTCAGCGTAGGTTTTGATTGCACCTTGACTCAAGTTGGTTGACTGCCTTCAAATTCCCTCCTAACTTTCTCCTCCCTGCCATCTTTCTCCAAGCTTGCCAATCGAGCACGGTCAGAGAAGGAGGACAAGCTATCCCAAGCATATGCAATCAGTGCTGGGGTTTCTGTGGAGGGCCAGCATCTATTCCAGACTATTCACAAAACGTAAGTGCCTTTTTCAATTAAATAATATTAATTTCATAGGGGCAGAGTGTCGTTGGGCAGCATTGTCTACTGGTTATAATATATCTGACACGGGCAGATGATTCTTTATGGATCCCAGGCCGCCACTGGGCCTACTGAATTTCCTTTCCAGTTGTAATGGCCAGGTTTAGAGGCAGGTGATTTGAATACGTCCCACGTTAGGTCAACACGAATTCAAACATTGGAAATCTTTGTTTAAATTGGTACGACAATCCCAGCTCCGACACCTCCGTTTTTCCACACACGGCCAACGCGGTGCGACTGATGATCAACTGCTGTGCACACGAACTAAGTGATAGCACCTCGGGCGGCAAGATTCTCATTGAGAATTGGATAAAGGCATTCACCTACTTAGTTGTCCCGCATCTCCCCAATTTAATTTACCTTTATTTAACCAGGCAAGTCAGTTAAGAACACATTCTTATTTTCAATGACGGCCTGGGAACAGTGGGTTAACTGCCTGTTCACGGGCAGAACGACAGATTTGTACCTTGTCAGCTCAGGGGTTTGAACTCACAACCTTCCGGTTACTAGTCCAACGCTCTAACCACTAGGCTACCCTGCCGCCCCGATGTCTGTATCCCTATCTACCTTTACAGATGATAGGCTTAGATAATCTAATAATTTATAAGAGTAAGTTTTAGCTTCATAAATAAAAATGATTCAATTAAGATTTCATGCTTTATTTCACAATATTAGATTAAAACGCATTTTAGTGGTTTAAATAGACCTGACTCCTCAGCTCAAGGACTGTTTGACCCGTTAAATGATTTGATGTGTACTATGTTCTGCAGCATCAAAGACTGTAAATGGCAGGAGAAGAACATAATGGTGATGGACGACGTTGTGATCTCACCGCCATACCAGGCTGACAACTGCAAAGGCAAAGAGGGAAGTGCTTTAAGTCATGTACGCAAAATAGTGAGTATCGCTTCCCTACTCCACCTACATCTGTCTACCTACTACAACTTTTAGGTCTGTCCACCTACCCGCTGCGGTTAGGTCTGTCCACCTACAGTTGAAGTTGGAAGTTTACATACACATTAGCCAAATACATTTAAACTCAGTTTTTCACAATTCCTAATATTTAATCCTAGTAAAAATCCCCCGTCTTAGGTCAGTTAGGAACACCACTTTTTTATTTTAACAATGTGAAATGTCAGAATAATAGTAGAGAGAATGATTGCTTTATTTCAGCTTTTATTTCTTTCATCGCATTCCTAGTGAGTCAGAAGTTTACATACACTCAATTAGTATTTGGTAGCATTGCCTTTAGATTGTGTAACTTGGGTCAAACGTTTCGGTAAGCCATCTACAATCGTCCCAAGGATGAACCAGACTTGTGACGGTCTTGGCTGAGTTCTTTTGATTTTCCCATGATGTCAAGCAAAGAGGCACTGAGTTGAAAGGTAGGCCTTGAAATACATCCACAGGTACACCTCCAATTGACTCAAATTTGGTCAATTAGAATCAGAATTACATAATTGTCTGGAATTTTCCAAGCTGTTTAAAAGCAGTCACCTGAGTGTATGTACACTTCCGACCCACTGGAATTGTGACACAATAAGTGAAATAATCTGTAAACAGTTGTTGGAAATATTACTTGTCATGAACAAAGTAGATGTCCTAACCGACTTGCCAAAACTATAGTTTGTTAACAAGAAATTTGTGGAGAGGTTGAAAAATGAGTTTTAATGACTCCAATTTAAGTGTATGTAAACTTCTGACTTAAACTGTACCTAGGACTGTCCACCATTACTGCTACGACTGTCAGGTCTGTCCACCATTACTGCTACGACTGTCAGGTCTGTCCACCATTACTGCTACGACTGTCAGGTCTGTCCACCATTACTGCTACGACTGTCAGGTCTGTCCACCATTACTGCTACGACTGTCAGGTCTGTCCACCATTACTGCTACGACTGTCAGGTCTGTCCACCATTACTGCTACGACTGTCAGGTCTGTCCACCATTTACTGCTACTGCTGTCAGGTCTGTCCACCATTTACTGCTACTGCTGTCAGGTCTGTCCACCATTTACTGCTACTGCTGTCAGGTCTGTCCACCATTTACTGCTACTACTGTCAGGTCTGTCCACCATTACTGCTACTACTGTCAGGTCTGTCCACCATTACTGCTACGACTGTCCACCATTACTGCTACGACTGTCAGGTCTGTCCACCATTTACTGCTACTACTGTTAGGTCTGTCCATCCATTACTGTTAGGGTCTGTCCATCCATTACTGTTAGGGTCTGTCCACCATTACTGCTACTGCTGTTAGGTCTGTCCACCATTACTGCTACTACTGTTAGGTCTGTCCATCCATTACTGTTAGGTCTGTCCATCCATTACCGTTACTACTGTCAGGTCTGTCCACCATTTACTGCTACTGCTGTTAGGTCTGTCCACCATTACTGCTACTGCTGTTAGGTCTGTCCACCATTACTGCTACTGCTGTTGGGTCTGTCCATCCATTACTGTTGGGTCCGTCCGTCCATCCATTACTGTTGGGTGTCAGGTCTGTCCATCCATTACTGTTGGGTCCGTCCGTCCATCCATTACTGTTAGGTCTGTCCACCATTACTGTTGGGTCTACTTACTGTTAGGTCTGTCCATCCATTACTGTTGCTACTTACTGTTGGGTCTGTCCATCCATTACTGTTGGGTCCGTCCGTCCGTCCATCCATTACTGTTGGGTCCGTCCGTCCGTCCATCCATTACTGTTGGGTCCGTCCGTCCGTCCATCCATTACTGTTGGGTCCGTCCATCCATTACTGTTGGGTCCGTCCGTCCATCCATCCATTACTGTTGGGTCCGTCCGTCCATCCATCCATTACTGTTGGGTCCGTCCGTCCGTCCATCCATTACTGTTGGGTCCGTCCGTCCGTCCATCCATTACTGTTGGGTCCGTCCGTCCATCCATTACTGTTGGGTCCGTCCGTCCATCCATTACTGTTGGGTCCGTCCGTCCATCCATTACTGTTGGGTCCGTCCATCCATTACTGTTGGGTCCGTCCATCCATTACTGTTGTCCGTCCATCCATTACTGTTGGGTCCGTCCATCCATTACTGTTGGGTCCGTCCATCCATTACTGTTGGGTCCGTCCGTCCGTCCATCCATTACTGTTGGGTCCGTCCGTCCGTCCATCCATTACTGTTGGGTCCGTCCGTCCGTCCATCCATTACTGTTGGGTCCGTCCGTCCGTCCATCCATTACTGTTGGGTCCGTCCGTCCATCCATTACTGTTGGGTCCGTCCGTCCATCCATTACTGTTGGGTCCGTCCGTCCATCCATTACTGTTGGGTCCGTCCGTCCGTCCATCCATTACTGTTGGGTCCGTCCGTCCGTCCGTCCATCCATTACTGTTGGGTCCGTGTCCGTCCATCCATTACTGTTGGGTCCGTCCCGTCCATCCATTACTGTTGGGTCCGTCCGTCCGTCCATCCATTACTGTTGGGTCCGTCCGTCCGTCCATCCATTACTGTTGGGTCCGTCCTCCATCCATTACTGTTGGGTCCGTCCGTCCATCCATTACTGCTACTGCTGTTGGGTCCGTCCGTCCGTCCATCACTGTTGGGTCTGCTACTGCTGTGTTGGGTCCGGGTCCGTCCATTACTGTTGGGTCCGTCCATCCATTACTGTACTGCTGTTAGGTCTGTCCGTCCACCATTACTGTTGGGTCCGTCCGTCCGTCCATTATTGGGTGCCGTGTCCATTAGTTGTCCGTCCGTCCACCATTACTGCTGTCCGTCCGTCCGTCCATTACTGTTGTCCGTGTCCACCATTACTGTTGTTCCGTCCGTCCACCATTACTGCTACTGCTGTTGGGTCCGTCCGTCCATCCATTACTGCTACTGCTGTTGGTCCGTCCACCATTACTGCTACTGCTGTTGGGTCCGTCCGTCCATCCATTACTGCTACTGTGTTGGGTCCGTCCATCCATTGCTGTTAGGTCCGTCCACCATTGCTGTTAGGTCCGTCCACCATTACTGCTACTGCTGTTAGGTCCGTCCACCATTGCTGCTGCTAGGTCCGTCCACCATTGCTGTTAGGTCCGTCCACCATTGCTGTTAGGTCCGTCCACCATTGCTGTTAGGTCCGTCCACCATTGCTGTTAGGTCCGTCCACCATTGCTGTTAGGTCCGTCCACCATTGCTGTTAGGTCCGTCCACCATTGCTGTTAGGTCCGTCCACCATTGCTGTTAGGTCCGTCCACCATTGCTGCTAGGTCCGTCCATCCATTGCTGCTAGGTCCGTCCATCCATTGCTGCTAGGTCCGTCCATCCATTGCTGCTGTTAGGTCCGTCCACCATTACCATTGCTGTTAGGTCCGTCCATCCATTACTGCTACTGCTGTTAGGTCCGTCCATCCATTACTGCTACTGCTGTTAGGTCCGTCCATCCATTACTGCTACTGCTGTTAGGTCCGTCCATCCATTACTGCTACTGCTGTTAGGTCCGTCCATCCATTACTGCTACTGCTGCTAGGTCGGTCCATCCATTACTGCTACTGCTGCTAGGTCGGTCCATCCATTACTGCTACTGCTGTTAGGTCGGTCCATCCATTACTGCTACTGCTGCTAGGTCGGTCCATCCATTACTGCTACTGCTGCTAGGTCGGTCCATCCATTACTGCTACTGCTGTTAGGTCGGTCCATCCATTACTGTTAGGTCGGTCCATCCATTACTGTTAGGTCCATCCATCCATTACTGTTAGGTCCGTCCATCCATTACTGTTAGGTCCGTCCATCCATTACTGTTAGGTCCGTCCATCCATTACTGTTAGGTCCGTCCATCCATTACTGTTAGGTCCGTCCATCCATTACTGTTAGGTCCGTCCATCCATTACTGTTAGGTCCGTCCATCCATTACTGTTAGGTCCGTCCATCCATTACTGCTAGGTCCGTCCATCCATTACTGTTAGGTCCGTCCATCCATTACTGTTAGGTCCGTCCATCCATTACTGCTAGGTCCGTCCATCCATTACTGCTAGGTCCGTCCATCCATTACTGCTAGGTCCGTCCAACATTACTGCTAGGTCCGTCCAACATTACTGCTACTGCTGTTAGGTCCGTCCATCCATTACTGCTACTGCTGTTAGGTCCGTCCATCCATTACTGTTAGGTCCGTCCATCCATTACTGTTAGGTCCGTCCATCCAACATTACTTACTGTTAGGTCCGTCCAACATTACTGTTAGGTCCGTCCAACATTACTGCTACTGCTTTTAACAACATTACTGTTAGGTCCGTCCAACATTACTGTTAGGTCCGTCCAACATTACTGCTAGGTCCGTCCAACATTACTGTTTGGTCCGTCCACCCATTACTGTTACTACTGCTAATACTGTTAGGTCTGTCAATGCATTGCCTTTGTTGTGTAAAAATTCTACAATTAACGTCATTTGCACTTTTTCTTACTATTTGTTACCATAACAAAAGTTATTGATCATACATCTCAAGTTGTCTTCCCCTGTCCTTCCTCTGCAGGTTGAGAAACATTTTAGAGACTTGGAAAGTCAGAAGCAACGTTCACAAGCACAGCAAACACAGAACTCCACGTTATCATCTTGAGTCAGCGCAGTGTGGGTCGGGCCAGCCAGGGAATGCAACACTGTGGCGGGCTGGTGGACGGCACTGCGGGCAGTCTGTCTCGACTGCAGGACGAGGTTGGCATTCCTAGCCCTCCTTGTCAGAGACCAGGAGGATCCAGCGCTGAAGAGCACTGGGTCCAGAAGATCAAAAAAAGAGGAAAAGACTTCATCTTAAATTAGACTTTATAAAGATAATTTAAAACATCAGCCATGAAGCAACCATATAGTTAAAGGAAACTAACTTCATCTCACTCATCCCTCCCATCAATCCATCATCGTCCTCTTCTCCCCAATGGCTTTTCTCCTTTTCCATAAATTTCATTTATTCAAAAAGAGAAAAATAGACCAGTCAAAAGCTTGTTACCTTTATTTTCTGTCCGTTTCCTTTTTGTTGCTATATCCATGTTCTGCAAGTGTCTGTTTTTCTGTATTTTAAACAAAACGTGACTTGAAATGCCACACTTTAAAAGACATTTTCTAAAATAAAAGTAACAAATTCTGACTCTAATACAGTAATTTCAATAGCTTTTTGCGAGGCAAAGAACAGAAACCTTTTGAAAGAGTCAAGATGGCAAATTGATTTCCTGTTAGGTATTTGTACAATTGTGTTATATGGAACATTGTCTCTGCAAAAGAATGGTCAGTCAATAGTGCAGTAGGCCTCATTAAACAACTGTCCACTGCACTCATGTTTCTGTTCACATGAAGTGAAACCGAATGTGAGCTCTCGCGAGATCAGTCTGGTTTTACAAGGCTCCAGTAGGCTACCGTTTAATCATGACTGTATTCAATGTGCATGGTCAAACCTGGCACGCCACCCTTTATACACCTGACCATTTACACGCTGTCCCGTTAACTAAAACATTAGACTGGTATTGGTGCCATTTAAAGTACAGATATGTATCATGTAAGTTGTTCAATCGGTCCCATTTTCTAGAATTTGACTACACAGCCATTGTTATTTTCTCATTAGAAATAGATTTTATTACAGAGAACTGACCTCACAGAATCCAGCCCTTCATTACCTGGACATTCAATGAATTCAAATGCGAAACGGATTCTTATTTCTCCAATGCTGGCCCCTGCTGTGCTGCTGCTTCAAAGAACTCCGGACAGAGGATACAGAACAAGATGGGTGAAGGGAGGCTAAGTTGTCATACCAATGGACTGTAAATTACAGGTCATTTCAGTGTCAGTGATGTTACCTGTCAAAGTAGGAAGTGAGAATCTGCAGGTAATGTCAATACGTTCCACCGGGTACCTGCTGGTCTGATCATGGAGAAGACTAATTCATGGACTGCTGGAGACCTGATTGGACAGGGGCCGTGCTTCCCAACTCCAGACCTCGAGTACCACCACCCCCCCCCCAAGCACACATTTTTATTGTAACCCAAGAGAAACTCACCTGATTCAAGTCACTGAGGGCTCTGGTTAGTTGACTCAGGTGTGGGAACACTGGACTAGGGTGTGTATTTTTTGTTGATTGAACCTTTATTTAACCTGGAAGTCCCATTACGGTCAGAAGACCTCTTTTTCTATTGCATATTTAGATTGACTGCGTACTAGATAATGAGGCTGTATAAGTCAGAGGAATATGGTGGGAGGGGCTATTGTAATGAATGGAATGGTATCAAACATGTTGGACTCCGTTACATTGATTCCATTACAGCCATTACAGTGGGCCTGTCCTATAGCCCCTCTCACCAGATTCCTCTGATAAGTCTTTGTGTTGCTGAATGACATCTCATCAAACATAATGTTCAAGATGGTTTAATATTGTGGCAAAAAACAAATCCCTATTATGGGAGTCCACCCAAAATGGACCATCATACTTGATCTATTTAATTGCTAACTTTCAACATTCACCAACAGCATCAACTATGAACTGCATCACATGACCATATCTGTCCCCATAACAGCTACATTGTTTAAAAAAAATAAAAACAAACAGACCAACAAAATCTAAGGGGATCCAATTTGGGAATTGGATGACGATAACCATATGCAAACAGTGACAGTCTGGTACAACGGTGGTAGGTCTGATTACCAACAATGAGACAGCCTACAGGGAGGAGGTGAGAGCACTGGTGGAGTGGTGCCAGGTAAATAACGTCAACATAAAGGAACTGATCGTGAATGACAGGAGAGAGTACGCTCCCATCCACATCAACGGGGCCGCAGGGGAGAGGGTCAAAAACATCACTGACAACCTGAAATAGTCCCTTCACAAAGACAGCGTGGTGAAGGCACAACAGTGCCTATTCAACCTTGGAAGGCTGAAATAATTTGTCTTGGCCCCCCCAAGATCCTCACAAACTTCTACAGATGCACCATTGAGAGCATCCTGTGTGGCTGTATCGCCGGAGGGTGGTGCAGTCAGCCCATCGTGTCACCGGGGGCATACTGCCTAAACTCCAGGACATCTACAGTACCCAGTGTCACAGAAAGGTCAAGAAGATCATCATCGAGGACCTCAGTCACGCGTGCCACAGCCTGTACACCTCGCTACCATCGAGAAAGCAGAGACCGTACAGGTATATCAAAGCTGGGACCGAGAGCCTTAGAAATCACTTCTATCTCCAGGCCATCAGACTGTTAAGTCACCACCAGCCTTAGTCACTGTTCTAGCCAGCTACCACCTGGTACTCTACCCTGCTGCTCTATGTAAATAGTCATTGAACACTGGTCACTTTAATAATGTTTACATAATGTTTTACCCACTTTATATGTACACTGTACAAAATATGCTCTTTCCATGACAGACTGACCGGGTGAATGCTATGATCACTTATTGATGTCACTTGTTAAGTCTACTTCTATCAGTGTAGATAAAAGGGAAGAGATGGGTTAAATAAGGATTTTTAAGCCTTAAGACAATTGAGACATGGATTGTGTGCCATTGAGGCTGTTGTGACATATACTATTTCTAGTAATGGGGTAACCTATATAACTACTGTTGTACACACCTTTTCCGTTCATATACTGTCTATACACGAATATATGTGAATATATTCCTGTCTCTGACCTTGCTCGTTCATATATTTCCTCATTTCTTTATGGATTATGTGTGTATAGTTTATTTTTATTGCCAGGTATTACTGCACTGTTGGAGCTAGAAACAAGCATTTTACCTCATCTGCGTACGCTATCAATAAACTTAGATTTTATACATCCTCCAGATTCAGAAATGAGACCTACATGTACAGCACAGTTTTTTAATAATGCTAGGTCTGAGTGTGTTGCTCGTTCTGAGTCACTACATGTTAGAATCACCTGTGGCAGCGATTACAGCTGTGAGTCTTTCTGGGTAAGTCTTTGCACACCTGGACTACAATATATGCACATTATTCTTAAAAAAAAAAAATCAAGGTCGGTCAAGTTGGTCGTTGATCATTGCAAGACATCACTTTTCAAGTCTTGCCATAGATTTTCAAGCACATTTAATTAAAAACTGTAACTAGGCCACTCTGGAACATTCAACGTCATCTTGGTAAGCTACTGCAGTGTATATTTGGCCTTATGTTATAGGTTATTGTCCTGCTGAAAGTTGAATTTGTCTCCCAGGGTCTGGTGGAAAGCAGCCTGAACAAGGTTTTCCTATAGGATTTTTTTTGTTGTTGCTTATTTTATTACATTTATTTTTATTCTAAATAAACTCAGTCCTTGTCGATTACAAGCATACCCATAACATGATGCAGCCATTCCTGGAAGCTGATAATGTCCCAGTTTTACCATGGCATGCATACTCACCAGACATGTCACCCATTGAGCATGTTTGGGATGCTCTGGATCAACGTGTATGACATCGGGTTCCAGTTCCCGCCAATATCCAACTTTGCACAGCCATTGAAGAGGGGTGGGACAACATTCCACAGGCCACAATCAACAGCCTGATCAACTATGTGAAGGAGATGTCGTGCTGTTTGAGGCAAATGGTGGTCACACCACATACTGACTGGTTTTCTGAT
Source organism: Oncorhynchus tshawytscha (assembly GCF_018296145.1). Lineage (NCBI taxonomy): Eukaryota > Metazoa > Chordata > Actinopteri > Salmoniformes > Salmonidae > Oncorhynchus > Oncorhynchus tshawytscha. The sequence continues at coordinate 88,726,712 of NC_056429.1, read as the reverse complement.
CCACACTCATACTTGAAAAAAAAGTTTTCTGTGACCAACATATGGATATCTGTATTCCTAGTCATGTGAAATCCATAGAGTAGGGCCTAATGAATTTATTTCAATTGACTGATTTTCTTATATGAACTGTAACTCTGTGAAATCTTTGAAATTGTTGCATGTTGCCTTTTATATTTTTGTTCAGTGTAATTACCTCAAATTAAATGTGTGCTTTTGGCGAATGAACGATTGACAAACAACCTTGACAAAGCATTAAAGTACAGTGTATCATTTAGATTAGAAAATAATTCCTTTCCAGGCCCTATCATCCTTCTCTTTCCTGGAGAGAATCGCCCTCTGCTACAACTGGCTGCGTTGGCTCCAGCCTGACTCCAATGGTCTATCCTCTTTCCTGGAGAGAATGGGCCTCAGCTACAACTGGCTGAGTTGGCTCCCGCCTGACTCCAATGGTCTATCCTCTTCCCTGGAGACGACAGAGATGGAGACTCACCGAAGAAGCAGATGATGTTGCTACCATCAAAACGTTTTTCAAAATCATGAACAAACTTTATTTCAGTGGGGGGATTTGTTGGTCATGAGAACATTGATGTGATCAACTGAGCATCAACAGTATTGTAGTCACCTCAAGCCATTAGCTAGTGACCTCATCAAGACATGGGATCTCTTGGGGTAACAGCTGAGGTGTTAGGTTGACAGTCCCGTGGTTCAAGCCCTGATTGGGACTATCCTATGACTTCGCTGAGGTGTTTGGCTAACAGTCCCAAGGTCCAATGTTCAAGCCCTGTTTGGGACTACCCTCTGACTTCACTAAGGTGTTTGGTTGACAGTCCCAAGGTTCAAGACAAAGTTCAAGACCTGGTTGTGGTTGGGACTACCCTCTGACTTCGCTACAGTATATTAACGGATGTTTTTACCTCAAATGTCCATCTGTATCATGCCAGGTGTCAGCCAAGGAGACCCACAACCTGGCCTCTCTGAAGCTGATCCCCCACTACCTGGCCTCTCTGAAGCTGATCCCCCACTACCTGGCCTCTCTGAAGCTGATCCCCCACTACCTGGCCTCTCTGAAGATGATTTCCCACTACCTGGCCTCTCTGAAGCTGATCCCCCACTACCTGGCCTCTCTGAAGATGATCTCCCCCTACCTGGCTGATCCCCACTACTCCTCTGAAGATGATCCCCCAGCTACCTGGCTCTCTGGCTGATCCCCCACTACCTGGCCTCTCTGAAGCTGATCCCCCACTACCTGGCCTCTCTGAAGCTGATCCCCACTACCTGGCCTCTCTGAAGATGATCTCCCACTACCTGGCCTCTCCGTAGCTGATCCCTCACTACCTAGCCTCTCTGAAGCTGATCCCCACTACCTGGCCTCTCTGAAGATGATCTCCCAGGCCTCTCTGAAGCTGATCCCCCACTACCTAGCCTCTCTGAAGCTGATCCCCCACTACCTGGCCTCTCTGAAGCTGATCCCCCACTACCTGGCCTCTCTGAAGATGATCTACCCTGGCCTCTCTGAAGATGATCTCCCACTACCTGGCCTCTCTGAAAGCCTGATGATCCCCCACTACCTACCTGGCCTCTCTGAAGATGATCCCCCACTACCTGGCCTGAAGCTGAACTACCTGGCCTCTCTGAAGCTGATCCCCTACCTGGCCTCTCTGACTACCTGGCCTCTCCGTCTGAAGCCTGATCCCCCACTACCTGGCCTCTCTGACCCCCACTGGCCTCTCTGAAGCTGATCCCCCACTACCTGGCCTCTCTGAAGATGATCTCCCACTACCTGGCCTCTCGGAAGCTGATCCCCCACTACCTGGCCTCTCTGAAGATGATCCCCCACTACCTGGCCTCTCTGAAGCTGATCCCCTGGCCTCTCTGAAGCTGATCCCTGACCTGGCCTCTCTGACCTGGCCTCTCTGAAGCTGATCCCCTACTACCTGGCCTCTCTGAAGATGATCTCCTACTACCTAGCCTCTCTGAAGCTGATCCTCCCCACTACCTGGCCTCTCTGAATCTGATCCCCCCACTACCTGGCCTCTCAACACTTTATCTGTTGTTTTCTATTGATAGTTCTTTGTACATGTCCATAAAAATTATGCTGATTCATGATTTCGACTGGCTGAGAAAAGCTGTCTGCCTGTCTCTCATCCCGACTCCTGACATGTTCATTACTATGCAACAGCTGGAGATCGTATTTGAATATTGAAACAATGTTGCAAAAGTCGGAGAGACAGACCGCAAGGTTTATACATCTCTCCGCTGTCGAAAACTAAATGTTAGTCTGAAAGAAAAGTGAGATAATGTCTGGATTCTTTTTATAGTGGTGATAAAGTTTATAAATTGACTGGCTGGCTGGTGAGACAGTGGATTGTGCAGTCAGATGGAATAGTAAATAGGCATTCATAGATTTAGATGGTGGTAACGTGTGGAATAGACACCGGCAATAGACACTGGATTAGACCCACCCGTTGTATAAACTATACTATTCTATTATTTTCTATATTATTCTATTCTAGGCTCTGAACACGGGGTTAATACCAACTGAGCCATGTCTACAGGGGAATATCTGCCATAATTCATGAAATAGGACGGAGGTAGCTAATTGTTTATTTTCTGTGCCCCCTGGTGTTCCCCCAAGGACTCCAGTGTTGTGATCAAGGCTATTCTGTTGCACCACTAGAAAAGAGATGCTACCATAATACTGTTCTGTTTTTTAATTTTTAATTTTACCTTTATTTAACTAGGCAAGTCAGTTAAGAACAAATTCTTATTTTCAATGACGGCCTAGGAACAGTGGGTTAACTTCCTGTTCAGGGGCAGAACGACAGATTTGTACCTTGTCAGCTCGGGGGTTTGAATTTGCAACCTTCCGGTTACTAGTCCAACGCTCTAACCACTAGGCTACCCTGCCGCCCCACTACAAGAGAGATACTATCCTAATGCGGTTATTTTGCACCAATACAAGAGAGATACTACCATAATACTGTTCTGTTGCACCACTACAAGAGAGATACTATCCTAATGCTGTTCTTTTGCACCAATACAAGAGAGATACTACCCTAATGCTGTTCTTTTGCACCAGTACAAGAGAGATACTATCCTAATGCTGTTCTGTTGCACCAATACAAGAGAGATACTATCCTAATGCTGTTCTTTTGCACCAGTACAAGAGAGATACTACCCTAATACTCTACTGTTGCACCAATACAAGAGAGATACTACCATAATACTGTTCTGTTGCACCACTACAAGAGAGATACTATCCTAATGCTGTTCTTTTGCACCAATACAAGAGAGATACTACCCTAATGCTGTTCTTTTGCACCAGTACAAGAGAGATACTATCCTAATGCTGTTCTGTTGCACCAATACAAGAGAGATACTATCCTAATGCTGTTCTTTTGCACCAGTACAAGAGAGATACTACCCTAATGCTGTTCTGTTGCACCAATACAAGAGAGATACTATCCTAATGCTGTTCTGTTGCACCAGTACAAGAGAGATACTACCCTAATGCTGTTCTGTTGCACCAGTACAAGAGAGATACTACCCTAATGCTGTTCTGTTGCACCAGTACAAGAGAGATACTACCCTAATGCTGTTCTGTTGCACCAGTACAAGATAGATACTACCCTAATGCTGTTCTGTTGCACCAGTACAAGATAGATACTACCCTAATGCTGTTCTGTTGCACCAATACAAGAGAGATACTATCCTAATGCTGCTCTGTTGCACCAATACAAGAGAGATACTACCCTAATGCTGTTCTGTTGCACCAATACAAGATAGATACTACCAATGCTGTTCTGTTGCACCAATACAAGAGAGATACTACCCTAATGCTGTTCTGTTGCACCAATACAAGAGAGATACTACCCTAATGCTGTTCTGTTGCACCAGTACAAGAGAGATACTACCCTAATGCTGTTCTGTTGCACCAATACAAGAGAGATACTACCCTAATGCTGTTCTGTTGCACCAATACAAGAGAGATACTACCCTAATGCTGTTCTGTTGCACCAATACAAGATAGATACTACCCTAATGCTGTTCTGTTGCACCAATACAAGAGAGATACTATCCTAATGCTGTTCTGTTGCACCAATACAAGAGAGATACTATCCTAATGCTGTTCTGTTGCACCAATACAAGAGAGATACTACCCTAATGCTGTTCTTTTGCACCAGTACAAGATAGATACTACCCTAATGCTGTTCTGTTGCACCAATACAAGAGAGATACTATCCTAATGCTGTTCTTTTGCACCAATACAAGAGAGATACTATCCTAATGCTGTTCTTTTGCACCAATACAAGAGAGATACTATCCTAATGCTGTTCTGTTGCACCAATACAAGAGAGATACTATCCTAATGCTGTTCTGTTGCACCAATACAAGAGAGATACTACCCTAATGCTGTTCTGTTGCACCAGTACAAGAGAGATACTATCCTAATGCTGTTCTTTTGCACCAATACAAGAGAGATACTATCCTAATGCTGTTCTGTTGCACCAATACAAGAGAGATACTATCCTAATGCTGTTCTTTTGCACCAATACAAGAGAGATACTATCCTAATGCTGTTCTTTTGCACCAATACAAGAGAGATACTATCCTAATGCTGTTCTGTTGCACCAATACAAGAGAGATACTATCCTAATGCTGTTCTTTTGCACCAATACAAGAGAGATACTATCCTAATGCTGTTCTGTTGCACCAATACAAGAGAGATACTATCCTAATGCTGTTCTGTTGCACCAATACAAGAGAGATACTATCCTAATGCTGTTCTTTTGCACCAATACAAGAGAGATACTACCCTAATGCTGTTCTGTTGCACCAATACAAGAGAGATACTATCCTAATGCTGTTCTGTTGCACCAATACAAGAGAGATACTATCCTAATGCTGTTCTGTTGCACCAATACAAGATAGATACTACCCTAATGCTGTTCTGTTGCACCAGTACAAGATAGATACTACCCTAATGCTGTTATGTTGCACCAGTACAAGATAGATACTACCCTAATGCTGTTATGTTGCACCAATACAAGAGAGATACTACCCTAATGCTGTTATGTTGCACCAATACAAGATAGATACTACCCTAATGCTGTTATGTTGCACCAGTACAAGATAGATACTACCCTAATGCTGTTATGTTGCACCAATACAAGATAGATACTACCCTAATGCTGTTATGTTGCACCAGTACAAGATAGATACTACCCTAATGCTGTTATGTTGCACCAATACAAGAGAGATACTATCCTAATGCTGTTCTGTTGCACCAATACAAGAGAGATACTACCCTAATGCTGTTATGTTTCACCAATACAAGAGAGATACTACCCTAATGCTGTTCTGTTGCACCAGTACAAGATAGATACTACCCTAATGCTGTTATGTTGCACCAGTACAAGATAGATACTACCCTAATGCTGTTATGTTGCACCAATACAAGAGAGATACTACCCTAATGCTGTTATGTTGCACCAATACAAGATAGATACTACCCTAATGCTGTTATGTTGCACCAATACAAGAGAGATACTATCCTAATGCTGTTCTGTTGCACCAATACAAGAGAGATACTATCCTAATGCTGTTCTTTTGCACCAATACAAGAGAGATACTATCCTAATGCTGTTATGTTGCACCAATACAAGAGAGATGCTATCCTAATGCTGTTATGTTGCACCAATACAAGAGAGATACTATCCTAATGCTGTTATGTTGCACCAATACAAGAGAGATGCTATCCTAATGCTGTTATGTTGCACCAATACAAGAGAGATACTACCCTAATGCTGTTATGTTGCACCAATACAAGAGAGATACTATCCTAATGCTGTTCTTTTGCACCAATACAAGAGAGATACTATCCTAATGCTGTTCTGTTGCACCAATACAAGAGAGATACTATCCTAATGCTGTTCTGTTGCACCAATACAAGAGAGATACTACCCTAATGCTGTTCTGTTGCACCAGTACAAGAGAGATACTATCCTAATGCTGTTCTGTTGCACCAGTACAAGAGAGATACTACCCTAATGCTGTTCTGTTGCACCAATACAAGAGAGATACTATCCTAATGCTGTTCTTTTGCACCAATACAAGAGAGATACTATCCTAATGCTGTTCTTTTGCACCAATACAAGAGAGATACTATCCTAATGCTGTTCTGTTGCACCAATACAAGAGAGATACTATCCTAATGCTGTTCTGTTGCACCAATACAAGAGAGATACTATCCTAATGCTGTTCTTTTGCACCAATACAAGAGAGATACTACCCTAATGCTGTTCTGTTGCACCAATACAAGAGAGATACTATCCTAATGCTGTTCTTTTGCACCAATACAAGAGAGATACTACCCTAATGCTGTTCTTTTGCACCAATACAAGAGAGATACTATCCTAATGCTGTTCTGTTGCACCAATACAAGAGAGATACTATCCTAATGCTGTTCTGTTGCACCAATACAAGATAGATACTACCCTAATGCTGTTCTGTTGCACCAGTACAAGATAGATACTACCCTAATGCTGTTATGTTGCACCAGTACAAGATAGATACTACCCTAATGCTGTTATGTTGCACCAATACAAGAGAGATACTACCCTAATGCTGTCCTGTTGCACCAATACAAGATAGATACTACCCTAATGCTGTTATGTTGCACCAGTACAAGATAGATACTACCCTAATGCTGTTATGTTGCACCAATACAAGATAGATACTACCCTAATGCTGTTCTGTTGCACCAATACAAGAGAGATACTACCCTAATGCTGTTATGTTGCACCAATACAAGAGAGATACTATCCTAATGCTGTTCTGTTGCACCAATACAAGAGAGATACTACCCTAATGCTGTTATGTTTCACCAATACAAGAGAGATACTACCCTAATGCTGTTCTGTTGCACCAGTACAAGATAGATACTACCCTAATGCTGTTATGTTGCACCAGTACAAGATAGATACTACCCTAATGCTGTTATGTTGCACCAATACAAGAGAGATACTACCCTAATGCTGTTATGTTGCACCAATACAAGATAGATACTACCCTAATGCTGTTATGTTGCACCAATACAAGAGAGATACTATCCTAATGCTGTTCTGTTGCACCAATACAAGAGAGATACTATCCTAATGCTGTTCTTTTGCACCAATACAAGAGAGATACTATCCTAATGCTGTTATGTTGCACCAATACAAGAGAGATGCTATCCTAATGCTGTTATGTTGCACCAATACAAGAGAGATACTATCCTAATGCTGTTATGTTGCACCAATACAAGAGAGATGCTATCCTAATGCTGTTATGTTGCACCAATACAAGAGAGATACTACCCTAATGCTGTTATGTTGCACCAATACAAGAGAGATACTATCCTAATGCTGTTCTGTTGAACCACTACAAGATAGATACTACCCTAATGCTGTTATGTTGCACCAATACAAGAGAGATACTACCCTAATGCTGTTCTTTTGCACCAATACAAGAGAGATACTACCCTAATGCTGTTATGTTGCACCAATACAAGAGAGATACTATCCTAATGCTGTTCTGTTGCACCAGTACAAGAGAGATACTACCCTAATGCTGTTATGTTGCACCAATACAAGAGAGATGCTATCCTAATGCTGTTCTTTTGCACCAGTACAAGATAGATACTATCCTAATGCTGTTATGTTGCACCAATACAAGAGAGATACTATCCTAATGCTGTTATGTTGCACCAATACAAGAGAGATGCTATCCTAATGCTGTTATGTTGCACCAATACAAGATAGATACTACCCTAATGCTGTTATGTTGCACCAATACAAGAGAGATACTATCCTAATGCTGTTCTTTTGCACCAATACAAGAGAGATACTACCCTAATGCTGTTATGTTGCACCAATACAAGAGAGATACTATCCTAATGCTGTTATGTTGCACCAATACAAGAGAGATACTATCCTAATGCTGTTCTTTTGCACCAATACAAGAGAGATACTACCCTAATGCTGTTATGTTGCACCAATACAAGATAGATACTACCCTAATGCTGTTATGTTGCACCAATACAAGATAGATACTACCCTAATGCTGTTATGTTGCACCAATACAAGAGAGATACTATCCTAATGCTGTTCTTTTGCACCAATACAAGATAGATACTATCCTAATGCTGTTCTTTTGCACCAATACAAGAGAGATACTATCCTAATGCTGTTATGTTGCACCAATACAAGATAGATACTACCCTAATGCTGTTATGTTGCACCAATACAAGATAGATACTACCCTAATGCTGTTATGTTGCACCAATACAAGAGAGATACTACCCTAATGCTGTTATGTTGCACCAATACAAGAGAGATACTATCCTAATGCTGTTCTGTTGAACCACTACAAGATAGATACTACCCTAATGCTGTTATGTTGCACCAATACAAGAGAGATACTACCCTAATGCTGTTCTGTTGCACCAATACAAGAGAGATACTACCCTAATGCTGTTATGTTGCACCAATACAAGAGAGATACTATCCTAATGCTGTTCTGTTGCACCAATACAAGAGAGATACTACCCTAATGCTGTTATGTTGCACCAATACAAGATAGATACTACCCTAATGCTGTTATGTTGCACCAATACAAGATAGATACTACCCTAATGCTGTTATGTTGCACCAATACAAGATAGATACTACCCTAATGCTGTTATGTTGCACCAATACAAGATAGATACTACCCTAATGCTGTTATGTTGCACCAATACAAGATAGATACTACCCTAATGCTGTTATGTTGCACCAATACAAGAGAGATACTATCCTAATGCTGTTATGTTGCACCAATACAAGATAGATACTACCCTAATGCTGTTATGTTGCACCAATACAAGAGAGATACTACCCTAATGCTGTTATGTTGCACCAATACAAGAGAGATACTACCCTAATGCTGTTCTTTTGCACCAATACAAGAGAGATACTACCCTAATGCTGTTATGTTGCACCAATACAAGAGAGATACTATCCTAATGCTGTTCTGTTGAACCACTACAAGAGAGATACTACCCTAATACTCTACTGTTGCACCACTACAAGAGAGATACTACCCTAAAGGAGGCGATATCCTACCAGATCATCCCTGTCATCCAGAAGTCTGGAGGCAATGTCCTGGTCAGATTGTTGGGTGGTCCTTTGCATGGGGTGATGTAAGTTTCCTTTAACAATCAGTCTTCCAGATAGATGACACAGACACAGGAACCTTGGTATATAAATCTTTAGTAATAATATGCAATTGCAGACAGAGTACCTCAGTACAGAGTACCATACAGAGTACCGCAGTAGTCTACAGTAAAGATCTGTTTGGCGAAACAGGAGACCACACTGTTTATACAACCTACCGTCAATCATATCTTAAGATTGTTGCATTGGATTAGATACAAAGTATCTAAGATGAGAAAAACATGTCTAGACTGTGGTTTCTCACTCTACTATCTCGGCCTTGAGGCTGTGTGCCTATCAGCAGGTGCAGACAGTTCTTAGCCCAAGAACTAAAGCATTATATCTCCATTATCCAGTACTTTTCCATCACTGCGCATTGCAAGCATACAAAGGTTATCATGTATATACAGTAATCATATGTTGGGGTTTGTTTCCTTGTTCCTTGTCAATCATTGGCTCATTGGTGAAATTAGCATTATGACAATATCTTTAATTAAATCATTAAAAAACCTTTATTAATGCAATTGCAGACAGAAGTTGACAACAGGAATATAACGCATGTTTCCGAGTAAGTTCTGCATCAAATAAAAGGTCCCAAATTATTTTATTAAACCCGAAGTCCAGCCCTAGTGATGTCACTGCCTACGTCATTATCTTTTACTCATGAGACCAAAACCATGCCTACTCAACATTAAAACTCTTGTTTATATAGCTGTCTAAAAGCTTAGCAGTAAATGTCCAAGTAGATTTATGGTGGAATGTCTGACTAATCTCTTCTCTTACACTCCTCTGCAGAGTTCTGTCTTCACAGTCAGACATTTCTCAGACAGTTTCTTCATAAGAGGCAGAGAGCCTAGAAAAGTACTGTGAAACAATATTAAACCTCATAGTAATAGTAACCCTTTCCTTTCTCCCATTTTACAGGCAGTAGTTATTGCCAAAAGTTCAGCCTGTTGAGCTGAGAAAGTATCTGGTAATGGTTGTTGTATCTGAGTGGTCCTATCAACTGTTACAAAACTAAACCCTGAATGTTTCTTCCCTGTAGTTTGATCTATATATGCAGAACCATCAACGAAAAGCTCCAAGTCAGCATCAGTCAGGGCAGTGTCAGAGAGGTCAGGCCTAGCCTTAGAGTCAATCTGTTTTTCACATTCGTGTGGCGTACCCCCTGTCCGTTCTGCCAGGGGGGCAGCAGGATTATCAATATTGGGTTGTGTCAGTAGGGGCTCATAGCCACAAAGCCTTGCAGCAGTAAGGCAGGAGTTATTTTGGTTCAGGAGTGCCATCACACTGTGAGACACATAGAGGGTGGCTTTATGCATTAACAAAAGAGTAGTACTCTTTTCAATCGCATATGCTGTCGCAGCAAGGCTTCTATCACATGGATGCATACCCCTCACTACATTATCCAATCTGGTAGAGTAGTAAGCACAGGGTTTATGCTCTCCACTTGATATTTGTGTAACAACAACTGAGGCAAACCCCCTTTTTTTCAGCTACAAAGATGAATTTATTTTTGTTACAGTCAGGCAACCCAAGGCTGGAGCACTAGCCAGTGCTTTTCTTCAAATCTTCAAATGCCTTTATTTAATCTGTGTCCCAGGTCAGGAATGCAGATGGCCGTCCACTCCACATCTCTCTCAGTGGTGCAATCAATGAGTAGTCACAGATCTAGTTTCTACAATAACCACAGCATCCCAGGAATGACATCAATCCTTTGATGTTTTTAGGCCTTGGGGTGGTGAGTATTGTTTGAATCCTTTCTTTTGATGAACCCTTCTGGTGTTGAGAGATCTGAAGTCCAATGAACTGGCCCGTTTATTTCCATAGTTGTAGTTTGTCTTTTGAGACCTTGTGGCCCATCAGAGCAAGCTGAGTAAGAAGATACAGGGTATCAGTCTGACAGGTTTCCATCGAGGGGTAGCATTAACAGAAGATCATCCACATATTGTACCAGAGTGCTGCCTCTGGGAAAAGCCAGATGGTTTAGGTCTTCCGTTCAATATACGGTTGAAGATGGAGGGGCTGTCACAAAATCCCTGGGGGAGACAATTGTAAGAAAATTGTCTCCCCATGGAGGAAAAGGAGAATAAGTTCTTACAGTCATTATGGAGGGGCACTGAGAAAAATGCTCCGCAGAGATCCACAACAGAGAACACAGTCGCTTCAGGTGGAACGTTAGAGAGAATCACTGAGGGGTCTGCCACAAGTGGGTGTTCAGAATCCATTACCTGGTTGAGTTGTCTGAAGTCTTGCACCATACGGTACTTCCCAGAAGTTTTCCTAAATTCTTATGGTATAGGGGATGCTTGCGTCCCACTTGGCCAAAAGCCAGGGAAAATGCAGCGCTGCAAATTCAAATAAAATGATATAAAAATCAAACTTTCATTAAATCACACATGTAAGATACTAAATTAAAGCTACACACGTTGTGAATCCAGCCAACATGTCAGATTTTAAAAAGGCTTTTCGGGGAAAGCATAATAAGCTATTATCTGATGATAGCACAACAGTAAACAAAGAGTGTAGCATATTTCAACCCTGCAGGCGCTACACAAAACGCAGAAATAAAATATAAAACATGCCTTACCTTTGACGAGCTTCTTTTGTTGGCACTCCAATATGTCCCATAAACATCACAATTGGTCATTTTGTTCGATTAATTCCGTCCATATGTATCCAAAATGTCCAATAATTTGGCGCGTTTGATCCAGAAAAAAACAGCTTCCAAATTGTGCAACGTCACTACAAAATATCTCAAAAGTTGCCTGTAAACTTTGCCAAAACACTTCAAACTACTTTTGTAATACAACTTTAGGTCATTTTAAACGTTACTAATCAATCAAATTGAAGACGGGTCTATCTGTTTTCAATAGAGGATGAGAGGAAACTAACGCTACTTTTCAAGTCTTGCGCAAATCTCAAAATCACTGAACAGACAGAGACCTCAAAATAAAAATCTGAACGGTTAGACCTTGGGGTTTTGCCTGCTACATAAGTTCTGTTATACTCACAGACATGATTCAAACAGTTTAAGAAACTTCAGAGTGTTCTCCATCCAAATCAACTAATAATATGCATATCTTATATTCTTGGCATGAGTAGCAGGAAGTTGAAATTGGGCATGCTATTTATCCAAAAGTGAAAATGCTGCCCCCTATACCTTATGAAGTTAACTGGTAAGATTGGCGTGTTAAATGGGCTGAAAGTAGGGAAAATTACAGTTCCATTCTCCAATTCAGAGATTGTTTCTCCGATTCCTTATTCTCCTTCAGGTGACATTGGATACTGTTTCTGTCTTGGACCGTCACAACCATGTTTAAGTTTCACCTTTATTGGGCTTGCTGATTTAATCAGACCAATATCATACCCCCCTTTGACCACGGGTAGTCTGGAAGTACTGACAGGACATCTTCATCCCTCAGGGTGAGGGGCAGGTGGAGTCGATTCTCTTTGCTGTACTCAACAACCTCTGGGGTGGTGGGGATACAGGTATAGTCATTCTCATTATCAATGTTCAGATCACAAGTCTGATTTTTATATAGGTAGCAACTTCCTAAAGCAGGTTGGTTCTCTGATTTTCTCCAGCACTGATCCTTGTGCATTCTCTTTACCATCACTCCCAGATCTTTTGCCTCGTATCCTGGATTCACCTGTAGAGTCACGTGAGGGGCAGAGTTCTTTCCCAAGCGGTACCATTGCCACAGGTCTCTACCGAACTCTTCTGCTACAGCAACTCCTTCTGGTCCAATGTAGCAGCACTGGAGGATGATGTAAGGTACGTACTACTCACAAATTCAGTCCAATCCATTTCAACCCCTCCCTTGTCATAGTTCATGGTGCAGTGCACAACTGGTAGAAAATAAAGGATGAGGAGCCTCAACTGGTAACACTTATCCATCTGAGTTTGTACCTCGAAGCTGTCTTGAAGATGTGTCACCAGCAGGTAGTGGTCTTCAGGGTGGTGGATGCCAGGTAGTTCAGCCGTTAATTCACCATCTTTAAAAAACAGCTTGGTGTTCAAAGTGGAAAGGAAATCTCTTCCCAATAGGTTAACATGCGTTGATGGGGAGTTTAGAAAAGGAGCCTTGCATATTTCTCCTTCCTCCATGTCAATTATCAATGGTTCAGTCCAGTACAATTCTTGTGGAGTTCTCGAGACACCTACAGTTCTTACAGACTGTTTGGTTATAGGTGGAGCCAGGATTTGTCCTGGTGCACCGAAGCAGGAACAGTGGGCTCCAGTGTCAATTAAGAATGGGATAGTTCTTCCATGTATACGAAGTTTGATTATTGGGTCCTTTTTCCCATCTTCGAACATGTACTGGGGACACTGGAGGAAAGGGGTTGGGCCTCTATATTGCTGATTGTCAGGAAAGTAGGAACTGTTGGTGTTCTGATTTCTTGTGGCCATACATGTCCTCTTCCCCCTCTCTGTGGTTGATTTCCTCCGAGTCCTCCTTGGTGGCCAGGACCAGGCTGGTAACCTCATTGTGCCTGCTGGAGAGGTCCTCCATAGGTTTGGGGTTGCTGTTGATACCCACCTTGTTGTTGGTATCCTCCTCTGTTTCCTCCTCTGAAATTTCCTCTCCCTCTTCGGTTCACTCCAGGTGTTGTAGCCCATCCTTGATATTGAGGCTTTTATGGAAATTGGTTCCTCATGTGTCCAAATTGTACACACCCCCAGCATTGCATAGGTGGCATTCTGGGTGATGGTAGGCCCCATGGTTGTGGGTTCCCATAGGTCTGAGGGGGAAATTGTACAAAAGCACTATGGGCTGTGGTTGCGGCGCAGGTCCACTTGGGAGTGCTGTAGGAGCAGGAGTGTTCATCATCACCATGTCAGGTTCACCTCTCTAGTTTGTCATATGGTCTCCTGTTTTCCTCAGAATCGTCATCCTGTAGTTCCCTCAGTTGTTTTCGGTGTTCGCAGACACCTTACGTCTTTCCATTGTTCTTCGAGAACACAGTATTATTTTACTTTGTTCTTTCATCATATGTCTGGCAGTTCTCACTGGTTTGTATGAGATCTTCTTCTAACTGCCTGTTTCCCAGTCCTTCTCCTGATCCCAGGGTCCACTACTGCCCTTATATGAACTACTGGCCATATGCAGAATCTTCCTGTCTTTGTCTTTGCCTGGGTTTCCTAGAGGGGTTGATGAGGACCCGGGGGACCCCAATTCCGCAATTTGACAACTGAAACTTTTTTCTCCATCTCGTTCTATTCTTTTTTTTCAGTATGTAGACTCTCACCCTCTTCTCCTTCTTCATCTTCTTTCATTAGTTCCCCCTTAATAATTACATTTGTCCAGTAGCTATTAAAGGGTATAAACCTTCTCTCACTTCCACACCTCCTTCTTTATCTTCATAAGGTGGGGGAGCTGTAGGGTGAAGGGCCCACATCCTGGGTCTCTCTTTTTCCCTCGTTCCGCCACACTTTGACTCTTCAACTGTTTCAACTGACTTTGAGCATAAAACGTCTGTCCTTCAGTCTGAATTAGTCCCGATATAGTGGCTGACAGTGTGGTAACCTTCTTATTACTCTTCTTCTTACTGCCTTACCTTCCCTTGACTATGTCACTTATCACATCACACTTAGTCTTATCAAATGTTCCTTTGACCGGATGTCTGTACTGTTCTTCCTTGTTTGTCCATTTACCCATTCCAAACACCCAGTCCAGGTCAGTTTTCAAGTAGGGATATTTGCCCTGTAAATATTGTTTAGGACTAATATGTTTCATTGGTGTGGGACCCACTGTCTCTGCACTGCCTTTAGTTGAATCTGTCATGGTGCCCCGTGATTTTGTTTTAATCAGGTTCTATGTAATGCGGACTGAGTGACTTATCTGTATGGTACTGAAGAAAAACCCAGTTCTATCCCTGTATATGGGAAGTAGAACCTAACATAGGTTGATATACCCAACGCAGTTCTATTCTCTCTAACCCCTCGTCTTCTTTAGTTTCACTACATTCATTCACTAACCACGCTACTGTAAATGGTTCCACATATGTGTGGTAAATAACCACAATTGGTTTCAATTGTATTTTAACTTCAGTATGGGGGTCCCCCTGTCTCCTCTCTTGTGGATGTAATGGAAGAGTAAACTCACATCTTTCCCAATATGCAATTTGCAAATGTATCCCTTCTTGTACAAGTCTTAAAGACTTGTTGTCTATACCAGTCTAGATTTATTTCAGTACATAGAAATTCTTGATATTATAACTAGCATATATCCATCCATTCACTGTTATCAAATACACTCAACTCAAACAACAATTGTCCCACACCAAATCTATAATCCCACCAATTATACAAATATCAAAACAAAACCAGTGTCTTCCCTCAGGTAAGAACACCATACATAAAACAATTGTCCTCCCTCAGGTAAGAACACCAGACATAAAACAATTGTCCTCCCTCAGGTAAGAACACCAGACATAAAACAATTGTCTTCCCTCAGGTAAGAACACCATACATAAAACCAGTGTCATCCCTCAGGTAAGAACACCATACATAAAACCAGTGTCATCCCTCATGTAAGAACACCATACATAAAACCAGTGTCCTCCCTCAGGTAAGAACACCATACATAAAACCAGTGTCCTCCCTCAGGTAAGAACACCAGACATAAAACCAGTGTCATCCCTCAGGTAAGAACACCATACATAAAACCAGTGTCATCCCTCAGGTAAGAACACCATACATAAAACCAGTGTCATCCCTCAGGTAAGAACACCATACATAAAACCAGTGTCATCCCTCAGGTAAGAACACCATACATAAAACCAGTGTCCTCCCTCAGGTAAGAACACCATACATAAAACCAGTGTCCTCCCTCAGGTAAGAACACCATACATAAAACCAGTGTCATCCCTCAGGTAAGAACACCATACATAAAACCAGTGTCCTCCCTCAGGTAAGAACACCATACATAAAACCAGTGTCCTCCCTCAGGTAAGAACACCAGACATAAAACCAGTGTCATCCCTCAGGTAAGAACACCAGACATAAAACCAGTGTCCTCCCCAGTCAAAGAACACCATACATAAAACCAGTGTCCTCCCTCAGGTAAGAACACCATAAATAAAAACAGTGTCCTCCCTCAGGTAAGAACACCATACATAAAACCAGTGTCATCCCTCAGGTAAGAACACCATAAATAAAACCAGTGTCCTCCCTCAGGTAAGAACACCAGACATAAAACCAGTGTCCTCCCTCAGGTAAGAACACCATACATAAAACCAGTGTCCTCCCTCAGGTAAGAACACCAGACATAAAACCAGTGTCTTCCCTCAGGTAAGAACACCATACATAAAACCAGTGTCATCCCTCAGGTAAGAACACCAGACATAAAACCAGTGTCCTCCCTCAGGTAAGAACACCAGACATAAAACCAGTGTCCTCCCTCAGGTAAGAACACCAGACATAAAACCAGTGTCCTCCCTCAGGTAAGAACACCAGACATAAAACCAGTGTCATCCCTCAGGTAAGAACACCATACATAAAACCAGTGTCATCCCTCAGGTAAGAACACCATAAATAAAACCAGTGTCCTCCCTCAGGTAAGAACACCAGACATAAAACCAGTGTCCTCCCTCAGGTAAGAACACCATACATGAAACCAGTCTCCTCCCTCAGGTAAGAACACCAGACATAAAACCAGTGTCCTCCCTCAGGTAAGAACACCAGACATAAAACCAGTGTCCTCCCTCAGGTAAGAACACCAGACATAAAACAATTGTCTTCCCTCAGGTAAGAACACCATACATAAAACCAGTGTCATCCCTCAGGTAAGAACACCAGACATAAAACAGTGTCTTCCCTCAGGTAAGAACACCAGACATAAAACCAGTGTCCTCCCTCAGGTAAGAACACCAGACATAAAACCAGTGTCCTCCCTCAGGTAAGAACACCATACATAAAACCAGTGTCCTCCCTCAGGTAAGAACACCAGACATAAAACCAGTGTCCTCCCTCAGGTAAGAACACCAGACATAAAACCAGTCTCCTCCCTCAGGTAAGAACACCATACATAAAACCAGTGTCCTCCCTCAGGTAAGAACACCATACATAAAACCAGTCTCCTCCCTCAGGTAAGAACACCAGACATAAAACCAGTGTCCTCCCTCAGGTAAGAACACCAGACACAAAACCAGTGTCCTCCCTCAGGTAAGAACACCATACATAAAACAATTGTCTTCCCTCAGGTAAGAACACCAGACATAAAACCAGTGTCCTCCCTCAGGTAAGAACACCAGACATAAAACCAGTGTCCTCCCTCAGGTAAGAACACCAGACATAAAACCAGTGTCTTCCCTCAGGTAAGAACACCAGACATAAAACCAGTGTCCTCCCTCAGGTAAGAACACCATACATAAAATCAGTGTCTTCCCTCAGGTAAGAACACCATACATAAAACCAGTGTCCTCCCTCAGGTAAGAACACCGGACATAAAACCAGTGTCCTCCCTCAGGTAAGAACACCGGACATAAAACCAGTGTCCTCCCTCAGGTAAGAACACCATACATAAAACCAGTGTCATCCCTCAGGTAAGAACACCATAAATAAAACCAGTGTCATCCCTCAGGTAAGAACACCAGACATAAAACCAGTGTCATCCCTCAGGTAAGAACACCGGACATAAAACCAGTGTCCTCCCTCAGGTAAGAACACCATACATAAAACCAGTGTCCTCCCTCAGGTAAGAACACCGGACATAAAACCAGTGTCCTCCCTCAGGTAAGAACACCAGATATAAAACCAGTGTCATCCCTCAGGTAAGAACACCATACATAAAACCAGTGTCATCCCTCAGGTAAGAACACCATACATAAAACCAGTGTCATCCCTCAGGTAAGAACACCATAAATAAAACCAGTGTCATCCCTCAGGTAAGAACACCAGACATAAAACCAGTGTCATCCCTCAGGTAAGAACACCATAAATAAAACCAGTGTCCTCCCTCAGGTAAGAACACCAGACATAAAACAGAATCCAGGTATGGTCCATATCTGTTTCACAAATTCAGGTATGGTCTATATCTGTTTCACAAATCCAGGTATGGTCTATATCTGTTACACAAATCCAGGTATGGTCTATATCTGTTACACAAATCCAGGTATGGTCTATAGGTAAGAACACCCAGTTACACAAATCCAGGTATGGTCTAAAACCAGTGTCATCTGTTACACAAATCCAGGTATGGTCTATATCTGTTACACAAATCCAGGTATCCCTCTATATCTGTTACACAAAACCAGGTATGGTCTATATCCCATACACAAAACCAGGTATGGTCTATATCTGTTTCACAAAACCAGATATGGTCTATATCTGTTACACAAAATAAAACCAGGTATGGTCTATATCCATTACACAAATCCAGGTATGGTCTATATCCGTTACACAAATCCAGGTATGGTCTATATCTGTTTCACAAATCCAGGTATGGTCTATATCTGTTTCACAAATCCAGATATGGTCTATATCTGTTACACAAATCCAGGTATGGTCTATATCCGTTACACAAATCCAGGTATGGTCTATATCCGTTACACAAATCCAGGTATGGTCTATATCTGTTACACAAATCCAGGTATGGTCTATATCTGTTTCACAAATCCAGGTATGGTCTATATCTGTTACACAAATCCAGGTATGGTCTATATCCGTTACACAAATCCAGGTATGGTCTATATCTGTTTCACAAATCCAGATATGGTCTATATCTGTTACACAAATCCAGGTATGGTCTATATCCGTTACACAAATCCAGGTATGGTCTATATCCGTTACACAAATCCAGGTATGGTCTATATCCGTTACACAAATCCAGGTATGGTCTATATCCGTTACACAAATCCAGGTATGGTCTATATCTGTTTCACAAATCCAGATATGGTCTATATCTGTTACACAAATCCAGGTATGGTCTATATCCGTTTCACAAATCCAGGTATGGTCTATATCCGTTACACAAATCCAGGTATGGTCTATATCTGTTACACAAATCCAGGTATGGTCTATATCCGTTACACAAATCCAGGTATGGTTTATATCTGTTACACAAATCCAGGTATGGTCTATATCTGTTACACAAATCCAGGTATGGTCTATATCTGTTTCACAAATCCAGGTATTGTCTATATCTGTTACACAAATCCAGGTATGGTCTATATCTGTTTCACAAATCCAGGTATGGTCTATATCTGTTACACAAATCCAGGTATGGTCTATATCTGTTTCACAAATCCAGGTATGGTCTATATCTGTTACACAAATCCAGGTATGGTCTATATCTGTTTCACAAATCCAGATATGGTCTATATCTGTTACACAAATCCAGGTATGGTCTATATCTGTTTCACAAATCCAGGTATGGTCTATATCTGTTACACAAATCCAGGTATGGTCTATATCTTTTTCACACAAATCCAGGTATGGCCTATATCTGTTACACAAATCCAGGTATGGTCCATATCCGTTTCACAAATCCAGATATGGTCTATATCTGTTTCACAAATCCAGGTATGGGCTATATCTGTTTCACAAATCCAGATATGGTCTATATCTGTTTCACAAATCCAGGTATGGTCTATATCTGTTTCACAAATCCAGGTATGGTTTATATCTGTTACACAAATCCAGGTATGGTCCATATCCGTTACACAAATCCAGGTATGGTTTATATCTGTTACACAAATCCAGGTATGGTCTATATCTGTTACACAAATCCAGGTATGGTCTATATCCGTTTCACAATGGGCAATCAGAGTCGTATTGCATTGATTCAGTCCCTGAATGATGGGACAGATGTGAAAACTCTATAATAACAGCCACACAGTCTCCTCTTGTTGTGCTCCGAGAGTAAGTATTCCATTTCTTATTTCCTCATGCAAGAATTATGAGGACTAAAAGAAGCTTGTCTTTTGATGAGATCATGTTGCTATTTCAAAGGCATACAATGTCTTTCTGAGTCTGATCCTGTTTGTTTCTATTGCCAGGTGTAAAGGTGAGAAGGGGACAGGAGGAGGTAGAGGTACATGCTCCTGTGATCATCTACAACTGTGGTCTGTTCACCACCTGCCAGAAAGTGCTGCCCTCTGAAATCCAGACCAAGCCAGGTGAGTCACATTGATAAACTAACAGCATGTAGGATCTCAATCAATCGACTGACAGATCGATCCATTTGATTTGTGTTGCCTTATGGTTTTTTGTCTTACTACTATCTTGTCTTGCTATGGGTTTATGGCAAAACACTTTCTTCCTAACAGTAATATCTGACATGATGAAACACAGCAAAGGATCATTATCTCTGGCTTTCATGGAACCCAAGAGGAGCTAGGTATTGTCGCCACCAGCTGCTTCTTCATAATGATATGGATGGCTCCTAAGTACAAGCACCGAGTGCTCTTTCAAGAGTGACATGGGATGATGTCGCTCTCTGTATTCAAAAGGTGGCGCTGCTGTATAAACAATGTGTACAAGCAGTTACTATGGCATCCATATATAGCCTACAGCTGTATATGAAGACTAAGCTGCATCATCACTCTAGCATTCTTCAGATGTTGACAGCCTTGTTGTTTTGTGTGGGATGGAAGGGTTCTTTGCCATGAGGAAAGAGGATGAACCTGATAACATCCCCATGATGTTCATCACCTTCCCCACTGCCAAAGACGCTACAGCCAAGACGAGACACCCAGGTAGGATACTGTACCACTAAAGATAATGTAGTCAAAGGGTGTGTACTTCTTTGTCTGATGTACTGTATATGCCATGATACATTCCAGAGAAATCATGCATAACAATATTGACCATGGTGAAACAGGAGTGGTTTGAGGAATGGAAGGGTACCCCAGTAAGGAAATGGGGAGATGACTACACCAACTACAACATTTTCATTTGACTGGGTATGCACCCTTTCCCCCAAGCTGAGAGAAAAGGGAGGAATCAAATGCCTTTTAATAACAAACATAGTGTATATTGAATCTCGCTCTCTCACGCTCTCTCTCGCTCGCTCTGTGCTTGGGAGTTTGTAGAGGTTTAGAGATGAATCCATGTTAATTCAAGTAATCAATTAGCAGTCAATTAACTATTGATAATGTCTCTATGCTCTGTTCTCCATTTAGTGTGCCAGGACGTTGTGACCCCCCTAACTAACATGCACTACTTGGGAGCCCAGTGCGGGGCCATGTACTGAGCACAACCTGGACCTCTTCCAATGCTGAGGCTGTGGCCAGGAACTGCTGCTCCACCCATGTCAAAAACCTTTTCATCTCAGGTTACACTCCTGGAGCTTCTCCTCCAATGCTTCTCCTAAGGATGAAATCCTCTATAAAGTGAGGTGAAATGTGCATTAGCAGTAAAATATATTGAGTTATATTGTCACATGTTATAAAGTCTATTTAGTTAAATAGTCACATGTTATAAAGTCTATATAAAGTTATATAGTCACATGTTATAAAGTCTATTGAGTTATATAGTCACATGTTAAGATTATTGAGTTATATAGTCACATGTTATAATGTCTATTGAGTTATATAGTCACATGTTATAAAGTCTATTGAGTTATATACAGTCACTTGTTAAGACTATTGAGATATATTGTCACATGCTATTAAGACTGTTGAGTTATATAGTTACATGTTGTAGTCTATTGATTGGTATAGTCACATGTTAAGACCCCAGCCACCCCAGTCATAGACTGTTCTCTCTACTACCGCATGGTACCGGAGTGCCACGTCTAGGATCTCAGGACCCATGCCAAATGTTTTTAGTTTCCTGAGTGGGAATAGGCTTTGTCGTGCCCTCTTCACGACTGTCTTGGTGTGTTTGGATTCCAGTTTGTTGGTGATGTGGACACTTGCTCCACTACAGCCCTGTCGATGAGAATGGGGATGTGCTCAGTCCTCCTTTTCCTGTAGGATTTCCTCCTCTTCGTCTGAAGAGGTGTAGCAAGGATCAGACCAATATGCAGCGTGGTAAGTGTCCATTTTTTAATAGAAAAGAAAGAACATGACACAAATACAAAATAACAAAGTGAAACGAAACAGTCCTGTGTGGCACAAACACCCACAAAATACCCAAAGAATATGGCTGCCTAAATATGCTTCCCAATCAGAGACAACGATAAACACCTGCCTCTAATTGAGAACCAATCTAGGCAACCATAGACATACATAAACACCTAGATGGAAACAACCCCATAAATCTACAAAAAAAAAACTAGACAGTACAAACACCCTAGATCAGACAAAAAACACACATATCACCCATGTCACACCCTGACCTAACCAAAATAATAAAGAAAACAAAGAATACTAAGGTCAGGGCGTGACAGTAATCCACAATCATCTCCTTAGTCTTGGTTACGTTGAGGGAATGGTTGTTATTCTGGCACCACACGGCCAGGTCTCTGACCTCCTCCCCATAGGCTGTCTCATCGTTGTCAGTGATCAGGCTGTTGTATTGTTTGCAAACTTAATGATGGTGTTGGAGTCATGCCTGACCATAGTGAACAGGGAGTACAGGAGGGGAATGAGCACGCACCCCTGGGGGGCTACAGTGTTGAGGATCAGCGTGGCAGAAGTGTTGCTACCTACCCTCACCAACTGGGGTCGGCCCGTCAGGAAGTCCAGGATCCAGTTGCAGAGGGAGGTGTTTAGTCCCAGGATCTTTAGCTTAGTGATGAGCTTTGAGGGTTCTAGGGTGTTTTTTTAATTTATTTAGTTGACAAATCTAGGATCAGCTTCCCCTCCCCCTACTCCTAACCTTAATCATTTGTTTGGGACAATCTCAAACTCACACAAGAATCACCGTCTAGGGCCAGCTTCACCCTACACATTCCTTCTACAGTAAGGTAGCCAATGCGCAGTCGGAAGAAACCACTAACATCCGGTTTAACTGGATACAGTATCTTTAATCTAGCTTCCTTTTCCCCTGAAACGGTGACCTTCTGCAGAAATGTTGTGTTACCCTTCCCCAGACCTGTGCCTCTACACAATCCTGTATCGGATCTCTACGGGCAATTCATTCCACCACAGGCCTCAGAATTTGCTCT
Source organism: Oncorhynchus tshawytscha (assembly GCF_018296145.1). Lineage (NCBI taxonomy): Eukaryota > Metazoa > Chordata > Actinopteri > Salmoniformes > Salmonidae > Oncorhynchus > Oncorhynchus tshawytscha. The sequence goes on along the minus strand of NC_056429.1, from coordinate 88,703,419 downwards.
GACATGCACTGTCAACTGTGGGACCTTATATAGACCGGTGTGTGCCTTTCCAAATCATGTCCAATCAATTTAATTTACCACAAGTGGACTCCAATCAAGTTGTAGAAACATCTCAAGGATGATCAATAGAGAGAGCATGTACCTGATCTCAATTTCAATTCTCATAGTAAAGGGTCTGAATACTTATGTATATAAGGTATTTCTGTTTTCACTTTGCCATTGAGGAATTGTGTGATGAGGAAAAACATGTATTTAATCCATTTTAGAATAAGGCTGTAACATAATAAAACATGTAAAAAGAGAAGGGGGTCTGAATTGTTTCCCAATGCACTGTAAGTCTCCCTAAGGTGTAGAATAAGGCTGTAACATAATAAAACATGTAAAAAGGGAAGGGGGTCTGAATTGTTTCCAATGCACTGTAAGTCTCCCTATGGTGTAGAATAAGGCTGTAACATAATAAAACATGTAAAAAGGGAAGGGGGTCTGAATTGTTTCCCAATGCACTGTAAGACTTCCTATGGCGTAGAACAAGACACCTTTCAAATTCTTATCAAATCATTTATCAAATCATTTATTCATAATCAAATCAAATTCATTGTAGGCTACTGTCAAAGTCAATATTTGTTTCAGCACAAAACAGAATGTATCTCTGTATTTCCAAAATCATATAACACAATAGAACTGAGCACAAATTCTCTTATTTTGGGTTAAGGACATGAAAAAAATAAAATTAAACAATATATAATGGGTCAATATGGGATATTTGCAGGTCAGAGGACAAAGGTATTGAGGAAATCCACACAATTGCAGTACTGTACGTGAGGGGAGACATTTAGAAAGGTTTTGAAGTACAACTGCTTTGGCCTTTCAAACAAAGAACATACTCATTTCAGACAATACTTCATGTTCACCTTCAACAATGTCATTGTGAAATGCTATTTCCAAACATTTTTATCAAATTCCTCTACCAATGAGAGCATGGGTCCAAGTTGAACAAGTTATTCCACAAAAAAAAACTTTAATACTGTATTCTAATTGCCATTGTAGTGGTTACAATTTGCACTACTCAGACTGTGGGATGCCCTCTGTCACTAGGGTCTGCTCAGACTGTGGGATGCCCTCTGTCACTAGGGTCTGCTCAGGCTGTGGGATGCCCTCTGTCACTAGGGTCTGCTCAGGCTGTGGGATGCCCTCTGTCACTAGGGTCTGCTCAGGCTGTGGGATGCCCTCTGTCACTAGGGTCTGCTCAGGCTGTGGGATGCCCTCTGTCACTAGGGTCTGCTATTCAGGCTGTTGGGGATGCCCTCTGTCACTAGGGTCTGCTCAGGCTGTGGGATGCCCTCTGTCACTCTGCTCAGGCTGTGGGATGGGTCTACTCAGGCTGTGGGATGCCCTCTGTCACTGGGTCTATTCAGGCTGTGGGATGCCCTCTGTCACTGGGTCTATTCAGGCTGTGGGATGCCCTCTGTCACTAGGGTCTATTCCCTCTGTCACTAGGCTCTGCTCAGGCTGTGGGATGCCCTCTCACTAGGGTCTATTCAGGCTGTGGGATGCCCTCTCACTAGGGTCTATGCTCAGGCTGTGGGATGCCCTCTGTCACTGGGTCTATTCAGGCTGTGGGATGCCCTCTCACTAGGGTCTACTCAGGCTGTGGGATGCCCTCTGTCACTAGGATCTGCTCAGGCTGTGGGATACCCTCTGCCACTAGGCTCTATTCAGGCTGTAGGATGCCCTCTCACTAGGCTCTACTCAGGCTGGGATGCCCTTTGTCACTGGGTCTATTCAGGCTGTGGGATGCCCTCTGTCACTGGGTCTATTCAGGCTGTGGGATGCCCTCTCACTAGGGTCTATTCAGGCTGTGGGATGCCCTCTCAATAGGGTCTACTCAGGCTGTGGGATGCCCTCAGTCACTGGGTCTATTCAGGCTGTGGGATGCCCTCTCACTAGGGTCTATTCAGGCTGTGGGATGCCCTCTCACTAGGGTCTATTCAGGCTGTGGGATGCCCTCTGTCACTGGGTGCTATTCAGGCCTGTGGGATGCCCTCTGTCACTAGGGTCTATTCAGGCTGTGGGATGCCCTCTGTCACTAGGTCTACTCAGGCTGTGGGATGCTCTCTCACTAGGGTCTACTCAGGCTGTGGGATGCCCTCTGTCACTAGGTTCTACTCAGGCTGTTGGATGCCCTCTCACTAGGCTCTACTCAGGCAGTGGAACCCTCTCACTAGGCTCTACTCAGGCTGTGAAACCCTCTCACTAGGCTCTACTCAGGCTGTGGAACCCTCTCACTAGGCTCTACTCAGGCTGGGGAACCCTCTCACTAGGCTTTACTCAGGCTGTGGAACCCTCTCTCTAGGCTCTACTCAGGCTGTGGAACCCTCTCACTAGGCTCTGTTTGATGCCAGGCCCTCTGTCACTACTCTCTTCCTTCCATCCCTCTGTCCTGTATGTATCAACTGCAGCAAGGCCTACAGCAAGTTACATTTGTTGCATAAAAATAAAGGAAACATCACGTTAAAAGTGCACAAAAAGAAAAAAAAAAATATGCCATTAGTGTTAAATTCTGGCCTTATTTTTACAATTCAAACCTGGAAATCATGTTTTCAGACTTTCAGGAGTGTCAACCCCCCTCAATCCGTGTCACACTGCTGTCCAAATCAAACACGCATTAAAAGTTCATTACTCAAAATGTCAGAATTGTCAGGATACAGGAGTCTGTACTGAGGACTGTGATGATGGACATGCCAAATTCCTTATGGTAGGATTTATCCAAAAACTGCCTATTTTAATTTCCTCACTCAGGCTAATAATTTTTTAGGAAAATAAGAATGAAATGTAATGTCTGAGGGGTATGTCTAGTGAAGCAGTGAACATTGGATACTTGGTAATTACATCCTCTAGTCTGGCTGGATGGATTTACACAACGGCAGAGGAGATGTGTGTGTGTGTTATTACTCTCTTGACGGAGCCTTTTAAAACTGTAAAAGTCATTAACTCTGTAGGAAGATAATTGTACACATTTTTTCTAGGTATTTTACGGGGCTGAGGAGGCAATACAGTGTGGTTGTATTTACAGCTGAATGAAATGTCCTGAAGGAATAAGATTGTACTTTATCCTACAGATAATGATGGTACTGTCCAGCACCACGTTATTTCAAGTATTCACTCTGTTATTGGATATGGCACCTCTTCTTCTATTTTCCCTTCCCCCTTTACTGCTATGGGCTGTTCATACTGTAGGCTACATGTCCAGACATGCTCTTCTATCAGGAGAAAGCAGTGTAATTTATCTTCAATGACCACTGTTACCATCACAATGGTTGGTCAAAACCCTAACACATTATGGCCAGCACATCAGGGTAGCTAATCATTCAATGTTGAGAAGTAAATACCTTCATTGAAAAATCGGAATAACGGAATAGACCCCAACCCCAACCCCTTCTCAGAATTCGACTGAATAAGTTCCATCTGCAAAATGGTGATCTCCCATTGGTTCAGAGCAGCAGTGGACAGAGACAAACAGACTTGTTGCTAGGCAGCAGCAGTGGACAGAGAGAACAGACTTGTTGCTAGGCAGCAGCAGTGGACAGAGAGAACAGACTTGTTGCTAGGCAGCAGCAGTGGACAGAGAGAACAGACTTGTTGCTAGGCAGCAGCAGTGGACAGAGAGAACAGACTTGTTGCTAGGCAGCAGCAGTGGACAGAGAGAACAGACTTGTTGCTAGGCCGCAGCAGTGGACAGAGAGAACAGACTTGTTGCTAGGCAGCAGCAGTGGACAGAGAGAACAGACTTGTTGCTAGGCAGCAGCAGTGGACAGAGAGAACAGACTTGTTGCTAGGCAGCAGCGGTGGACAGAGAGAACAGACTTGTTGCTAGGCAGCAGCGGTGGACAGAGAGAACAGACTTGTTGCTAGGAAGCAGCAGTGGACAGAGAGAACAGACTTGTTGCTAGGCAGCAGCAGTGGACAGAGAGAACAGACTTGTTGCTAGGCAGCAGCGGTGGACAGAGAGAACAGACTTGTTGCTAGGAAGCAGCAGTGGACAGAGAGAACAGACTTGTTGCTAGGCAGCAGCAGTGGACAGAGAGAACAGACTTGTTGCTAGGAAGCAGCAGTGGACAGAGAGAACAGACTTGTTGCTAGGCAAGCAGCAGTGGACAGAGAACAGACTTGTTGCTGGGCAGCAGCAGTGGACAGAGAGAACAGACTTGTTGCTGGGAAGCAGCAGTGGACAGAGAGAACAGACTTGTTGCTAGGCAGCAGCAGTGGACAGAGAGAACATACCTGTTGCTGGGAAGCAGCAGTGGACAGAGAGAACAGACTTGTTGCTGGGAAGCAGCAGTGGACAGAGAGAACAGACTTGTTGCTGGGAAGGCAGTGGACAGCAGACTTGTTGCTGGGAAGCAGTGGACAGAGAGAACAGACTTGTTGCTGGGAGGCAGCAGCAGTGGACAGAGAGAACAGACTTGTTGCTGGGAAGGCAGCAGCAGTGGACAGAGAGAACAGACTTGTTGCTGGGAAGCAGCAGTGGACAGAGAGAACAGACTTGTTGCTGGGAAGCAGCAGTGGACAGAGAGAACAGACTTGTTGCTAGGCTGGGAAGCAGCAGTGGACAGAGAGAACAGACTTGTTGCTGGGAAGCAGCAGTGGACAGAGAGAACAGTTGCTGGGAAGCAGCAGTGGACAGAGAGAACATGTTGCTGGGAAGCAGCAGTGGACAGAGAGAACAGACTTGTTGCTGGGAAGCAGCAGTGGACAGAGAAACAGACTTGTTGCTGGGAAGCAGCAGTGGACAGCAGTGGACAGAGAGAACAGACATTGTTGCTAGGCAGCAGCAGTGGACAGAGAGAACAGACTTGTTGCTGGGAAGGCAGTGGACAGCAGTGCTGACAGCAGTGGAGAACATACCTGTTGCTGGGAAGCAGCAGTGGACAGAGAGAACAGACTTGTTGCTGGGAAGCAGCAGTGGACAGAGAGAACAGACTTGTTGCTGGGAAGCAGCAGTGGACAGAGAGAAGAGAGAACAGACTTGTTGCTGGGAAGCAGCAGTGGACAGAGAGAGCACAGACTTGTTGCTGGGAAGCAGCAGTGGACAGAGTGGAGAACAGACTTGTTGCTGGGCAGCAGCAGTGGACAGAGAGAACAGACTTGTTGCTGGGAAGCAGCAGCAGTGGACAGTGGACAGAGAGAACAGACTTGTTGCTGGGAAGCAGCAGTGGACAGAGAGAACAGACTTGTTGCTAGGCAGCAGCAGGACAGAGAGAACAGACTTGGACAGAGACAGAGAGAACAGACTTGTTGCTGGGAAGCAGCAGTGGACAGAGAGAACAGACTTGTTGCTAGGCAGCAGCAGTGGACAGAGAGAACAGACTTGTTGCTGGGAAGCAGCAGTGGACAGAGAGAACAGACTTGTTGCTAGGCAGCAGCAGTGGACAGAGAGAACAGACTTGTTGCTAGGCAGCAGCAGTGGACAGAGAGAACAGACTTGTTGCTAGGCAGCAGCAGTGGACAGAGAGAACAGACTTGTTGCTGGGAAGCAGCAGTGGACAGAGAGAACAGACTTGTTGCTAGGCAGCAGCAGTGGACAGAGAACAGACTTGTTGCTAGGCAGCAGCAGTGGACAGACAGAGAACAGACTTGTTGCTGGGAAGCAGCAGTGGACAGAGAGAACAGACCTGTTGCTGGGAAGCAGCAGTGGACAGAGAGAACAGACTTGTTGCTGGGAAGCAGCAGTGGACAGAGAGAACAGACTTGTTGCTAGGCAGCAGCAGTGGACAGAGAGAACATACCTGTTGCTGGGAAGCAGCAGTGGACAGAGAGAACATACCTGTTGCTGGGAAGCAGCAGTGGACAGAGAGAACAGACTTGTTGCTGGGAAGCAGCAGTGGACAGAGAGAACAGACTTGTTGCTGGGAAGCAGCAGTGGACAGAGAGAACAGACTTGTTGCTGGGAAGCAGCAGCAGCAGTGGACAGAGAACAGACTTGTTGCTGGGAAGCAGCAGTGGACAGCAGCAGGAAGCAGCAGTGGACAGAACAGTTGCTGGGAAGCAGCAGTGGACAGAGAGAACAGACTTGTGCTAGGCAGCAGCAGTGGACAGAGAGAACAGACTTGTTGCTAGGCAGCAGCAGTGGACAGAGAGAACATACCTGTTGCTGGGAAGCAGCAGTGGACAGAGAGAACAGACTTGTTGCTGGGAAGCAGCAGTGGACAGAGAGAACAGACTTGTTGCTGGGAAGCAGCAGTGGACAGAGAGAACAGACTTGTTGCTGGGAAGCAGCAGTGGACAGAGAGAACAGACTTGTTGCTGGGAAGGCAGCAGCAGTGGACAGAGAGAACAGACTTGTTGCTAGGCAGCAGCAGTGGACAGAGAGAACAGACTTGTTGCTGGGAAGCAGCAGTGGACAGAGAGAACAGACTTGTTGCTGGGCAGCAGCAGTGGACAGACAGAGAACAGACTTGTTGCTGGGAAGGGACAGCAGCAGTGGACAGAGAGAACAGACTTGTTGCTGGGAAGCAGCAGCAGTGGACAGAGAGAACAGACTTGTTGCTAGGCAGCAGCAGTGGACAGAGAGAACAGACTTTGCTTGCAGTGGACAGAGAGAACATACCTGGGCAGCAGCAGTGGACAGAGAGAACAGACTTGTTGCTAGGCAGCAGCAGTGGACAGAGAGAACATACCTGTTGCTGGGAAGCAGCAGTGGACAGAGAGAACAGACTTGTTGCTGGGAAGCAGCAGTGGACAGAGAGAACAGACTTGTTGCTGGGAAGCAGCAGTGGACAGAGAGAACAGACTTGTTGCTGGGAAGCAGCAGTGGACAGAGAGAACAGACTTGTTGCTAGGCAGCAGCAGTGGACAGAGAGAACAGACTTGTTGCCTGGGTCTCTTTTGTTTCACTACATCACTCTCTCCTTTCTCTGTTCCAGATCTTGACTCCTCCCCTGGGCTTGGCTTGGCAGACACAACTCAGCCTCTTTCTGTGTGTGTGTGTCTCCTCAGCGCTGAACTGCAGCCAGCATCCACAGCTGGTTCCAATCTGATGGCTCTGTTAAGAGCAGACAGCCGAGACGAGAAGAAGGCTCAGTCAGAGAAGAGAGGAGTGGACCAACAGACACAAGCTGGGGATCAACCAGTCCTAATTATGATGTTACTAAAGAGTGGGGAGTGTCACACCTAAACTGAGAAGCCTCTTCAGCAATTTCCTCCATCTATCACAGCAGTCTCTTGGGATTTCCCATCTCAACCTTCTACCCTCTTTTGTGTAATTCAGATTTTCCACATAATTGTACAGCTACACACAAGTGCGTGTTTGTGTGTGTGTGTGTGCGTGCGTGCGTGTGTGTGTGCGTGCGAGTCTACATTGTTCTGCTAAACCATGTAAGTTTGTCATAAATAAAAGCAAGCAAACAGATTTTTCCTCCATGTCTGTGTTTCTCTCTGTGGAGGAAACCAAACCAGACTGTTCTTTTTTTGGGCTCTGCTGAAATGTTTCTCTTTGACTTTGGCAAACTCTACAGACTGTGTGTTTCAGCTAGCCTAGATGGAAAGGCCCATCCAGTGGAAATGTCCTCTTTAAAATTCCCAATAAATGGAAAACCCAGCTTCCACATTACATATGCCAGGTTGAAAACACACAGAACACACTGTTCAGATTAGCTGTGCATTAGTAGAACAGATGCTTCTTTGGAATGGAACTGGTATCAGGCTCCAAATCAAGACGAGTTCAACATTGTCTGTAGCTTCACCTTCTTCATTCCATCCAGAGAGAAGAACAAAGACAGGCCCCAGTCAGAAGGTGTGTCCCAAATGGCACCCCATTCCCAATTTAGTGCACTACTTTTGACCAGGGCCCATAGAGCTCTGGTCATAAGTAATGCACTAAATAGGGAATAGAGTGCCATTGGGGCTAAGATAGAATGTTCTCTCATGGCACATAGTAATGATGGGGAAACATTTATAGTTACATATTGGAGTATTATTTGGGAAGATATTATATCAATACATTGACTCCTACCAATGATTTGTATAATTAAAAAAAATAATAAAAAAAATATATAAAAAAAAATATATATATATATATACACAGTTGAAGTCGGAAGTTTACATACACTTAGGTTGGAGTCATTGAAACTCGTTTTTCAACCACTCCACAAATGTCTTGTTAACAAACTATAGTTTTGGCAAGTCAGTTAGGACATCTACTTTGTGCATGACACAAGTCATTTTTTCAACAATTGTTTACAGACAGATTATTTCACTGTGTCACAATTCCAGTGGTTCAGAAGTTTACATACACTCAGGTGACTGTGCCTGGCTTCAGAAGCTTCTGATAGGCTAATTGACATAATTTGAGTCAATTGGAGGTGTACCTGTGGATACATTTCAAGGCCTACCTTTCAACTCAGTGCCTCTTTGTTTGACATCATGGGAAAATCAAAAGAAATCAACCAGGACCTCAGATGCTGGAGGAAACAGGTACAAGAGAATCTATATCCACAGTTAAACGAGTCCTATATCGACACAACCTGAGAGGCCGCTCAGCAAGGAAGAAGCCACTGCTCCAAAACCGCCATTAAAAATGTCAGACTACGGTTTGCAACTGCACATAGGGACAAAGATCATACTTTTTGGAGAAATGTCCTCTGGTCTGATGAAACAAAAATAGAACTGTTTGGCTATAATGACCATCGTTTTGTTTGGAGGAAAAAGGGGGAGCCGAAGACGAAAAGGAGGAAATGGGTCAAAATTCACTCAATTTATTGTGGGAAACTTGTGGAAGGCTAACCGAAATGTTTGACCCAAGTTAAACCATTTCAAGGCAATGCTACCCAATACTAATTGAGTGTATGTAAACTACTGATCCACTGGGAATGTGATGAAAGAAATAACAGCTGAAATAAATCATTCTCTCTACTATTATTTTGACATTTCACATTATTAAAATAAAGGGGTGATCCTAACTGACCTAAAACATCATTTTTACTCGGATTAAACGTCAGAAAATGTGAAAAACTGAGTTTAAATGTATTTCTAGAGGTGTATGTAAACTTCAACTCTCTATATACAGTGTAGCTAACAGACTGAACAAAAATATACATGCAAAGACTTCACTGAGTCACAGTTCATATAAAGAAATCAGTCAATTGAAATAAATATATTTGGTCCTAATCTGGATTTCACATGACTGGGAATTCTGATATGCATCTGTTGGTCAAATATACACAATATATACAAAAGTATGTGGACACCCCTTCAAATTTGTAGATTTGGCTATTTCAGCCACACCCATTGCTGACAGGTGTATAAAATCGAACACACAGCCATGCAATCTTTATAGATAAACATTGGCAGTGGCATGGAATTACTGAAGAGCTCAGTGACTTTCAAAGTGGCACCATCATAGGATGGCACCTTTCCACCAAGTCAGTTCATGAAATTGCTGCCCTGCTAAAGCTGCCACGGTCAACTGTAAGTGCTATTATTGTGAAGCAAAAACCTCTAGGAGCAACAACGGCTCAGCCACGAAGTGGTAGGCCGCACAAGCTCACCGAACGGGACCCCCGAAGGCTGAAGCGTGTAGCGAGTAAAAATGGTCTGTCCTTGGTTGCAACACTCACTACCAAGTTTCAAACTACCACTGGAAGCAACGTCAGCACCACAACTGTTCGTCGGGAGCTTCGTGAAATGGGTTCTATGGAAGAGCAGCAGCACACAAGCCTAAGATCACCATGCGCAATGCCAAGTGTCGGCTGGAGTGGTGTAAAGCTCGCCGCCATTGAACTTTGGAGCAGTGGAAACCCGATCACTGGAGTGATGAATCACTCTTCCCCATCTGGCAGTCCGACAGACGAATCTGGGTTTGGCAGATGCTAGGAGAACGCTACCTGCCCCAATGCATAGCGCCAACTGTAAAGTGGTGGAGGAGGAATAATGGTTTGGGGCAGTTTTTCATGGTTTGGGCTAGACCCCTTAGTTACAGTGAAAGGAAATCATAATGCATCAGCATACAATGACATTCTAGATGATTCTGTGCTTCCAACTTTGTGGCAACAGTTTGGGGGGGGAAGGCCCTTTCCTGTTTCAGAATGACAATGCCCCCATGCACAAAGTGAGGTCCATACAGAAATGGTTTGTTGAGATCGGTGTGGAAGAACTTGACTGGTCTGCAGAGAGCCCTTACCTCAACCCCATAAAACATCTTTGGGATTAATTGTAACAATGACTGTGAGCCAGGCCTAATCGCCCAACACCAGTGCTCGACCTCACTAATGCTTTTGTGGCTGAATGGAAGCACGTCCCTGCAGCAGTTCCAACATCTAATGGAAAGCCTTCACAGAAGAGTGGAGGCTGTTATAGCAGCAAAGGGGGGACCTACTCCATATTAATACCCATGATTTTGGAATGAGATGTTCGATGAGCAGGTGTCTACATACTTTTGGTCAAATAGTGCACCTTTAAAAAAAAGTAGGGGAGTGGATTTGAAAACCAGTCATTATCTGGTGTGACCACCATTTACCTCATGCAGCAGGGCACATCTCCTTCCCATAGATTTGATCAGACTGTTGATTGTGGCCTGTGGAATGTTGTCCCACTTCTCTTCAATGGCAGTGTGAAGTTGCTGGATATTGGTGCAACACGCTGACGTCCATGTCTATCCTATTTCCCAAACATGCTCAATGAGTGACAAATCTGGTGATTATGCAGGCCATGGAAGGACTGGGATATTTTCAGCTTCCACAAATTGTGTACATATCCTTGCAACATGCTGAAACATTAAGTGATGGCGGCTGATGAATGGCACTACAATGGGCCTCAGGATCTCATCACAATATCTGTGTGCTTTTGTAGTTGCCATTGATAAAATGCAATTGTGTCTGTTGTCTGTAGATTATGCCTGCCCATACCATAACCCTACCGCCACCACGGCGCACTCTGTTCATCAGCCAACCGCTCGCCCAAACAACGCCAATCCCGCTGTGTGCCATCTGCCTGGTACAGTTGAAACTGGTATTCATCAATGAAGAGCACATTTCTCCAGCGTGCCACTGGTCATCGAAGGTAAACATTTGTCCAATGAAGTCGGTTACGACGCCAATGTGCAGTCAGGTCAAAACCTTGGTGAGGATGACGAGCAATTAGATGAGCTTCCCTGAGACGGTTTCTTACAGTTTTTGCAGAAATTCTTTGATTGTACAAACTCACAGTTTCATCAGCTGTCCGGGTGGCTCGTCTTAGACCATCCCACAGGTGAAGAAGCAGGATGTGGAGGTCCTGGGCTGGTGCGGTTACCCGTGGTCTGTGGTTGTGAGTTTGGTTGGACATACTTCCAAATTCTCTAAAACGAAAGTAAATACAATATAGCAAGTAAAACACTAGAATGGTAGATTTGCAATGGAAGAATGTGCAAAGTAGTAATAAAAATAATGGGGTGCAAAGGAGCAAAATAAATTAATTAATTAAATACAGTAGGGAAAGAGGTAGTTGTTTGGGCTAAATTATAGGTGGGCTATGTACAGGTGCAGTAATCTGTGAGCTGCTCTGACAGTTGATGCTTAAAGCTAGTGAGGGAGATAAGTGTTTCCAGTTTCAGAGATTTTTGTAGTTCGTTCCAGTCATTGGCAGCAGAGAACTGGAAGGAGAGGCGGCCAAAGAAAGAATTGGTTTTGGGGGTGACTAGAGAGATATACCTGCTGGAGCGTGTGCTACAGGTGGGAGATGCTATGGTGACCAGCGAGCTGGGATAAGGGGGGACTTTACCTAGCAGGGTCTTGTAGATGACATGGAGCCAGTGGGTTTGGCGATGGGTATGAAGCGAGGGCCAGCCAACGAGAGCGTACAGGTCGCAATGGTGGGTAGTATATGGGGCTTTGGTGACAAAACGGATTGCACTGTGATAGACTGCATCCAATTTGTTGAGTAGGGTATTGGAGGCTATTTTGTAAATGACATCGCCAAAGTCGAGGATTGGTAGGATGGTCAGTTTTACAAGGGTATGTTTGGCAGCATGAGTGAAGGATGCTTTGTTGCGAAATAGGAAGCCAATTCTAGATTTAACTTTGGATTGAAGATGTTTGATATGGGTCTGGAAGGAGAGTTTACAGTCTAACCAGACAGCTAAGTATTTGTAGTTGTCCACGTATTCTAAGTGAGAGCCGTCCAGAGTAGAGATGTTGGACGTGCGGGTAGGTGCAGGTAGCGATCGGTTGAAGAGCATGCATTTAGTTTTACTTGTATTTAAGAGCAATTGGAGGCCACGGAAGGAGAGTTGTATGGCATTGAAGCTTGCCTGGAGGGTTGTTAACACAGTGTCCAAAGAAGGGCCAGAAGTATACAGAATGGTGTCGTCTGCGTAGAGGTGGATCAGAGACTCACCAGCATCAAGAGCGACCTCATTGATGTATACAGAGAAGAGAGTCGGTCCAAGAATTGAACCCTGTGGCACCCCCATAGAGACTGCCAGAGGTCCGGACAGCAGACCCTCCGATTTGACACACTGAACTCTATCAGAGAAGTAGTTGGTGAACCAGGCGAGGCAATCATTTGAGAAACCAAGGCTGTTCGAGTCTGCCGATGAGGATGTGGTGATTGACAGAGTCGAAAGCCTTGGCCAGATCAATGAATACGGCTGCACAGTAATGTTTCTTATCGATGGCGGTTAAGATATCGTTTAGGACCTTGAGCGTGGCTGAGGTGCACCCATGACCAGCTCTGAAACCAGATTGCATAGCAGAGAAGGTATGGTGAGATTCGAAATGGTCGGTAATCTGTTTGTTGACTTGGCTTTCAAAGACCTTAGAAAGGCATGGTAGGATAGATATAGGTCTGTTTGGGTCAAGAGTGTACCCCCCTTTTCAAAGGGGGATGACCGCAGCTGCTTTCCAATCTTTGGGAATCTCAGACGACACGAAAGAGAGGTTGAACAGGCTAGTAATAGGGGTGGCAACAATTTCGGCAGATAATTTTAGAAAGAAAGGGTCCAGATTGTCTAGCCCGGCTGATTTGTAGGGGTCCAGATTTTGCAGCTCTTTCAGAACATCAGCTGAACGGATTTGGGAGAAGGAGAAATGGGGAAGGCTTGGGCGAGTTGCTGTGGGGGGTGCAGTGCTGTTGACCGGGGTAGGAGTAGCCAGGTGGAAAACATGGCCAGCCGTAGAAAAATGCTTATTGAAATTCTCAATTATGGTGGATTTATCAGTGGTGACAGTGTTTCCTATCTTCAGTGCAGTGGGCAGCTGGGAGGAGGTGTTTTTATTCTCCATGGACTTCACAGTGTCCCAGAACATTTTTGAGTTAGTGTTGCAGGAAGCAAATTTCTGCTTGAAAAAGCTAGCCTTGGCTTTTCTAACTGGGGTGTTAAGCATGTTCCAGTTTAGGTCGCCTAGCAGCACGAGCTCTGAAGATAGATGGGGGGCAATCAGTTCACATATGGTGTCCAGAGCACAGCTGGGGGCAGAGGGTGGTCTATAGCAGGCGGCAACGGTGAGAGACTTGTTTTTAGAGAGGTGGATTTTTAAAAGTAGAAGTTCAAATTGTTTGGGTACAGACCTAGATAGTAGGACAGAACTCTGCAGGCTATCTCTGCAGTAGATTGCAACACCGCCCCCTTTGGCAGTTCTATCTTGTCTGAAAATGTTGTAGTTAGGGATGAACATTTCAGAATTTTTGGTGGGCTTTTTAAGCCAGGATTCAGACACAGCTAGAACATCCGGGTTGGCAGAGTGTGCTAAAGCAGTGAATAGAACAAACTTAGGGAGGAGGCTTCTAATGTTAACATGCATGAAACCAAGGCTATTACGGTTACAGAAGTCGTCAAAAGAGAGCGCCTGGGGAATAGGAGTGGAGCTAGGCACTGCAGGGCCTGGATTCACCTCTACATCGCCAGAGGAACAGAGGAGGAGTAGAATAAGGGTATAAGGGTAAAAGCAATAAGAATTGGTCGTCTAGAACGTCTGGAACAGAGAGTAAAATGAGGTTTCTGGGGGCGATAAAATAGCATCAAGGTATAATGTACAGACAAAGATATGGTAGGATGTGAATACAGTGGAGGTAAACCTAGGTATTGAGTGATGAAGAGAGAGATATTGTCTCTAGAAACATCATTGAAACCAGGAGATGTCATTGCATGTGTGGGTGGTGGAACTAATAGGTTGGATAAGGTATAGTGAGCAGGACTAGAGGCTCTACAGTGAAATAAGCCAATAAACACTAACCAGAACAGAAATGGACAAGGCATATTGACATTAAGGAGTGTAGAGGTTGGTTGGGGGTCACGGCGATTTAGACAGCTAGACAGGCCATCGGTAGCAAGCTAGCATAGGATGGAGGTCGGTTATTAGCCACCTCTTGCGTTCCGTCAGTAGATTAGTGGGGTTCCGTGTGGTAGAGGGGATTCATCCAAATCACACAACAACAACAAAAATAAAAACAATAGTTATAGTTATAATAATAATAATGAAAATAAATAAATAAATTGTCCGATTGTCTATTCAGATAGCAGCCGATAAGACAGCTAACGGTTAGCAGGCCGCAGATGGGCATTCAGGTAACGTCGCGACGGAGGAGCCAGCCGGATAACTCCTTCGAGTAGATAACGTCGGCAGTCCAGTTGTGAAGGCCCAGTGGGGCTCCGTGTAGGCAGTAAAACGGGTCCGGATAGGTGACTGCAGCCCAGGAGTGATTGATGGAACTCTTCAGCTGGCTAGCTCCGGAATAATTGATGTTTGCTCCGGAAACGACGAAAGCCGATGGTCACACGGATAGCAGCTAGCTAGCTGTGAGATCCAGGTATGAATGTCCAGAGTTAGCGGTTGAAATCCAGGGACATGGAGAAAAAAATTGGTACGGTATGTTCCGTTCTGAGCCGCGCTGCGCCGTACAAAACTGGCGATAGATTTTCGAGCTAAAGGATAGCTGATGACCACAAACCATGGTTAGCTGAATACTAACGATTTGCCAGTAAAGAAGCTAACTAGCTTCTGAACTAGCTTCTGATTAGCTTCTGGATTAGCTTCTGGCTAGCTTCTGGCTAGCTCCTGGCTAGCTCCTGGCTAGCTTCTGGCTAGTTTCTGGCTAGCTTCTTGGAGTTTTTGGCTAGCTTCTTGGAGGATTACAGATTTGAGGTAAATAATACTTTTTTATAAATATAAATTGGTGAGGCGGGTTGCAGGAGAGTGTTTTGAAGATGAGTTTATGGAAAATGTAAAAAATATATGTGAAAAAAAGATGTAAATATATATATATATATATATATATATATATACGGGACACGACAAGACGAGGACAAAAGACGTCTGAACTGCTATGCCATCTTGGATGAGGCGTGTGTGATATACGTACTGTCACTGTGGGGATGACATCATCAATGCACTTATTAATGAAGCCAGTGACTGATGTGGTGTACTCCTCAATGCCATTGGAAGAATCCTGGAACTTGTTCCAGTCTGTGATAGCAAAACAGTCCTGTAGCTTAGCATCCGCTTCATCTGACCACTTTCTTATTGACTGAGTCACAGCTGCTTCCTGTTTTAGTTTTTGCTTGTAAGCAGGAATCAGGAGGATATAATTATGGTCGGATTTGCCAAATGGAGGGCGAGTGAGAGCTTTGTACACGTTTCTGTGTGTGGAGTAAAGGTGTTCTTGAGTTTTTTTCCCTCTGGTTGCACATTTAACATGCTAACAGAAATCAGGTAAAACTGATTTGAGTTTACCTGCATTAAAGTTTCCGGCTACTAGGAGAGCCGCCTCTGGATGAGCTTTTTCCTGTTTGCTTATGGCCATATACAGCTCATTGAGTGCGGTCTTAGTGCCAGCATCGGTCTGCAGTGGTATATTGACAGCTACGAAAAATATAGATGTATACTCTCTTGGTAAATAGTGTGGTCTACAGCTTATCATGAGATACTCTACCTCAGGAAAGCAAAACCTCAAGACTTCCTTAGATTTCGTGCACCAGCTGTTGTTTACAAATATGTGTAGGCCGCCAACCCTTGTCTTACCAGAGGCTGCTGTTCTATCCTGCCGAAAAAGCCTAAAACCCACCAGCTATATTTTAGTCATGTTCGTCGTTCAGCCACGACTCGGTGAAACATAAGATATTACAGTTTTTAGTGTCCTGTTGGTAGGAGATACGTGCTCGTAGTTCGTCTATTTTTATTATCGATTGATTATAAGTTGGCTAATAGGACAAATGGTAAAGGTAGATTACCCTCTTGGTGACGATCTTTACAAGGCACCCGAACCGTCGTCCACAATACCTTCATCTTTTCGTCCTGCCAATGACAGGGATGAGGGCCTTATCGGGTGTCTGGAGTAAATCCTTCCCGTCCGACTCGTTGAAGAAGAAGAATTCCTCCAGTACAGGGTGAGTAATCGCTGTCCTGATATCAAAAAGCTATTTTCAGTCATAAGACACAGTGGCAGAAACATTATGTACAAAATAAGTTACAAATAATGCGAAAATACATACACAATAGCACAATTGGTTACGGGATTGTAAAACGGCGGCCCTCACCTTCGGCGTCTTTATCCAAATGATAGTCCCACTAAGCGCAAACCAGATGGGATGGCGTATCACTGCCGAATGCTGTGGTAGTCATGCTGGTTAAATGTGCCTTGAATTTGAAATAAATCACCAACAGTGTCACCAGCAAAGCACCCCCACACATCACACCTCCTCCTCCATGCTTCATGGTGGCAATCACACATGTGGAGATCATTCGTTCACCTACTCATTCGTTCTCACAAAGACATGGCGGTTGGATCCAAAAATCTCAAATTTGGACTCATCAGACCAAAGGACAGATTTCCATGTCCATTGCTCATGTTTCTTGGCCCAAGCAACTCTCTTCTTATTATTGGTGTCCTTTAGTAGTGGTTTCTTTACAGCAATTCAAGCATGGCCTGATTCATGCAGTCTCCTCTGAATAGTTGATGTTGAGATGTGTCTGTTACTTGAACTCCGTGAAGCATTTATTGTGCTGCAATTTCTGAGGCTGGTAACTCTAATGAACTTATCCTCTGGAGCAGAGGTGACTCTGGGTCTTCCTTTCCTGTGGCGGTCCTCAACCACACTGAATTGATGTAAAATATATCACTAGCCACTTTAAACAATGCTACTTAATATAATGTTTACATACCCTACATTATTTATCTCATATGTATTAGTATATACTGTACTCTATATCATCTACTGCATCTTTATGTAATACATGTATCACTAGCCACTTTAACTATGCCACTTTGTTTACATACTCATCTAATATGTATATACTGTACTCGATACCGTCTACTGCATCTTGCCTATGCCACTCTGTACCATCACTCATTCATATATCTTTATGTACATATTCTTTATCCCTTTACTTATGTGTATAAGGTAGTAGTTTTGGAATTGTTAGCTAGATTACTCGTTGGTTATTACTGCATTGTCAGAACTACAAGCACAAGCGTTTCGCTACACTCGCATTAACATCTGCTAACCATGTGTATGTGACAAATAAAATTTGATTTGATTTGATTTGAGAGACAGTTTCATCATAGCGCTTGATGGTTTTTGCGACTGCACTTGAACAAACTTTCAAAGTTCTGACCTTCATGTCTTAAAGTAATGATGAAATGTCCTTTCTCTTTGCTTATTTGAGCTGTTTTTGACATACTATGGTCTTTTACCAAATAGAGCTATCTTCTGTATACCAACCACCTGTATACCAATTCCAGTCCGATAAGCGCAAACCAGATGGGATGGTGTATTGCTGCAGAATGCTGTGGTAGCCATGCTGCTTAAGTGTGCCTTGAATTCTGAAAAAATGACAGACAGCGTCACCAGCAAAGCACCCCCACACCATAACACCTCCTCCTCCAAGCTTTACGGTGGGAAATTCACATGCAGAGATCATCCATTCACCCACACCACATCTCACAAAGACACAGCAGTTGGAACCAAAAATCTCCAATTTGGACTCCAGACCAAAGAGGTAACTCTGGGTCTTCCATTCCTGTGGCGGTCGTCATGAGAGCCAGTTACATCATAGCGCTTGATGGTTTTTACAACTGCACTTGAACAAACTTTCAAAGTTCTTGAAATGTTCCGTATTGACTGACCTTCATGTCTTAAAGTAATAATGGACTGTCTTTTCTTGCTTATTTGAGCTGTTCTTGACATAATATGGACCTGCTCTTTTACCAAATAGCCCTATCTTCTGTATACCAACCCTACCTTGTCACAACATAACTGATTGGCTCACATGCATTAAGAAGGAAAGATATTTTACACAACTTTTACCAAGGCACCTTATGAAGCTGGTTGAGAGAATGCCAAGAGCATGCAAAGCTGTCATCAAGGCAAAGGGTGGCTAAGAATCTCAATTATAAAATATATTTTGATTTCTTTAACACTTTTTGGTTACTACATGACTCCATATGTGCTATTTCATAGTTTGTATGTCTTCACTATTATTCTACAATGTAGAACATACTAAAAATAAAGAAATATCTTTGAATGAGTAGGTGTGTCCAAACTTTTGACTGGTACTGTATATGTGTGTGTGTTTTTGTGTGTGTGTGCATGAGTGAGTGCATATGAGTGCTAAGGTGTGGAGAATCAGAGTAGGTGGTCAGTCCAGCAGTCAGATGGCTTGTAGATAGAAACTGTCTCTGAGCTGGTGTTGTCAGCAAACTGGATAATTGCGTTGGTGTAGTCGAAGCCACGCAATCGTGGGTGAACAGGGAGTACAGCATAGGACGGAGGACGCACCCCTGGTGGGCCCCTATGTTCAGAGTCAGTGTGAAGGAGGTGGTGTTGCCAATCCTCACATCCTGTGGTCTGCCTGTCAGGAAGGGCCAGGATCCAGTTACAAAGGGTGGTGTCCAGACCCAGGGCTCTGAGTTTGGTGTCGAGCTTGGAGGGAACAATAGTGTTGAATGCTGAACTGTGGTCAATGAACAGCATTCTCACATAAGTGTTCCTCTTGTCCAGATGTGTTATGGCCGTGTCAATAGGGATGGAAATGGCATCTTCCGTGGACCTGTTAGAGCGGTGGAGTGGTTCTAATGTTTCTGGCATACTGGCCTTGATGTGGGCCTTGACCAGCCTCTCAAAGCACTTCCTGATAACTGAGGTGAGCATGATGGGCACTGGGACGATGGTGGTCTCCTTAAAGCAGGTGGGGACTCCAGCCTGGGACAGGGACTTGTTGAAGATGTCCGAGAAGACGCCCGCCAGCTTGTCACTCTGAGGACGCGGCCAGGGATGCCATCTGGGTCGGCGGCTTTGTGATTATTCACCCTTTAAAGAGTTTTCCTCACATCAGCCTCGGAGAGCAGAAGCACCTTCTGGTCATCCAGAGCAGCGAGAGCCCTAAGCCTGGATGGCTCGGTATTGTCTGCCTAGAAGCGAGCATAGAATGTGTTAAGCTGGTCTTGGATGGAGGCTTTTGTAGGCACCACACAGCTGAATTTGCCTATGTAGTCTGTGACAGTCTGTAGTTCTTACCACATGCTATGTGAGTCTGAGTTGTCGAACACTAAGTTTCAGTCTGTATTGTCTTTTTGCATCCTTAAATGGATTTGCGGTTGACAAATTATATCGAAACAACATTGATTTCAGCTGTTTGTGCCGAGTGGGTCGATTGTGTGATCTCAACTCACATCACCGATAAACATAGTAGGAGAACAATAATATTTGGTTTGTTTCCAAAAACAAACTGGCTAATGAGTGGAGAAGTTGAGCTGGCTGCTTTTCCTTTGTTCTCAGAATGTTTTATTCTTTGCAGATATTCCATTATTGTGTTTTTTTCTCTTCTCAAATTAAAAAGATGTTATAAAGCAGACAGACAGATAATAAATAATGTGCACAGATGAACTGGCAAAAAGAAAGGAGAAATTCATTTATCTATGTCATAGACTGTATAAGGAAATACATCAAAAAGCACTTGTGGAATGTGCAGGACTGCAGACAAAAAGAAGTCGACAAAAAAAACTGAAAAGGTGATGACAACAGTACAACTTTAAAAGATCCGTTTTGTGTTTGAGAGAGAGTTTCTCTCTCTGGCTCCTTTCACGCCCCTTTAGAATATGTGAGCGCTGCCCCTCCCTCCTTCTCTCCAGTGGTTACCTTGGTAATAATCCAGAGTATCGCATTTCTCCATTAATCTTGAAGCCCTACACCACACCTCACAACCCACACCCCAACCCCAACCCACTAACCCCTCATCCACCCTCACTACAGAGCGTTTTGTATTTTCTCATCCTGTGTACATCAGAGAAAACTTGTTTAGGTCATCAGTTCCAACATGTAGATCCAGGGAGGGATGTAGTGCACTGGTGGACAGACATAGTAGCCGTCACTAGAGGGGGCCCTAGCTTCCATCTGAGAGAGCACTAAGGGAACCTACGTACCAGTACCTTACATGGACATACTGACTACATCTCTTACAGTTGGTTTAGATTCCCCAGACCACTGCTGTTTATTTGTCTCATCATAGACAAAATGTTAGTTTTCTTAACAGAGCAGAAACATTTATTTACCAAAACAACTGTTTTAGGAACAGTTTGAAGTGGTTTATGAAGGCATAGAGTTTTAAAATGATTTAACTTACAGTGTGCACTTAAATGTTCACATTTTTAGATCTGAAGTACCGTTGTCCACTTCTTGAACCTGTAACAATCAGAGTTTACACAGAGATATTTAGCAACTTAGACAGGAAGAAAACAAGTGTTTGGTGTACAGCACAGTAGGAATACTGTATAACTAGGACATTGCAGATTTAAAATTCACTGACCATATTTTGTGAGGGTTGATGTGTGAAAGTCCTTCAGACCTCAGACAATTTTTTAAAATGTACTTAACAGAGACCTCAGGACTTGACTTGAGGGACATCTGACCAGAAGGTGGCAGCCAGGCTTAATGCCCTGATGGAAAGAGATGTGTCTGCACCACTGAACAAGGCACTTTACCTATGCAACACCTATCCACCTGGCTATGGAATGGGTGTGCTGTGTTGTGTTGTATTAGAAACAGTCAAATGGAGAACAACAATAGTAGCTACATTAATCTAACCATGCCAATTTGACATGGCATTAAGGGCCCTTACAACAAAATAAGTGAAAAACATCACATCAAAAACACATGTGGTTTTGGACACATGTATAAACACACGTGTGAACAAATCACATTAAAAATGTCACCTGAGAATCAGAGGGGCGGACGGCTCAAAATAATGGCTGGAACAGAGAGAATGAAAGTGGCATCAAACACGTGGAAACCATTCCACAAATTCCTCTCCAGACATTACCATGAGCCCTTCCTCCCCAATTAAGGTGCCACCAACCTCCTGTGATTTTCAAATACATTCAAATCCCCTTTAGGCCTGTGTATTACATGTAACACAAACCAGTTAACAATAACATAAGCTAAAAATAGATAGCTAGGATGAAATGGCAGTCTAGCTATTGCCTATAAGCTAGCTAGCGGTTATCAATTAGCTTGCAGCCATTAGATACAAATTACATATAAAGTAAACTTCTAAAATACAAATCATTAGCGTGGCTGATATGTACTCATGTACAGTTGAAGTCTGAAGTTTACATACACCTTAGCCAAATACATTTAAACTAAGTTTTTAACAATTCCTGACATACAATCCTAGTACAAATTCCCTGTCTTAGGTCAGTTAGGATCACCACTTTATTTTAAGAATGTGAAGTAAATGTCAGAATAATAGTAGAGAGAATAATTTATTTCAGATTTGATTTCTTTCTTCACATTCCCAGTGGTTCAGAAGTTTACATACACTCAATTAGTATTTGGTAGCATTGTCATTAAATTGTTTAACTTGGGTCAAATGCCACTCACATACCTTGACTTTTTTGTTGTCCTCAAGCCATTTTGCCACAACTTTGGAAGTATGCTTGGGGTCATTGTCCATTTGGAAGACCCATTTGTGACCAAGCTTTAACTTCCTGACTGATGTCTTGAGATGTTGCTTTAATATATCCACATAATTCCCCTTTCTCATGATGCCATCTATTTTGTAAAGTGCCCCAGCCCATCCTGCAGCAAAGCACCCCCACAACATGATGCTGCCACCCCCGTGCTTCACCGTTGGGATGGTGTTCTTCAGCTTGCAAGCCTCCCCCTTTTTCCTCCAAACACAATGATGGTCATTATGGCCAAACAGTTCTATTTTTGTTTCAACAGAACAGAGGACATCTCTAAAAAGTACAATATTTTTCCCCATGTGCAGTTGCAAACTGTAGTCTGGCTTTTTTATGGTGGTATTGGAGCAGTGGCTTCCTCCTTGCTGTGCAGCCTTTCAGGTTATGTCGATATAGGACTCATTTTACTGTGGATATAAATACTTTTGTACCTGTTTCCTCCAGCATCTTCACAAGGTCCTTTCCTTTGGTTCTGGGATTGATTTGCACTTTCCACACCAAAGTACGTTCATCTCTAGGAGACAGAACGTGTCTCCTTCCTGAGCGGTTTGACGGCTGCGTTCTTTGGTGTTTATACTTGAGTACTATTGTTTGTACAGATGAACGTGGTACCTTGAGGCATTTGGAAGTTGCTCCCAAGGATGAACCAGACTTGTGGAGGTCTACACATTTGTTTCTGAGGTTCTTTTGATTTTCCCATGATGTCAAGCAAAGAGGCACTGAGTTTGAAGGTAGGCCTTGAAAGACATCTTTAATTACATACTTTAATACTTTAATTATTTTACTCAGGTAGGCTAAGTTTGCTTTTTACAGAATGGCATTTCAGAATTTGCAATTCCACAATTTTGCAAATCTGCAACACCACTATTCCACAGTCAGCTCACGTCAGAGAGACAGAGTCAGCTCATGTCACGTCCAGTTGAATGCGGATGAGAGAGAGCTTAGTTTGTTGTTTTGGGAAGGTTTGAAAGTCTATTCAAAAAGTTTGGTTACTAGCTAGCTACCTTTTAAGTTTGGATTCCATGACGCAGTTGGCATCAGTTGCTGGGACCTCTACTATCTGTCCAGCAATCCTGCCGTCCAAGGCCGGGTCTGAGGAGCTGCTTGGCGTAGCAGCTAGCCTAGCTGCTATCTAGCTGCCTATCAAGCTAGCAGGGTTTTCTTGAGGGCTTGAACACAGCCCGCGACTCGGTTGGCCATTGTGGCTGGGACCGTGCATTTCCTGGGCTTGTAGCTGTCTAGATCCCTGCTGTTTGTTGTTGTTGTTTCCAATCTTCCCTGTGACTTGCCCTGTCTGGAACTGCGAGCAGTAACAGCATAACCTACGTTGCTACTGTACCATGACAAAGACCAAAGCCGGTGGAAATACCGTTGAAGACAGCAGTGTCTCTCCATCAAAAATTGTCCTACTAGCAGTTGCTACAAAAACAAAATAGCTGTTGTGTCCAAATACGGGTGGAGTCAACTAATAACATAAGGGACAACCTGACCAGAGAGGACCTGAAAAAATGCTTGCAGTTCTCCCAGGGTCAACTTGATGAGTTGAAACAGGAGAACGGCAAGATGACAGCAATCTGTAAGTCATTGAGAGAGGACATTAGTTCTCTATGTGAATCCATGATAACAATGACAGAGAAAGCAGTCTGAGGACAAAGTGAGGGAAATGGTCTCGGAGAAACTGAAGTTGGAACACAGGAAGGTCGAGGTGGAGCGTGCCCACAGGACTATTTTTCTCTTGCTTTGTTTGCTCTTTTCCATATTATGTCTATCTCTGATTGTCTACCCAGGAAAGGGCTGAAAATAGCCCATATTACTTGTCACACCCTGATCTGTTTCACCTGTCCTTATGATTGTCTCCACCCCTTCCAGATGTCGCTTATTTTCCCTGGTGTATTTATCCCAATGTTTCCTGTCTCTCTGTGCCTGTTCGTCTTGTATGTCTTTCAAGTCAACTAGCGTGTTTCCCTGTACTCCTGCTTCTATTCTCTTTTTGCTAGTCCTCCCGGTTTTGACCCTTGCCTGTTTTCTGGACTCCGTACCCACCTGCCTGACCATTCTACCTGCCCTGACCTCGAGCCTGGCTGCCACTCTGTACCTCCTGGACTCTGAACTGGTTTTGACCATTCTGCCTGCCCTGACCTCGAGCCTGGCTACCACAATGTACCTCCTGGACTCTGAACTGGTTTTGACCATTCTGCCTGCCCTGACCTCGAGCCTGGCTACCACAATGTACCTCCTGGACTCTGAACTGGTTTTGACCATTCTGCCTGCCCTGACCTCGAGCCTGGCTGCCACAATGTACCTCCTGGCCTCTGACCTGGTTTTGACCATTCTGCCTGCCCTGACCTCGAGCCTGGCTGCCACTCTGTACCTCCTGGACTATGAACTGGTTTTGACCATTCTACCTGCCCTGACCTCGAGCCTGGCTGCCACTCTGTACCTCCTGGACTCTGAACTGGTTTTGATCATTTGCCCGTCCACGACCTTTCTCTTGCCTACTCCTTTTGGATTGATTAATAAATATCAAAGACTCAAACCATCTGCCTCCCGTGTCTGCATATGCATCTCGCCTTGTGCCCTTATAATTATTAATATACAGTACCATTCAAAAGTTTGGACACCTACTCATACAATGTGTTTTTCTTTATTTTTACTATTTTTCTACATTGTAGAAGACATGAAAACATGAAAACTATGAAATACACATATTGACTCATGTTGTGACCAAGAAAGGGTTAAACAAATAAAAATATATTTTATATTTGAGATTCTTCAAAGTAGCCACCCTTTGCCTTGATGCTCTTGGCATTCTCAGAAATCAATTACTTGCTAACAGATGACATTCATACATTGGCCATTTCTGAGACTCAATTAGATAATTCATTAGAAGATACAGCAGTAGAAATACAAGGATATAACATCTATAGAAGAGACAGGAATTATTATTCTTTTTTTTAAATTTCACCTTTATTTAACCAGGTAGGCTAGTTGAGAACAAGTTCTCATTTACAACTGCGACCTGGCCAAGATAAAGCAAAGTAGTGTGACACAAATAACAACACATGGAATAAACAAACATACAGCCAATAATACCATTTTTAAAAAGTATATATACAGTGTGTGCGAATGAGGTAGGATAAGGGAGGTGAGGCAATAAATAGGCCATAGTGGCGAAATAATTACAATATAGCAATTAAACACTTGAGTGATGTGCAGAAGATGATTGTGCAAGTAGAGATCCTGGGGTGCAAAGGAGAAAAATAAATAACAGTATGGGGATGAGGTAGTTGGATGGGCTATTTACAGATGGGCTGTGTACAGGTGCAGTGATCTGCTCTGACAGCTGGTGCTTGAAGTTAGTGAGGAAGATATGAGTCTCCAGCTTCAGTGATTTTTGCAATTTGTTCCAGTCATTGACAGCAGAGAACTGGAAGGAAAGGGGGCCAAACGAGGAATTGGCTTTGGGGGTGACCAGTGAAATATACCTGCTGGAGTGCATGCTATGGGTGGGTGCTACTATGGTGACCAGTGAGCTGAGATAAGGCTGGGCTTTACCTAGCAACGACTTATAGATCACCTGGAGCCAGTGGGTTTGGCGACAGATATGAAGCGGGGGCCAGCCAACGAGAGCATACAGGTCGTAGTGGTGGGTGGTATATGGGGCTTTGGTGACAAAACGGATGGCACTGTAATAGACTGCATCCAATTTGCTGAGTAAAGTTTTGGAGGATATTTTGTAAAGGACATCGCCGAAGTCAAGGATCGGTAGAATAGTCCGTTTTACGAGGATAAGTTTGGCAGCATGAGTGAAGGATGCTTTGTTGCGAAATAGGAAGCCGAATCTAGATTTAATTTTGGATTGGAGATGCTTAATGTGAGTCTGGAAGAAGAGTTTACAGTCTAATCAGACACATAGGTATGTGTAGTTATCCACATATTCTAAGTCAGAACCATCCAGAGTAGTGATGCTGGATGGGTGGGCAGGTGTGGGCAGTGATCGGTTGAAGAGCATGCATTTAGTTTTACTTGCATTTAAGAGTGCTTATGGAGGAGTGGTTGCTGTATATATTCAGAGCCATATCCCTGCAATACTTTGAGAAGATCTTATGTCAGCTGTTATGGTTGCAGGTTCTCCTTGCACATCTTTTAAATTTAACGAGGCAAGTCAGTTAAGAACAAATTCTTATTTACAAATACGGCCTACCGGTGAACAGTGGGTTATCTGCCTTGTTCAAGGGTAGAACGACAGATTTTTAACTTGTCAGCTAGGGGATTTGATCCAGCAACCTTTCGGTTACTGGCCCAACGCTCTAACAACTAGGCTACCTGCCACCCCAATTACTACGAATGGGGTGTTGCTATAAATCAAATCAAATATATTTATATAGCCCTTCGGACATCAGCTGATATCTCAAAGTGCTGTACAGAAACCCAGCCTAAAACCCCAAACAGCAAGCAATGCAGGTGTAGAAGCATGGTGGCTTGGAAAACCTCCCTAGAAAGGCCAAAACCTAGGAAGAAACCTAGAGAGGAACCTAGAGAGGAACCTATGAGGGGTGGCCAGTCCTCTTCTGGCTGTGCCGGGTGGAGATTATAACAGAACATGGACAGTGAACAGTTGAAACTGGAGCAGCAGCACAGCCAGGTGGACTGGGGACAGCAAGGAGTCATAATGCCAGGTAGTCCTGAGGTATGGTCCTAGGGCTCAGATCCTCCGAGATCAAGAGAGAAAGAGAGAATTAGAGACAGGAGCATACTTAAATTCACACAGGACACCGGATAAGACAGGAGAAGTGCTCCAGATATAACAAACTGACCCTAGCCCCCCGACACAAACTACTGCAGCATAAATACTGGAGGCTGAGACAGGAGGGGTCAGGAGACACTGTGGCCCCATCCGATGATACCCCCGGACAGGGCCAAACAGGAAGGATATAACCCCACCCACTTTGCCAAAGCACAGCCCCCACACCACTAGAGGGATATCTTCAACCACCAACTTACCATCCTGAGACAAGGCCAAGTATAGCCCACAAAGATCTCCGCTACGGCACAACCCAAGGGGGGTGCCAACCCAGACAGGAAGATCACATCAGTGACTCAACCCACTCAAGTGATGCACCCCTCATAGGGACGGCATGAAAGAGCACCACTAAGCCAGTGAATCAGCCCCTGTAATAGGGTCAGAGGCAGAGAATCCTAGTGGAGAGAGGAGAGCTGGCCAGGCAGAGACAGCAAGGGCATTTCATCGCTCCTGTGCCTTGCCGTTCACCTTCGCACCCCTGGGCCAGACTACACTCAATCATAGGACTTTCACACGTTGCCTTGATGCTCCAGACATGTTTATACTGCAGTGCAGAGAGGACGGTGGCCATCTTGGCAGGATGACCCCTTCAAACGTTGCCTTGAGGCTTAACTTTAGAGCATGATCATTTTAGGATGCAATGCTATTTACCAAGATGATCTAGCTGTGGTTACACAGCTAATGTCCCTTTTCTTGTTGATTGAGGACTATAATAATTTAAAACATTTCTTAATTGTTCCATTATTTTCAGAGAGATCTCCATGTGAATCATCTCCACATGGAGTTTCATTATTTAATTGACTAATTGAACAAATACCTTTGGCATTTGGGATACTTTGGCCGTTTCTCTCCATTTTCTTCTTCTCCTTTCTCTCCATTTTATCATCATCCTGAGTTCTTCCCTCCATCTAGCCAGATGTTTCTGTTACTAGCGGTTGGGGTTCGGGCAGAGGCCGAGAGAGGGAAGGAGGGAGGGTGGGAGACACAGACAGAGAACTGCGTCATCGTTGAGCTCCTGCTGGGGTGTTTAGGCAGAGAGCTGGGTTATTGTTGAGCTGCTGCCGGAGCATTGAAGCAAAAGTAGTGCTCTATGAAGGGAATAGGATGTCATCTGGGACACCGACTGGGCCTCTGAGAAAAGCTGTGCCACAGACTCAGTTACAGTGTAGAGAACACTGGGATTAAAAGCAGCCTGTGTCTTTTGTTTTACATTTGTTTATTTCCATCTCTCAACTTTCCGTTCAGCCAGTCAAAGTGGGATATTTTTAAACAGTGTTGAGGCAGTACAGTAGCCTACCATTTTTCCTGAAAGCAGTTTTTTGACATTACATTAGCTAGTCATGCTGCTTGTTGCTATATAACGGACAGCCTTATTACTAGTTAGTGGCGGTCATAACAGTTAAGGTGCACGCATACGAGATTCCGTTTGCTCCTAGCGGAACTCGGTTTGCTCCTAGCGGAACTCGGTTTGCTCCTGGCGGAACTCGGTTTGCTCCTAGCGGAACTCGGCGAAGCGAACGACTGTGCCTCACATACTCCTTTTTAAAAAAAAAACATCAAACCTTTCATCATAATATTACATGCACTAAATGTTTCAACTGGGAATGATGCAGCAGGCTTTAGAGGTTAGGAGGGGTACGGTATTAAGGAGAACTGTGGGGAAAAGCTGGAAGAGAGATGGGATGGGTGTGACTTCAGACAATAACTTCCCCCTGAACATGTTGGTCTCATGACTCATTTTGATTACATATGTCATGGTGGTCGATGTAGTTGATTAAAAAAGCATCTGCCCTTCAGTGGTTACACCTATTGCTAATTGAGATATGTAAGAACTGGGCCACATGAAATGTAAAAAGAATGCTTGTCTTGGCTTGTGTTGTGTTACCCTTAGGGTCCTGGAGCAATATGCAGTAGACACAGACATGTAGGAATCACACATCAAGATACATATTAGCCTTGGGTTTTCTTTTCCATCATCTACAGCGATATGTACAGTGTTATTTCCCCTCAGCTAAAAGAGCAAAGGGAGAAAACAAGGCCCGGTTTAGTGAAAGAGAGCTTGTATACCAGTCATGCCCATTTGAATTAGGAGATGAAACAAATATTTTGTCAAAATTGTGCTAAACCCTGGCTGTTTGATATAAACAACCTATTTAAGTTTCCCCAATCCCCAAACTGGTCATCCAGATAGACCTACTCCTGGAGGCAGATGTCAAAACACAGGTTTCTAATTGGTTCAAAACAAGTAGACTCAGAAGGCACAAATGATATGGCGAAGTCCTTCTGAAAACTATTATGCTGTAAACAGCTACTGACCAAAAAGATGAACGCAGCATGGAACAATTTCAATGCTTTTACTGAGTTACAGTTCAAATAAGGAAATCAGTCAATTGAAATACATTTATTAGGCCTGAACTGCAGCCGATGTGAGTCACACCTTTAAACAGGTCAACATTTACAAGACCACAGGGCCAGACGGGTTACCAGGACGTGTTCTCTGAGCATGCGCTGACCAACTGGCAAGTGTCTTCACTGACATTTTCAACCTCTCCCATGTCTGAGTCTGTAATATCAACATGTTTCTAGCAGACTACCATAGTCCCTGTACCCAAGAACACTAAGGTAACCTGCCTAAATGACTACCGACCCTTACACTCACATGTGTAGCCATGAAATGCTTTGAAAGGTTGGTCAAGGCTCACATCAACACCATTATCTCAGAAACCCTAGACCCACTCCAAATTGCCTACCAGACCAACAGATCCACAGATTATGCAATCTCTTTTGCACTCCACACTGCCCTTTCACACCTGGACAAAAGGAACACCTATGTGAGAATGTTATTCATTGACTACAGCTCAGAGTTCAACACCATGGTGCCCACAAAGCTCATCACTAAGCTACGGACCCTGGGACTAAACACCTCCCACTGTAACTGGATCCTGGACTTCCTGACGGGCCGCCCCCAAATGGTAAGTGTAGGTAACAACA
Source organism: Oncorhynchus tshawytscha (assembly GCF_018296145.1). Classification (NCBI taxonomy): domain Eukaryota; kingdom Metazoa; phylum Chordata; class Actinopteri; order Salmoniformes; family Salmonidae; genus Oncorhynchus; species Oncorhynchus tshawytscha. The sequence goes on along the minus strand of NC_056429.1, from coordinate 88,673,694 downwards.
CATCTGCCATGCTGATCCTCAACACAGGGGCCCCTCATGGGTGCGTGCTCAGTCCCCTCCTGTACTCCCTGTTCACTCATGACTGCATGGCCATGCATGACTCCAACACCATCATTAAGTTTGCCGATGATACAACAGTGATAGGCCTGATCACCGGCAACAATGAGAATGAGCCTACAGGAAGGAGGTCAGAGACCTGACCGTGGGGTGCAAGGACAACAACCTCTCCCTCAAAGTGATCAAGACAAAGGAGATGATTGTGGACTAAAGGAAAATGAGGACCGAGCATGCCCCCATTCTCATCGATGGGGCTGTAGTGGAGCAGGTTGAGAGCTTCAAGTTCCTTGGCGTCCACATCACCTACAAACTAACATGGTCCAAGCACACCAAGACAGTCTTGAAGAAGGCACGACAAAGCCTATTCCCCCTAAGGAGACTGAATAAATTTGGCATGTGTCCTCAGATCCTCAAAAGGTTTTACAGCTGCCCCATCGAGAGCATCCTGATGGGTTGCATCACTGCCTGGTATGGCAACTGCTTAGCCTCCTACCGCAAGGCACTACAAAGGGTGGTGCATACTGCCCAATACATCACAGAGGCCAAGCTTCTTGCCATCCAGAACCTCTATACCAGGCGGTGTCAAAGGAAGGCTCTAAAAATGGTCAAAGACTCCAGACACCCTAGTCATAGACTGTTCTCTCTGCTACCGCATGGCAAGCGGTACCAGAGCACCAAGTCTAGGTCCAGGAGGCTTTTAAACAGCTTCTACCCCCAAACCATAAGACTCCTGAACATCTAATCAAATGGCTACCCAGACTTTTTGCATTGACCCCCTTCCTCCCCACTCTTCTACGCTGCTGCTACTCTCTGTTATTGTCTGTGCATAGTCACTTTAATAACTCTACCTACATGTACATATGACCTCAATTACCTTGACACCGGTGCCCCCGCACATTGACTCTGTACTGTTACCCCCTGTACATAGCCCCGCTATTGCTATTTTACTGCTGCTCTGTAATATTTTGTTCTTTTTACCTTTTACTTTTTTAATTGTATTTCTTTAACACTGCAGTGTTGGTTAAGGGCTTGTAAGTAAGCATTTCACTGTAAGGTCTACCTGTTGTATTCGGCGCATGTGACAAATACAATTTGATTTTAATCTATGGATAAGCCCACCCTAAGGCATAGGCCCACCCAATCTGGAGCCAGGCCCACCCACTGTGGAGCCATACCCAGCTAATCAGAATGAGTTTTTCCCCACAAAAGGGCTTTATTACAAATATAAATACTACTCAGTTTCATCAGCTGTCCGGGTGGATGGTCTCAGACGATCCCGCAGGTGAAGAAGCTGGATGTGAAGGTCCTGAGCTGGCGTGGTTACACATGGTCTGCTGTTCTAATGCCCGGTTGGACATACTGCCAAATGTTCTAAAATGATATTGGTAGAGAAATGAACATTCAATTCTTTGACAACAGCTCTGGTGGACATTCCTGCAGTCAGCATGCCAATTGCACGCTCCCTCAAAAGTTGAGACATCTGTGGCATTGTGTTATGTAACAAAACTGCACATTTTAGAGTGGCCTTTTATTGTCTCCAGCACACGGTGCACCTGTGTAATGATCATGGTGTTTAATCAGCTTCTTGATATACCAAAACTGTCAGGTTGATGGAATATCTTGGCAAAGGAGAAATGCTCACTAACAAGAATGTAAACTAATTTGTGCACAACATTTGAGAGAAATAATATTTTTGTGCATATGGAAAAATTCTGGAATCTTTAATTTCAGCCAATGAAACATGCCAGCCAACACTTTACATGTTGTGTTTATATTTTTGTTGAGTATAGTTAATAGTCAATATGTTCTAAGTGATGGATCTGCTCTTTCTCTGTAGTGTCACATTTTGTTTTCTTCACAATTTTTACACTTACAGGGTCTTGCTAGGATTTCATATTCATATAAAAATCCTCATGTATTTTCCAATGTGGGTAAATAGCGCAAATGAAGTGAAGTGCACTGATTAATTTTCCCTGTGAGAATACAACAAAACAATAATTTTGTCTCATTAACCAGGTTCACTGCTGTTATTATTTTTCTCTGCCAATGTTTTGTTACCAGAGCTGCAGTCACACAGCAGACCTCTGCTCAGATGAATCCAGCAGTATGACATTAAGTGATTCCAGATGCAGGAGAAATTGAACTCATGTGCCTGTGAGAACAGAATGCTGCTGTCCTTTTGTTCCTCAATCTGCCATCACCTAAATCTGTTTTCATCAACACTGTTGATTACTCACATGCCTGAGCTCAACTCAGCAGTACCTAAATCTGCCTGCCTGTTGTAGCTGTAGGCATCATGAGGTACTGTTAGGGGTCTTTGGTATAAAGAAAATGCAGGCAAACACTTGGATGGTAAAGCTGTGTTTGAAACCATGAAGAGATCAAGTTTCATGACTATGGAATGGAAAAAGTTAGTCGCATTGGAATGGAGAAACACTGGAACAAAAGCCAACCAATGAATGGAAATGGGAGGGCCATTTAGAGGACCAGAAAATTGTTGGGTGCTGTTTTTCCTTCAACCTCTACTGTACTCTGTACTCTACTGTACTCTGCTGTAATCTGTACCCTACTTACCCTACTGTACTCTGCTGTACTCTGTACTCTACTGTACTCTGTACTCTACTGTACTCTACTGTACTCTGCTGTAATCTGTACCCTACTTAGCCTACTGTACTCTGTACTCTACTGTACTCTGCTGTACTCTGCTGTAATCTGTACCCTACTTACCCTACTGTACTCTGCTGTACTCTGCTGTAATCTGTACCCTACTTACCCTACTCTACTCTGCTGTACTCTGTACTTTGCTGTACTCGACTGTAATCTAATGAACTCGACTGTACTCTGTACTCTACTGTACTCTACTCTACTGTAGTCTTTACTCTACTGTACTCTACTATACTCTGTACTCTGCGGTACTTTATTGTACTCCACTGTACTCCACTGTACCCTGTTGTACTCGGCTGTACTCTGTACACTACTGTGCTCTGTACTCTGCTGTACTCTACTGTACTCTTACTGTACTCTACTGTGTATTCTACTGTACTCTGTTCTTATCCTTATCCTTCCTGTTTGGCCCTGTCCGGGGGTGTCCTCGGATGGGTCCACAGTGTCTCCTGACCCCTCCTGTCTCAGCCTCCAGTATTTATGCTGCAGTAGTTTGTGTCGGGGGGCTAGGGTCAGTTTGTTATATCTGGAGTACTTCTCCTGTCCTATTCGGTGTCCTGTGTGAATCTAAGTGTGCGTTCTCTAATTATCTCCTTCTCTCTCTAGGAGGACATGAGCCCTAGGACCATGCCCCAGGATTACCTGACATGATGACTCCTTGCTGTCCCCAGTCCACCTGGCCGTGCTGCTGCTCCAGTTTCAACTGTTCTGCCTTCTTATTATTCGAACATGCTGATCATTTATGAACATTTGAACATCTTGGCCATGTTCTGTTATAATCTCCACCCGGCACAGCCAGAAGAGGACTGGCCACCCCACATAGCCTGGTTCCTCTCTAGGTTTCTTCCTAGGTTTTGGCCTTTCTAGGGAGTTTTTCCTAGCCACCGTGCTTCTACACCTGCATTGCTTGCTGTTTGGGGTTTTAGGCTGGGTTTCTGTACAGCACTTTGAGATATCAGCTGATGTACGAAGGGCTATATAAATAAATTTGATTTGATTTGATTTTGATTTGTTCTCTGCTGTACTCTACTGTACTTTGTACTTTGCTGTACTCTGCTGTACTCTAGAGAACTCTGGCTGGGCCACTCAAACATTTGGAGACTTGTCCCGAAGCCACTCTTGCTTTGTCTTGGCTGTGTGCTTAGGGTCGTTGTCCTGTTGGAAGGTGAACCTTCGCCCCCCTGTCTGAGGTCGTGAGCACTCTGAAAGGTTTGTCATCAAGGATGTCACTGTACTTTCCTCGGTTCATCTTTGCCTTGATCCTGACTAGTCTCCCAGTCCCTGTTGCTGAAAAACATCCCCACAGCATGATGCTGCCAACACCATGCTTCACCGTAGGGATGGTGCTAGGTTTTCTCCAGTCCTGACACTTGGCATTCAGGCCAAAGAGTTCAATCTTGGTTTCATCAGACCAGAGAATCTGGTTTCTCATCGTCTCAGAGTCTTTATGTGCCTTTTTGCAAACTCCAAGTGGGCTGTCATGTGCATTTTACTGAGGAGTGGCTTCTGTCTGGCCACTCTACCATAACGGCCTGATTGGTGTAGTGCTGTAAAGAATGTTGTCCTTCTGGAAGATTCTCCCATCTCCACAGGGGAAGTCTAGAGCTTTGTCATTTTCCCACGATTGCTCAGTTTGGCTGGGCGGCCAGCTCTAGGAAGTGTTGGTGGTTCCAAACTTCTTCCATTTAAGAATGATGGAGGCCACTGTGTTCTTGGGGGCCTTCAATGCTGCAGACATTTTTTGGTACCCTTCTCCAGATCTGTGCTTTGACAGTCCTTTCTCGGAGCTCTACGGACAATTCCTTCGACCTCATGGCTTGGTTTTTGCTCTGACATGCACTGTCAACTGTGGGATCTTATATAGAAAGGTGTGTGCCTTTCCAAATCATGTCCAATCAATTGAATTTACCACTGGTGGATTCCAATCAAGTTGTAGAAACATCTCAAGGATGATCAATGGAAACAGGATCCAGCTGAGCTCAATTTCAAGACTCATAGCAAAGGGTCTGAACACTTATGTAAATAAGATATTCATGTTTTTTATTTTTTTAAATACATTTGCTAAATCTGTTTTCACAGGGAGGGGGAGGGAAGGGGGGGCAGGGAGAGGCTGGAGACTTATTTGGTGTGTGTTGTTTCTCCCCTATAGCGAGATGATGGATGAGGTAGAACTTTAGGAATGCACAAGGCAGGTAGAAACAGGAGAGGGAGAAAAAGACATGGAGGGGAAATAAAGAGAGAGAGAAAGAGAGAGAGAGGACGAGAGAAAGAGAGAGAGAGAGGAGGAGAGAGAGAGACAGAGGGAGAAAATAATAGAGAGAGAAAGAGAAGGGGAAAGAGAAATTCAAATCAAAATCATCAAATCAAATGTTATTTGTAATATGCCAAATACAACGATGCAGTTAAAATACAACGATGCAGTTAAAATACAACGATGCAGTTAAAAAAATAGTAAAACACAGGGAATAAAATCCACAATAATGGAGCTACTGTATATAGTGCCAGTACCAGATCAATGTGCAGAGGTACTAGGTATTTGAGGTAAATAATGTAACAAAATGTGGAAAAAGTAAATGTGTCTGAATACTTTCTGAAGGCACTGTATGTCAATGAAGGCAGGGTAAAGTGACTAGGCATCGGGATAGATAATAATAAGGTATTTGAGGTAGATATGTACATGAAGGCAGGGTAAAGTGACTAGGCATCGAGATAGATAATAATAAGGTATTTGAGGTAGATATGTACATGAAGGCAGGGTAAAGTGACTAGACATCAGGATAGATAATAATAATTAGGTATTTGAGGTAGATATGTACATGAAGGCAGGGTAAAGTGACTAGACATCAGGATAGATAATAATAAGAGTAAAATAAAGAACAGAGTAGCAGTAGCAAATGATGAGTGTAAAAGTGTGTGTGTATGTGTGTGTGTGTTTGTGTTGTGTTGGTATGCGTGTGTGTTACGTGTGTGTGTGCGTATGTGAATGTGTGCCGGTTTTGTGTGACAGAGTCAATGTAATGTATATATAGTGTGTTTATATAGTCTTGTGAGTGCGCGTAGAGTCAGTTCAGATAGTCCAGGTAACCATTGAATGAACTATTTAGCAGTCTTATAGCCTTGGGGTAGAAGTTGTCTCGGAGCCTGTTGGTCCGAGAGCTGATGCTCCCGTACTGTTTGCTGATGATAGTGTAGGGAACAGTCTATGGCTTGGTGGCCTTTCCTCGGCCCCAGTGTGGTTCTTTGTAGTCGAGGGCGGTGCCATACCAAGTGGTGATGCAGCCAGTCAAGATGCTCTTGATGGTGCAGCCGTATAACTTTTTGAGGATCTGAGAGTCCATGCCAAATATTTTCAGCCTCCTGAGGGGACTGGATATGTGGCAGCGAGAACGGAGTTGGCCTGTGTGTCTCCCTCTGCTCTCTCTGTTCAGGCATAAACAAAGCAACAACAAAAAAAGGGAAATACAACATCTGTCTCTTTGGTAAGGTCTGTGGTGGTGGTTGACTAGTGGTGGTGACTGGACGTTTTCTATCCTCATTCTCCTTGGTTACCCTTTGTTATTAATCAATCAATCAAATGTATTTATACATCAGCTGATGTCACAAAGTGCTGTATAGAAACCCAGCCTAAAACCCCAAACAGCAAGCAATGCAGGTGTAGAAGCACGGTGGCTAGGAAAAACCCCCTAGTAAGGCCAGAACCTAGGAAGAAACCTAGAACCAGGTTATGAGGGGTGGCCAGTCCTCTTCTGGCTGTGCCGGGTGGAGATTATAATAGAACATGGCCAAGATGTTCAAATGTTCATAGATGACCAGCAGGGTCAAATAATAATAATTACAGTAGTTGTCGAGGGTGCAGCAAGTCAGCACCTCAGGAGTAAATGACATTTGGCTTTTCATAGCCGATCATTCAGAGTACCTCTACCGCTCCTGCTGTCTCTAGAGAGTTGAAAACAGCAGATCTGGGACAGGTAGCACGTCCGGTGAACAGGTCAGGATTCCATAGCCGCAGACAGAACAGTTGAAACTGGAGCAGCAGCACGGCCAGGTGGACTGGGGACAGCAAGGAGTCATCTGGCCAGGTAGTCCCGAGGCAGGGTCCTAGGTTATTGGCTAGGCAACATGAATGGCTTCCTTCTAACAGTCAGTTGTGTGTTTTGGTGATGATAGTTAATGCAGGCGAAGGCCGGCTTCCTTGTTTTAAAGATGGCCTACTCTGGGAAAGATGTTTTTTGAAGGAATGCTGTCTGCTTAGTCCCAACATGCTGAGGGTTAGAGGGTGCACGTGTGTATGCTTAATGTCCTCCGTTAATACTCCTACTGGGTCAACAGCAGAGTTTTCTCCAGATAAAATCAGATACTTCCTCTGCACTGCATACATAATAAGCTGTAAGTTAGAATGTATATTACTCTGCAACGTGACACCCTACTGCCTACAGGTGTAGGATCTTAATTCAATCATTTTCGCACAGCAGGAAAATAATTCTGCGGCAACAGGAATTGTGAATTATTGTGTGGATTATAATTGGAGTTGTTTGTAGGGGGTTGATGCATGTTTTGTTAGGGGAAATCAAGTCTGACATTTTGAAGTGGAAATTACAAACTTTAGAAGCCTTTTTAAACCTTAAATACACTACAAGTTTGCATTTCCTGCCGAGCAGGAATATTTGATCAAATTAAGATCCTACGTCTGCATATCATATGGATAGAATTCAATTAGAGGCATACTGTACTAGAGTGTATACATTATTGTAGAAATGTCCATAAATGTATCTTTGTGCCTGTGCACTCCCATATTCTATATACTACCATTCAACCTTAGACAGCTGTTGTCTCTTGAGTTTCTGAACCAAATTGTCATTTAGCGGGGCTTCCACTGTGGTAGGTGTGTTTGAAAGCAGGATAGTAGTAGTCATTTGTGTCATGTACAGGGATAAAGGGAGTGGAGAGGAATCTTTAAATATTCATATCTGGGTGGGTTACTGTCATTCTGAGGTAAAATATACTGTACTGTACCTATCAGAGGCAAGGAGGAAAAACATCCGTGTCCCAAAACCAGTGGAGGGACCACCCTCCTCAGTTAATTAAATAAAAAATAAAAATAGTCAAATGTTTTTTGATAAAACTACACTAAATATATTCACGCCACCAAATAATTTATTCAAATACACTGTTTTGTCATGAAGGTCAACAGTAGCCTCAGCAGCACTCTGTAGGGTAGCACCATGGTGTAGCTGGAGGACAGCTAGTTTCCATCATCCTCTGGGTACATTGACTTCAATACAAAACCTAAGATGCTCGTGGTTCTCACCCCCTTCCATAGACTTACACAGTAATTATGCCAACTTCCGGAGGACGTCCTCCAACCTATCAGAGCTCTTGCGGCATGAACTGACATGTTGTCCACCCAATCAAAGTATCAGAGAATGAATCTAGTACTTAATGCTTAATGCTTACAGTTGACTCAAAGAGAGAGAAAGACAATAGTTGAACAGTTTTGAACAAATTGATTTCTTCAAAAATGAAAGTGAAGCGATAGAGAGAGTGCTAGATATATTTTGTTGTATTTATTTTCACTTACCTAACTAGAGAATGCAGCTAGCTAGTTTAGTCTACTCAAACACCCGGCTCAAACAGAGGGATGCTATGTTAGCTAGCTGGCTATGGTTATCCAACACTGGAACTCTTCCAAGTCAAGGTAAGCCTTTGGTTTTATTCATTTATTGCCACCGGTGTCCGCCGGTGTAACTGCTAAACTGCTTTCTGACTGTATTGCATGGTTGTAGAGGGTTTACTAACATGTTAGTTCTAGTAGCTATGTTGATTAAGACGTTAGTTAATATGGTGACAACGATGTAGGCTGTGTGTAGCGGTTAGAGGTTATGATATGAATGTTTGGCTTGGTAAGGTTTTATCGACTGGTCACAGACAGCTGATGTGTTGTGCACTGAAATCCACAAGCAAATGGAAAGGTGAGAATAGGAGAGCACAAAGATACGAGAATGAATAACACAATGATCAAAGGGATTCATGCTAATGAATTACACTGAATTACCCTAAATCAGCTAGATGCAGGCAAGAGTGTGCAAGGCGCTATTGAACATATTTATGTCTGTCACCTTGATTACTGTCACACCCTGGCCATAGAGAGGCTTTTTTATTCTCGATTTTGGTTAGGCCAGGGTGTGACTAGGGTGGGCATTCTATGTCCTTTTTTCTATGTTTTGTATTTCTATGTCTTGGCCTGGTATGGTTCTCAATCAGGGACAGCTGTCTATCATTGTCTCTGATTGAGAACCATACTTAGGTACCCTTTTCCCCCACCTGTTTTGTGGGAAGTTAATTTTGAATTTGTTCAGGGCACATAGCTCAAAACTTCACGGTTTTGTTCTTTGTTTTGTCGGCGTCATTTTTAAATAAAGAAAATGTACGCTTACCATGCTGCACCTTGATCCAGTCCTTCAGCCAGCCATGACAATTACTCAAATCTCTCTCGACATGTGCACCTACATTGTAAACTTTCATTCTTTGGCTAGGTTGTAGCAAACTCATAATGGGTATAGGGAAAATTAGCCTAAACCTATCAATGTAACATTGAATTAGGTGAATGGAATATGAATGACAGTCATCCAATATGCTGTAATAGAAATAAGGTCATGCTCATTAAAAAATAATCGTCCCCCCTCATCTTAAATGGCACAAAACGTCTCTCTCGACTTAACATATGTATCCCAAATGGCACCCTGTTCCCTTTTGACAAACCCAATTTGGGACTCAGTTAATGTTTGTCTAAATGACGAACATGTTATATTTTCGTTCCAGAGTTCCAGTCCTCCTTCCTTCAACTCAACATCCTTCAACTCCACCTCATCATCTGACTTGAATAAAGCCAGCATGCAGAGGAGCTCTGCTGTGATGACTCATTCCCTGATTAAAGTGGTCTGCTCAAAAAAACTGTTTTCCGTTTTCAAATAGACACTTGACTGCGGAACAAAAGTATACTCATCGGCTACATTTGATTGTTATCTTTGAAACAAATGTTTATTTTTCTTTGTTTCTTTAACGTAACATGTCTGGTTTCCATAGCCGTTGAAGTGAGGCATAATTCATTTCTATAAGCATATAGGGATGCCAACATATAGTGAGCGAATGAGGGAGGTTTAAGTGTCAAACAGTAATACTTTTAGATTCTGAGTCATTATTAGTGGAGAAATTCTCCTAAAACCAAAACACATGATCAACATTAGAAAATTCTTTGTAGAAGACAAATGAAACATACTATATTGAATTCCATACACAACATTGAGGTTTATAACTCTACAGTAACAGTGCATGTGCTGGGGATGTAAGGGAGGACTGGGTGCATGTGTGGCCGTGGATTAATCCAATATCCATACAAACTCGAGCTGTTTGTGCTCTCTTCTGCCCCTCCACAACACACACACACACACTCTCTCTAAGTGTTGTGTTCTTTCTCTCTCTATTTGCACCTCAGCCAAGCGGACTCCCTCTGTCACATCTGTTGATGTGGCAGGCAGGCCTGAGAAATGAAATGGTGCTCCGCTTTTGTGTTAGCAAAGCCTCCGGGAGAAAAGGTATCCTCTCCCTTCACTGGCATTCATTTTCATGGCTAAACAGGTGGGTTAAAACAGGTGAAGGTGCAAGAGGACCTCTCTGACCTGCATCTCAAATTACTTAATTGAACATACTAATTACAAAGTGGCCAGCTCCAGACAGGTTGTATAAACATCTTCAACCCCCAGACTTATTCAGTGACTTTAGCCAGGATCTAGGATTCAGATCTATGCTTAGCGTGTGTCAGTGATGTGATGTGGAGAAAGGAAACAGACGGCTAGTTCAACCCCATTCAAAGGTGCAGCTGAACACGAAGCATGGAGAAACTAGTAGCATGGAGAAATTAGCGGCTCATCTAAATATGGGCATCTGTCCACAGCCAATCAGAAAACAAGCAATCTTTCAAAAGCCAATCAGAGGACTATAATCCACCATGGCCCCACCTCTAATAATTCCTTATTCACACTCTCTTGCAATGACTAGCTTTCACATTAACATTTTTTCACTAAAACATGTGATGTGGAAACCTCAAATCCTAACATTTATTTATCTTTCATTTTCTCCTCTCCCTCCCCTCTCATCCCCTTCTCTCCTCATCCCCCTCTCCTCCCATCCCCCTTCCTCCTCTCCAATCACCCACTCTCCTTTCCTTTCCCCTCCTCCTCCCCCCCATCCCCCTCCTCCCCCCCATCCCCCTCCTCCCCCTCCTCTCCTCCTCTCATCATTCATTAAATAACCACCCTTTGCCTAGATGACAGCTTGCACACTCTTGGCATTCTCTCAACCAGCTTCATAAGGTAGTCACCTGGAATGCATTTCAATTAACATGTGTGCATACTTAAAATGTAATTTGTGGAAATTCTTTCCTTCTTAATCCGTTTGAGCCAATCAGTTTTGTCGTGACAAGGTAGGGGTGGTATACAGAAGTTAGCCCTATTTGGTAAAAGTCCATATTATATCAATAACAGCTCAAAAAAGCAAAGAGAAACTACAGTCCATCATTACTTTAAGACATGAAGGTCAGTCAATATGGAACATTTCAAGAACTTGTTTGAAAGTTTGTTCAAGTGCAGTCGTAAAAACCATCAAGCGCTATGATGAAACTGACTCTCATGACAACCGCCACAGGAATGGAAGACCCAGAGTTACCTCTTTGGTCTGGAGTCCAAATTGGAGATTTTTGGTTCCAACTGCTGTGTCTTTGTGAGATGCGGTGTGGGTGAATGGATGATCTCTGCATGTGAATTTCCCACCGTAAAGCTTGGAGGAGGAGGTGTTATGGTGTGGGGGTGCTTTGCTGTTGACGCTGTCTGTCATTTATTTAGAATTCAAGGCACACTTAAGCAGCATGGCTACCACAGCATTCTGCAGCAATACACCATCCCATCTGGTTTGCGCTTAGCGGGACTATCATTTGTTTTTCAAAAGGACAATGATCCAACACACCTCCAGGCTGTGTAAGGGCCATTTTACCAAGAAGGAGAGTGATGGAATGCTGCATCAGATGACCTGGCCTCCACAATACCCCAACCTCAGCCATATTGAGATGGTTTGGGATGAGTTGGACCGCAGAGTGAAGGAAAAGCATTCCTGGAATGCTTTTAAGACAGTTTGAAAAGCATTCCAGGTGAAGCTGGTTGAGAGAATGGCAAGCGTGTGCAAAGCTGTCATCAAGGCAAAGCGTGTCTATTTCAAGAATCTAAAATCTAAAATATATTTTGATTTGTTTAACACTGTTTTGGTTACTACATGATTCCATGTGTGTTATTTCATAGTTTTGATGTCTTCACTATTCTTTTACATTTTAGAAATTAGTAAAAATAAAGAAAAACCCTTTAAACTTTTGACCGGTAGTGCATCTTCCCTGGTATTTCCTCTGAGAGTTAGTCACAGAATTCTGGTTCCCAGCTGACAGAGAGAGGAGCTTTTGGCTGTTGGCTGGGCCAGGGCAAAGAGATGTGGAATGTTTGCAGTGGCTCTCTCTGTCTGGTAGGGGTATATGGAGAGCCACAGTTGGACTCTGCTTCTTAACTGCGTGGCCATAGATTTGGGGCTGGTTCTTGCCAGTTTCTGCAGAATGATTTGTTTATGGAGAATGTTCATTGAAACTCTGTTTTTAGTACAGGACAGTCCCGTGTTGCTTAATAAACTATACAATGCTATAAAGAAACCCACGTCTGTAGCTCTGTTCATCGTTGTCAGTAGACACAAGCATCAGTCTATTACCATACACATCAGTGAAGTAGTATCTGCTAGGTGAACACAAACTCACAATAGTCCTAGAACCTCAGACACTGTTTCTATAAGACACAGAATCTTGACTGAAGAAGTAGGGATATATTAAACTGTGAGCATTTCATATAAAAATGATCCATCCATCTTGAACTCTCAGCTCTTCCCTTCATCCTCCGGCCCTAATTTGACTGACTGTCATGGACTCTGCTTCTCTTGCTCACCAACAGAAGGCGTTTCCACATGCTCCAATCAAATGTAAATTTAGAGCAGAGGGGAGGCAGAGGAGAGTGGGGGTGCTGTGGTGGTGAGACCTATCCCTCTAGCCTCTTCATAATGACTACATACTCTGCCCAAAGCACTGATGGTCCTCTTCAGTTCCAGTGCTGTTTATCTGACACGCCCATGTTATACCTGTTTATAGCCCATTTTATACCTGTTTATCAATAGCCCATTTTATACCTGTTTATGGCCTATTTTATACCTGTTTATCAATAGCCCATCTTATACCTGTTTATCAATAGCCCATTTTATACCTGTTTATCCATAGCCCATTTTATACCTGTTTATCAATAGCCCATTTTATACCTGTTTATCAATAGCCCATTTTATACCTGTTTATCAATAGCCCATTTTATACCTGTTTATCAATAGCCCATGTTATACCTGTTTATGGCCTATTTTATACCTGTTTCTCTATAGTCCATTTAGATATTTATGGTTTACATGGCTAAACATGCATGTGACGTGCCTTGCTAAACAGGTAGACAGAAGTGGAATCTCATGCACTTCCTGGCTATCTCACAGTGTAGACTGTCTTCAGTCTTAATGACAACATAAGCCAAACATTTTCAGCCCTAAAGTCCATAGAGCATGGTTGTAATTATGACAGCAATGACAGGTCCCATACTGTTTATAGCTTACTATTCCACCACCACAAAAGGATTACAGTAAAATGCCACTGTAGATGAAGCCTGTTGAGCACCCTAGCCACGTATGAACTGAGGGCCTACGTTTTGCAAGGATCCCAAGGTCTAATGGAGATCTCCATGAAACGCACAGGAGTGCTTATCTCGCCTCAATAGAACTTTTCCTTTCCAATGGGCAAAAACTGGTTACAATGGTGTCCAATGACTTCTTTAGTGAAGTCATGGTCAGGTAGTATACTTTAAAGGACATTTTTTTAAGGTGACCAGAGATGTCCCATTTGACTGAGACAGTGAGAAGTTATTGTGAGGAAGACATTGAGTTGAGGAGAACATGTTTCAGCCTTCACAATACTTGCCCTGAGCTACTTGGCTGCTGAATCACAGATGATGTTCTATCTGGTTTCAATACTGCAGTCCAATGAACATCTGGTTTTGTAACACATCAAGCATTTCAGAGAGTTAGTAAGTCAGAGAACTCTCTTCTGCAGTCCCTCTATCTATTTGTAGATGGAGGGACTGCGAAAGACATTAGGCCCAGAGAGAACAGAGCCTGTGAAGTTATAGAGTTTGGAACACTTTCAAGGGTCTTCCACAACGGATATCCTTACCTGTTATTGAATTGGAATGGAAAATGTGTATGTCTGCCGCTTGGCATTGTAGAAAACACTGTTATAAAACAGCTGCTAAACAGATTATATCGGCCCAATCTGTAACCTTTGTATGGGACTCCAGACATTCGCATGCATATAAAAAAGTGTGAGGTCCTTTAATCGAAATATTCTGCTATTCTGATTGGCCAATCAACACCATGGAAGTTGATAGCAGCCAAATGTGATAATAAAGCTGTTCCACTTCTTCAGGGAACTGGGATACAAGACTGGGAGTGGGAGTGCTGTAGACGAAATTTCTAAAACCAGAAACTTCACAAAATGTCTACCCTTTAAACATCATCCAAGTGTATCATCCAACCTTCTGTTCAAACACTAGCTAGATCAGACAAGGAAGGAGGTAGAGAAGGAAAGATAGAGCCAGTCTCTCCCAGCTCTACCTGGCAGGAGACCAGCAATAATACAAAAGGGGAAAAGGATATTCAAAGCTGCAATCTGTGTGGTACCAGGTCATAAACCAAGTTAACCAAACCAGTCAGTCCTTCTCTCTCTCCAGCCTCTAATTTGGGGACTTATTTTAGTACATCATTTGTTGAGAGTGTTCTCTGTGCCGAGTCAACGTCACTTGAGGCAACAATGACCTTGCTATATTCTCTGCCACATGCTACTCTTTTTGTGTAGTCATAAATGATACACCCTATTCTCTCCATAGGATTTGGTCAAAAGTAGTACATTAAATAAGGAGCCATTTGTGATGCATCCTGTGAGTAGTCTGACTGATGGGATGGTTAAATCTGCTCTTTATTTCAGGCCTCTGGATGATTGAGCACTGGATATGGGAAATGAGTGTCTGAGCTATGAGAACTAAGATGGAAGAAGACAATGCCTATCCTCTAGTGCAGGGGAGACACGTCAATTGGAGAGGGGGAAAGTAAAGCATCTCTACTACTACTTACATTAGAATCCTATCTATTTAGAACACCATTAGCAATTTTGACCTTATTTCACAAAGGCCTTTGACCCTAGCAATAGGAAGCGCTAGACAGAAAACGCTCCATTGGTATCTTGTAAAGAAAGTGAGAAGTCAAACAAGCAGACATTCTGTCTACATGGGCCACTTTAATGACAACGGTTCATTGAGGAATTGGGCCGGAACAGCCACTGGTTAAAGGGGCAATCTGCAGGACAAACAACAACAAAGTGGACACCCCACCACTGATTTGGTAAACAACTGATGGATAGGGCTGGAGAAATGTAACCATTCTCAAATCCATAGACAGCGTTTATTTACAATTATAAACAATGGAGTAAAACATGGGTATATTTTGGTTGAAATAAGCTCATGAGGCATTTCTAAGTTATATTCTTCAAGAATCAAATCGGCATATGTCATTATTTTAAAAGTCTGCAAATGGATTTAGGAACGGCAGAATTCCCCTTTAAATGGCAGAGGCCACATTGAATGGTAACAAAAGGAGGTTGAATTAGAGGACCGGGTAAGGTTCAGACCAGGTGTCTGAGAGCTGAGATTTACAGTTGCATAAAAATGGAGTTTCCCTTGTTTAATATCATACATAGCTAAGAAGGAATGGCCTCAAAAAGAATGAGACCGCATCCCAAATTGCACCTTATTCCCTATGTGGTGCACTTCGTTTGACCAGGGCCTCTGGTAATCGTGCACTATATAGGGATGCACCCTCAATTGAGATCATGAGACAATAATTCAATGACCAACTGATTTGTTGAACTCATATTGACTATAATTTCTTTACTAATGATCAAGGCCGACTCTAGCCTTTTGGTGGCACTAAGCGAGAGTTGGTTGGAGGTCCTCCCACCTCGCGGAAAAACATTTTAGTGGTCCCTCTCTTGATGGCGAGAGAAACATATAAGCTTTAAAGTAAATTTCTTGCAATTCTACACATTTTGCCAAGGGGCTGAGAGAAAATGTTGCAATTGTATAAATAAAAAAATGCAATTCTACTCATTTTGCCATGAGGCAGAGAGAAAAACATTTGCCGTTTTAAACTCCCACAAGTAATGTTCTTTTTTTTCAACTGAAAGACGATGCCCATAGCTTACCCATGATGTTGCACTTTAAGTTAATAATTCATAGTTATAGTCAGAGTATATTTGGGGTTGGAGTGGGAAATCCAAAGTAACTTCAGATATTTTCTGTGTCAATCCTGTGTTTCCCCTATGAGATGACATGCTAACACTGTGCAGTTTCTTTTCAGGGCTGGGTTTTATTTGAATATTACCACCCACCAGCATGGCATTGTTTATTCATCAGAAACACCTGCAAAGTTGTTCCTCTTCGTGAGTTGCTACTGTACGATATAATAGATCATCTTTGGCTAAGCCAAACACCTTTTCGCAGTAGCCTTCACTTGGCAGCCTGAGTTATGGAGTAAATGAAAATAGAGTGTACAAACGTATGTTTTTGTCACCTCCACTTTTCTAACAGTAAATGATCCATTGGATAATTTGTAAAGTTTCACTTATTTTTGAGCGAGTCTAAGGCACTGCAGCTCAGTGCTTGAAGCGTCACTACAGACACCCTGGTTTGATTCCAGGCCGTATGTCACGACTTCCACCGGGCGGCGCTCGGTGGTCGTCACTGGTTTACTAGCTGCCACCGACCCCTTTTTCATTTTCTGTTTGTTATGTCTGTATTGATTTCACCTGTTCCTTGTTTGAGATTTGTTTTAGGGCCATTTAAGCCGGTTAGGCCCGCCTGCTTTTGTGCGGGCTTGTTTTCTGTTTGTCTGTGGATGGTTGCATGTAGTATGTTCTCGGACCTTTTTGGTGTCCTGTTTTGGGTCGGTCATATTTGTTTGCCTGTTGTGTTGGCGTTGACCACTTACACGTTTACCGAAATAAAGTCGGTTTTCTATGAATCCGTATCACAACCAGACGTGATTGGGAGTCCCATAGGGCAGCGCACAATTGGCCCAGCGTCGTCCGGTTTGGCCGGTGTAGGCCGTCATTGTAAATAAGAATTTGTTCTTAACTGACTTGTCTAGATAAACAAAGGTTAAATAAATAAATTAAAAAATATACATATGACCATTATAAAAATGGTAAAATTGCACTCCCCCGTAGCCAAAGATGAATACACTCCAATGCTTTGATTGGTGCAGCTATAATGAAAATGTCACAAACTTGTTTATCTATTTCGTGCTGATGTTACATTTATATTGGTGTTTCATTTCGTGTCCGATGCTCTCAGGGTGTTACACATAATTTGCGACGCGCATCATGAGCAAAGTCATTGTAGCCTATCATTTCCCCTAGCTGTGAGAACCATGGCATGAGCACAGGCTGACTTAGCATTGCTGAAGTGCAGCCACATAGCCTGCCAGCAGCTTACCAAAGGTTGCACCATGTCCATTACAAGGTAGAAAAATGCAGCTGTAGTCCAAAACATTCACTAGTTAGGCTAGCTATATTACTGCAGCTAGGTAGCCAAGCAGTTAGGAGCGTTGGGCCAATTACCAGAAGGTTGCTGGCTAAAATCCCTGAGCTGACTAGTTGAAAAATCTGTTGATGCGCCCTTGAGCAAGGCACTGAACTCTAATTTCTCCAGAGTTGCCTTCAAAAAGGCCTGCCCCCCATCTATCTATCTTCAGAGCTCTTGATGTTAGGTGACCTAGACTGGGACATGCTCTCAATCTCACACAAATTATCAATGAACCCACCAGGTACAACCCCAAATCCAGAAACACGGGCACCCTCATAGATATCAACCGAACAAACCTGCCCTCCAAATACACCTCTGCTGTCTTCAACCAGGATCTCAGCGATCACTGCCTCATTGCCTGCACCCATAATTGGTCTGCGGTCAAGCGACCACCCCTCATCACAGTCAAACGCTCCCTGAAACACTTCAGCGAGCAGACCTTTCTAAATCGGGATGGCCTGGGTATCCTGGAATGATATTGACCTCATGCCATCAGTAGAGGATGCCTGGTTATTCTTTAAAAATGCTTTAAAAGTGCTTTCCTCACCGTCTTAACCTCTTGCAAAGAGCAATCCCGTATCCGGGAGCGTAGTCATAGCCTCAAACGCATTAGCATAACGCAGCAGACATAAATACCCCTAGAAACTTTTAAGTGAGCCCCATTCAAAAAATGTATAACCAGAAACAGATATAGCCCTTGGTTCACTCCAGACCTGACTGCCCTTGACTAACACAAAAACATCCTGTGGCGTACTGCATTAGCATCGAATAGCCCCTGCGATATGCAACTTTTCAGGGATGTTAGGAACCAATATATACAGGCAGTTAGGAAAGCAAAGGCTAGCTTTTTCAAACAGGAATTTGCATCCTGTAGCACTAACTCCAAAAGGTTCTGGAACACTGTGAAGTCCATGGAGAACAAGAGAAACTCCTCCCAGCTGCCCACTGCACTGAGGCTAGGAAACACTGTCACCACCGATATATACGGGATAATCGAGAATTTCAATAAGCATTTTCTACTGCTGGCCATGCTTTCCACCTGGCTACCATTACCCCGGTCAACAGCCCTGCACCCCTCACTGCAACTTGCACAAGCCTCCCCCATTTCTCCTTCACCCAAATCCAGATAGCTGATGTTCTTAAAGAGCTGCAACATCTGGACACCTACAAATCAACAGGGCTAGACAATCTGGATTTTCTATTCCAAAAATGATCCGCTGAAATTGTTGCTACCCCTATAACTAGCTTGTTCAACCTCAACCTCTTTCATACCGTCTGAGATCCCCAAAGATTGGAAAGCTGCCGCTGTCATCCCCCTTTTCAAAGGGGGAGACACTCTAGACCCAAACAGCTACAGACCTATATCTATCCTACCCTGCCTTTCTTCGAAAGCCAAGTTAACAAACAGATCACAGACCATTTCGAATCCCACCGTACCTTCTCCGCTATGCAATCTGGTTTCCGAGCGGGTCATAGGTGCACCTCAGCCACGCTCAAGGTCCTAAACGGCATCATAACTGCCATCGATAAAAGACAATACTGTGCAGCTGTAGTCAACGACCTGGCCAAGGCTTTCGACTCTGTCAATCACCACATTCTTATTGGCAGACTCAACAGCCTTGGTTTCTCAAATGACTGCATCGCCTGGTTCACCAACTACTTCTCTGACAGAGTTCAGTGCGTTAAATCGGAGGGCCTGTTGTCCGGACCTCTGGCAGCCTCTATGGGGTGCCACAGGGTTCAATCCTCGGGCTGACTCTTTTCTCTGTATGATTGGTGATTCTCTGATACACCTCTACGCAGACGACACCATTCTGTATACTTCTGGCCCTTCTTTGGACATTGTTAATTAACTAACCTCCAGGCGAGCTTCAATGACATGCAACTCTCCTTCCGTGGCCTCCAACTGCTCTTAAATGCAAGCAAAACTAAATGCATGCTCTTCATCTGATCGATGCCCACACCTGCCCACCCGTCCCGCATCACTACTCTGGACGGTTCTGACTTAGAATATGTGGACAACTACAAATACCTAGGTGTCTGTTCATAGACTGTAAACTCTCCTTCCAGACTCACATTAAGCATCTCCATTCCAAAATTACATCTAGAATCGGCTTCCTATTTCGCAACAAAGCATCCTTCACTCATGCTGCTAAACATACCTTTGTAAAACTGACTATCCTACCAATCCTTGACTTTGGCGATGTCATTTACACAATAGCCTCTGACACTCTACTCGGCAAATTGGATGTAGTCTATCACAGTGCCATCCATTTTGTCACCAAAGCCCCATATACTACCCACCACTGCGACCTGTATGCCCCCGTTGGCTGGCCCTCGCTTCATACTCGTCGCCAAACCCACTGGCTCCAGGTCATATATAAGTCGTTGCTAGGTAAAGCCCCACCTTATCTCAGCTCACTGGTCACCATAGCAGCAACCACCCGCAGCACGCGCTCCAGCAGGTATATTTCACTGGTCACCCCCAAAGCCAATTCCTCCTTCGGCCGCCTTTCCTTCCAGTTCTCTGCTGCCAATGATTGAAACAAACTGCAAAAATCACTGAAGCTGGAGACACATATCTCCCTCACTAGCTTTAAGCACCAGCTGTCAGAGCAGCTCACAGATCACTGCACCTGTTCATAGCCAATCTGTAAATAGCCCATCCAACTACCTCATCCCCATACTGTTATTTATTTTGCTCCTTTTCACCCCAGTACTTGCACACTCATCTTCTGCACATCTATCGACCTAGTGTTTAATTTGCCATACTGTAATAATTGCGCCACTATGGCCTATTTATTGCCTTACATCCCTTATCTTACCTCATTTGCACACTGTATACAGACTTTTTACTACTGTATTATTGAGTGTATGTTTGTTGATTCCATGTGTAATTCCATGTGTTGTTGTTTGTGTCGCACTGCTTTGCTTGATCTTGGCCAGGTCGCAGTTGTAAATGAGAACTTGTTCTCAACTAGCCTACCTGGTTAAATAAAGGCCAAATGAAAATAAATAAAAATCCAGTCTCAGCAGGTGTGGGATATGCAAGAATTGATTTCCAAGTCACACATGGACTTCTACATGTCTGAGATAGGACAAATACCTTATTATTCTTTCTATTTCTATGGCAGATTCACATCTGCAACTTTTGGAACATGCCAAAACATTGTAGATAACAATAGATGGCAAAGTCAAAGATAGTATCAGTTATCAAGGTAAGACCCAAGTGCAAACTGTTTGAATTAACAATGCGTATTGTATTCACAGGGGCAGACAAACGTGAGGTCTAGGAAGGCAGGCAGGGGTCGATAATCCAGAACAGAGGCCAAGGTACAGGACGGCAGGCAGGCTCAGGGTCAGGTCAGGCAGAGGTCGGTAATCCAGAGGTGGAGCAAAGGTACAGGACGGTAGGCAAGCTCAGGGTCAGAGACAGGCAGTGGTCAGGTGGATGGGTGGGTACAGGGACAGGACAGGCAAAGGTCAAAAACCAGGAGGATGAGAAAAAGAGAGACTAGGGAAAAACAGGAGCTGAGACAAAATGCTGGTAGGCTTGAACAAACGAGATGAACTGGTAACAGACAGAAAACACAGGTATAAATACACAGGGAATAATGGGGAAGATGGGCGACACCTGGATGGGGGTTATGAAATTAGTGGAATGCCAGGTGGAAGCAGAGTATGATAGCTAAGGAGATGGAGAAAAATCTCACATTTGATTGCAAATATGCGGAGGGAGTCAAAAAGAGAACACAGAAGGCTGTTGTATAAAACAACTGTCTCTGGATTACATCTTCAAAGTGTTCATCCGTGTATACAGGTACAAGTCTAGCAAGCTACATTTTCAGATATTGTACTTTTCAAATTTGGTCAAAAAGTCATTTTCATTGCAAGTTAAAGCAACTAGCTGGTTCGCTAGCTAATGTTACATGTATGATCTGTGCAGTAATATTATTATAACCCAATGTTAGCTAGCTAGCTTACTTTGAACCTAGTTGGTTAGCTTTAGTTATCTGCAGATTCATACATGGTGGCTAGCTATGACAATCAGTTTGTATTGCTAGTAGTATGGGTTGGGATTATTACTACGTTCAAAACAACTGGGAACTCTGAGACTTCCAACTTCAGTGAGTTCAAGACAACTGGGAACTCTGAAAAAAATAATCTCAGACTGGGGAAAAATAGTTTTGAATGGTCATCCAACTTAGACTTTCAATTCAGGAACTCGGGCCTCTTTCTAAAGCCCCGAATTTCAGACCTGAAGATCACTGACGTTTTATTTTTCCAAGTTCCCAGTTGTTTTGAAAGTACCATTAGTTTAATTGTTTAGCTAGCTAGCTATATGTCCAAACAAAATACTCTACTTCGCCAGATGACTACATACAATCAAGTTAGCCAGGTGTGTCTGGGGTGAATACGGTCATCTATTGTATTTCATGAACATGTGTACATGTCGAGAAAATAGTGACCCAGCCACTTACAGTAGCTAGATGTGACTAGAGGGTGGTTATAGCATTTATTTCAGATGACCCATCAATTTAGACAAGTGTGTCTGGGTAAGAATCATCTACAAATTATAAAATATTTGCACAATATTTATCTGGACACTTTCTATTTTTGATATTTCTACTATGCAAATATGCAAGGAAACATTTCACTGTACTGTTCACACCTTTATCCTGTGCATGTGACAAATAATATTTGATATAGTGTGTGTTTACCAGAGACGGTAATGTGAAGAACAACATGACCTGCATCAAAGTCAGATTAGGATCTAGGCCAAGGTCTAGGTACAGTGTACTTTTACTTCTACTTACGGTATGCTACTACTTTCACCATATTTAGTCTTGAAATATTTGGTTGTTTTACCACCCTACCTTATTTACTCTGTTTAGCACCTGACCTTACATGTGACTCCTTAAAGATATGGGTTGGGCTAACTACACCAAAATAAATGTATACATAAATGTTATTCAATTATTGCGCGTGCGCACCAACGAGCATCTGCGTTGCCAAGGGCTAAAATAGAAGTCAGTTCTATTTCTGACGCAGATCGCGCTGCAAGTCCTGCCTCTCCCATCTCCTCATTGGTTTATAGATGCAGCTACCCACGTGCCATTTCCTTATTGGTTATACCCACGTGGGTGACTGAAAGACAAACGATGTCAGTGCCGGTAATGCACCTAATTAATGAAAGTTGCCAATTGCAATATAAAGTCAAGAGAAGAAAAAGCCTGGAAGGAGAGATGGCTAGAAATGATTCGGTTGACCATTTTATTTGTGGATTAATTGGCGGAGTAGAGGACCTTGTGCATTTCAGGTAAAGTAACAACTCAATGTTTATATCCCAGGACAAATTAGCTAGCAACAGCAGCTAGCTAAATAGGACAAATTAGCTAGCAAGTGCAAGCTAGCAAACTAAATTGCCTTTAATGCTTTTCGACCGGTCCCCAAATATAATTGGTTCAGTTTGTTTAGATATTTTAACTTGCATGTCGTGATCGCGTTTGGTGTGGGGGGACAAAATACATTTATGCACGATGGCGCATGGGTTTGGGTTCCGATAGTGAATGGGTGTAGACTAAGAGCTCTCCAGTACATTTACCAAAGCATTCAAGGGCCATTCAAGGGCCAATTTTCAAAACAGAATTAATTTCCCATTGTTCCTCAACTGCAGTGTATAATATACCATTTTGTAGCTCTGAGTCTCTACTTTTATCCAATGTAAAAATAAAAAAACTTCAAATTTTGAATCTAGTTGGTCACATTTTGAAAATTGCAGCTGGTGTATTTGACTATTCTTACTCTCAATACTAAATTGAAACTGAGCTCCTATGCCACTTATGCCTAGAGCTGGCACTGCTGACAGTTATTATGAAAGTACATATTAACTTGCTATGTGATGTCGATGAACAGTTAAGAACAAATTCTTATTTACAAAGACAGCCCACCCCGGCCAAACCCTAAACCGGACGATACAGCCCTGGAATCAAACCAGAATCTGTAGTGACGCTGCTAGCACTGAGATGCAGTGCCTTAGACCGATGCACCACTCGGGAGCCCCAGAGGGAATAGGCAGATAAATGCTGATGTTACTAGCTCCCAATAATGCAGTACAATGTCAAACTCTAGATAAACAATAAGAAATACAGAAAAAGGTTCCAGCCATACTAATCGAGTCAGTGGGCCTCTCGCTGTGCCCACCATCCAACTAACTCAAAGCTAGTTACCCAATAAAAAAATGACAGTAAGTAAAGTGGGTCTGCTGCCTCCAGTCTTGGCCTCCTACTGTAGTTCTGCCTACCCATGACCCATCTCCAGTCCCCATCCCCCAAGCAACATCTGAAAGCTATTAGCACCATGTTTCCAGGGTGACACAGGAGGCCATCATAAATCTTGGTCCTCCTTCTCTGCGTCAGAACATGTGGCTGGCACCAGGGGAGCCTCAAAGGGGAGCACATGAAATATCCCCCCTCACAGGTCTCCATGACAGAATTATCTCCAAAACATGGAGAATAGACTAATAAATAGGACATGGAATCACAGGCCAAGAAAGGTATAAGTCTACATCTCAAATGGCACTCTATTCCCCATTTAGTGCACATAGGGAATAGGCTGCCATTTGGGACAGAGCCCAAGTTAATCTTGACACATACAACCAAGGCAAACGTGTGCCAGCAACAACTTCTGATCTCTATTACCAGTGAGAACAATATCAGAACAGCAGAATGACAGCAGCAGGGAGGAGAAATAGTCGTACAGCCGTAAACGTGGCAACCAATGTTACACTGACCCAATGGATGTGGTGGGAAGGCAATGTGGGAGGAAGGGGAAGGAAAGGAGAAAAATAATGGTTGTGGCCATTTTAAAATGGGAAAAGGCTTATTTTCTCCCTCCACTAAACAGTGGGTTCAGGGAAGAAAAAGTATTGAGTTGAATGTTAGGGGAGGGAGAATGAACCGCTGAATTCTTTTCCACTGAGGTCACTGCTGCTGCTTCTCTCTCTACCAGTCTGATCTACCCAGAGAGAGGAGAGAGCTGCTAGCCTCGTCTGGTCCCTCTGCAAGCTGTTTTAGCACAAAGCTGGTGTGCTGGGGTTCTGTCTGCACATGCGCAGAAGAGCATCTGTCTGATGGCGCTCTCCCTATGACCCACCACAGCCTCCGCCCACCCAGAGAATCTGACTTTTACAATATACCCTCTATATTGACCATTTTACAATATACCCTCTATATATAGACCTTTTTACAGTATACCCTCTCTATAGGTATTTTTACAGTATTCCCTCTATATACTGTAGTTATTTTACAGTATCCCTCTATATAGGTATTTTTACAGTATGCCCTCTATATAGTTATTTTTACAGTATCCCCCTATATAGATATTTCTACAGTAGCCACTATATAGGTATTTTTACAGTATACCCTCTATATAGGTCATTTTACAGTATCCCTCTATATGTATTTTTTACAATATACACTCTATATAGGTATTTTTACAAGTATATGTTACAAACCTGAATTAACAGGGTAAAATGACAGAGAAACGTTAGTGTTCAGTACTAGGCATTAAAGATTTATTAAACTATTGTTATCTTTTGTTCATCTTTTTTTTAATGTCAAAATCAACTATCCATTGCAACTCTATTGTAGTATTACATCTTCACATTTCATATTCCAGTATCAAAAAATAAGAGGCCCCAGGTTAAACTATCACCATACATCTATACATTCTATATAACTCACTGTACTATCAGTGTCAATTTAGAAAAAGCTATATGTTACTGGAGGCCTGTGCTAAACAATTTTACAACCATTACATTATTAACCATTAACATGTAAGCTAATATTGACTGAAACCAAGCCAAGCTAAATGTGTTTAGCATCAAGATGGCGAACTGTTAAAAGCCATTTTCAAATATTAACACTTTAACACATTTTACCGTGACATCACATACAGTATATTCCCTTAAACTAAATTGATCTAAAATGTTGTTGAAAAAAATGCTAAAAGTTTGGATGCCATCATTATCCCTTGTCTTAAATGTAAACCATTAGCAACCTAGCCAACCTCCATTACTTATAATGGGGAAAATACCAACCAGTTTTTCACTCGGTTAAAACTCCCTTCAATTGGCTTCAAACGTCCCCGAAATCATGGACAATGTAGTTAACCATTTTACCTCAATATTTTGAGAGTCATATTGCATTTTGCACAATAGATACCTGAATTAACAGGTTAAAAGGATGTGACGGAGAAGCGTTTGTAGTGTGCAGTATTAGCCATACTCCAAGATTGAAGAAGAAACCTCCAAGACCTCACAATCTTACTAACGCATCCCATAGACATCACAGGTCCCCCTAGCGGCAGTAATCATGTACATTACTTTAAATGTAAATACCTGGGAGGCCTAGAAAATTATACAAGGGTTGGATGGCCCCATAAGAAATACCAAACGAAATAAAACATTTTTAAAAATGACCATACGTACAGTATGTGTGTGTCACATATAGCCTCTATATAGGTATTTTTACAGTATACCCTCTATATAGATATTTTTACAGTATAGGCTCTATTTAGGTATTTTTACAGTATCATATCAAAATTAAATTAAATGTTATTTGTCACATGCGCTGAATACAACAGGTATTACCATGAAATACTTACAAGTCCTTAATTGTCATCGATGTGTGTATAGGTGGCAGTGAAGTCAGGCGCAGGAGAAACAAACTTGGTATAATGGAGTAGTTTAATAACTTAAACTCCAAAACCATAATACATAATCAAAGCGGGTATGAGGACCCGACACATACCAATACAAAATACACGATCATGAACAAACAATCTCTGGCAAGGACATGAGAGGAAACAGAGGGTTAAATACACAACAGGATAATGAATGGGATTGGAACCAGGTGTGTAGGAAGACAAGACAAAACCAATGGAAAATGAAAAATGAATCAATGATGGCTAGAAGACCGGTGACGTCGCCCGCCGGGCACCGCCCGAACAAGGAGAGGAATCGACATCGGCAGAAGTCGTGACATTAATCAACAATGTATTTCAGGAAAGAGTTAAGAAAATATTTACTAAATAAACTAAAGTAAAAAATAAAATAAAAAGTAACACAATAAAATAACAATAACGAGGCCATATACAGGGGGTACCGGTACCGAGTCAATGTGCAGGAGTACAGGTTAGTCGAGGTAATTTGTACATGTAGGTAGGGGTAAAGTGACTATGCATGGATAATAAACAGTGAGTAGCAGCAGTGTAAAAACAAAGGGGGGTGTCAATATAAATTGTCCGGGTGTCCATTTGATTAATTGTTCATGGTTTGGGGGTAGAAGCTGTTAAGGAGCCTTTTGGACCTAGACTTGGCGCTCCAGTACCGCTTGCCATGTGGTGGCAGAGAGAACAGTCTATGACTAGGGTGACTGACCTACATCCAATACCTATTATACAGGTCTTGGATGGCACGAAGCTTGGTCCCAGTGATGTACTGGGATGTATGCATTACCCTCTGCAGTGCCTGGTTGGATGCCGAGCAGTTACCATACCAGGCGGGGATGCAACCGGTCAGGATGCTCTCGATGGTGCAGCTGTAGAACTTTTTGACAATCTGGGGACCCATGCCAATTCTTTTCAGTCTCCTGAGGGGGAAAAGGCATTATCGTTCCCTCTTCACAACTTTCTTGGTCTGTTTGGACCATGATAGTTTGTTGGTGATATGGACACCAAGGAACTTGAAACGGTAGTCATTTAGGCAGGTTACCTTTGCTTTCTTGGGCACAGAAACTATGGTGGTCTACTTGAAGCATATAGGTATTACAGACTAATTCAGGTAGAGGTTGAAAATATGAATGAAGACACTTGCCAGTTGGTCCGTGCATGCTCTGAGTACACGTCCTGGTAACCCGTCTGGCCCCACGGCCTTGTGAATTTTGACCTGTTTAAATGTCTTACTCACATCGGCTATGGAGAGCGTTATCACACAGTCGTCTGGAACAGCTCGTGCTCTCAAGCATGCTTCAATGTTGGTTGCCTCAAAGCGAGCATGGAAGGCATTTAGCCTGTCTGGTACGCTTGCATCCCTGGGCAGCTTGTGGCTGGGTCCTATTGTAGTCCGTAATAGTTTTCAAGCCCTGCCACATCTGACGAGCGCCAGAGCCAGTGTAGTAGGATTGAATCTTAGTCCTTTATTGACACTTTGTCTGTTTGATGGTTTGTCTGAGGGCATAGTGGGATTTCTTATAAGCATCCGGATTAGTGTCCCATTCCTTGAAAGTGGCAGCTCTAGCCTTTAGCTCGGTGCACATGTTGCTTGTAATCCATGGCTTATGGTTGGAATATGTACATGTACGACGGTCACTGTGGGGACAACGTCATCGATGCATTTATTAAGGAAGCCGGTGACTGAGATGGTGTACTCCTCAATGCCATTGGATGAATCCCGGAACATATTCCAGTCGTTGGCCAGCCAACGAGAGCATACAGGTCGCAGTGGTGGGTAGTATACGGGGCTTTGGTGACAAAACTGATGGCACTGTGATAGACTGCATCAAATCTACTGTAGGTCTTTTTACAGTATACCCTCTATATAGGTATTTTGACAGTATATCCTATTTCTTGGTATTTTCACGGTATACCCTCTATATAGGTCATTTTACAGTATTCCCTCTATATAGATCATTTTACAGTATACCTTCCATATAGGTCTCATTGGTTTACAGTACATGCCTCTAATGTACATGCGAACTCCAAAAGGTACTACGTCAAAATGTTCTCACTGGTTGAATCAGCAACTCAATCAGTATTCATATGTCAAATGCTGCTATGAGTCCCTTACAGTTCCATATTCCAGGTCAGCATCCCTTTCACATTTTGCATTATAGTGAGTCATAGTGATACAAAGTAGCAGTCTATATTTCATCCCAATGTGTACTCAGAAGCACACGCTTCGCACATGTGTGAGCGTGTGGTGCATACAAGCAGACACACAAACGGACACTTTCTCAGTTACCTCAGAATGGTAAGTGTTTCATTCCCCCTCTTCCTGCTGGGGCCATGAGGGAATACCACCAACACAACACACAGGCCTTCTCCAATCATCCATCAGCGTCAATGACTTCTCGTTGATGTCATGGGGGGGGGGTTATGGTCTCTGGTAAACAATATTGGAAGTGACCAGAGACTTTAACCTCTGGACTTTGGGACTTTAGACATTAGTGCAGGGAGGTATACTGTAGGCTACCACCACACTCCAGAACTGGTGATGCACAACACGATTTAGATGGCTGATATTCCATCTTATACAGTACATACCAGTAGTAACAGTATTATTATACCGGTTAACTTTTTACATTGGTTGTCATTGTTCATGCTCATTTTCATCAATTCCACCAAGGAAAGCTATGTAATTGCAAAAAGCGCCCGAGTTCTTTCAATACTTGTTTGAAATTCGTAGACATGTTGACTTGTGAGTGAATCCAATTGAGGTTTTTCTAAGTTCTCTCGGATTGATGTTGAAAGTCATCTAAGGTTTACAAGACAGACCAAAGTAAATACAAACCAACAGGACAATAGGCCTGTTAAACTAACATTGCTTTAACAAAAGCCAAAAATGATTTGATTCATTAACTAATTTACTTGATCATTGGTAGTTTATGTTTCTTATTAATGCAATTATTTTTCATCATCAATGGGAGCTGCTCCACGGCGCAACAATGTTGTTTGAACTGCGTGCTTTTGCTACCCGACAGATAATATTCTGCTCAAACTAGGCTGAGTGCGGCATTTGTATTTGTATTTATTAAGGATCCCCATTAGTTCCTGACAAATCAGCAGCTACTCTCCCTGGGGTCCAGAAACATTAAGGCAGTTATATACAATTACACTTTTCACAGTTTTCATTCTACTACCACATATCTACAAGACGTTTAGTGTGTTCCCTCAGGCCACTATTCTACTACCACATATCTACAAGACGTTTAGTGTGTTCCCTCAGGCCACTATTCTACAACCACATATCTACAAGACGTTTAGTGTGTTCCCTCAGGCCACTAGTCTACAACACATTTAGTGTGTTCCCTCAGGCCACTAGTCTACTACCACATATCAACACATGTAGTGTGTTCCCTCAGGCCACTAGTCTACCACTTCATATCTACAACACATGTAGTGTGTTCCCTCAGGCCACTAGTCTACTGCCACATATCAACAACACATGTAGCGTGTTCCCTCAGGTCACTAGTCTACAACACATTTAGTGTGTTCCCTCAGGCCACTAGTCTACTACCACATATCAACACATGTAGTGTGTTCCCTCAGGTCACTAGTCTACTACCACATATCAACAACACATGTAGAGTGTTCCCTCAGGTCACTAGTCTACTACCACATATCAACAACACATGTAGTAGTGTTCCCTCAGGTCACTAGTCTACTACCACATATCAACAACACATGTAGTGTGTTCCCTCAGGACACTAGTCTACTACCACATATCAGGCCACTAACACATATCATGTAGTGTGTTCCCTCAGGACACTAGTCTACTACCAGATATCAACAACACATGTAGTCTAGTGTTCCCTCCCTCAGGTCACTAGTCTACCACTTCATATCTACAACACATGTAGTGTGTTCCCTCAGGTCACTAGTCTACCACTTCATATCAACAACACATGTAGTGTGTTCCCCATCAGGTCACTAGTCTACTACCACATATCAACAACACATGTAGAGTGTTCCCTCAGGTCACTAGTCTACCACTTCATATCTACAACACATGTAGTGTGTTCCCTCAGGTCACTAGTCTACCACTTCATATCAACAACACATGTAGTGTGTTCCCTCAGGTCACTAGTCTACTACCACATATCAACAACACATGTAGAGTGTTCCCTCAGGTCACTAGTCTACCACTTCATATCAACAACACATGTAGAGTGTTCCCTCAGGTCACTAGTCTACCACTTCATATCAACAACACATGTAGTGTGTTCCCTCAGGCCACTAGTCTACTACCACATATCAACAACACATGTAGTGTGTTCCCTCAGGACACTAGTCTACTACCATATATCAACAACACATGTAGTGTGTTCCCTCAGGACACTAGTCTACTACCACATATCAACAACACATGTAGAGTGTTCCCTCAGGTCACTAGTCTACTACCACATATCAACAACACATGTAGAGTGTTCCCTCAGGTCACTAGTCTACTACCATATATCAACAACACATGTAGAGTGTTCCCTCAGGTCACTAGTCTACTACCACATATCAACAACACATGTAGTGTGTTCCCTCAGGACACTAGTCTACTACCACATATCAACAACACATGTAGAGTGTTCCCTCAGGTCACTAGTCTACTACCACATATCAACAACACATGTAGTGTGTTCCCTCAGGACACTAGTCTACTACCAGATATCAACAACAGGTCACTGTCCCTCAGGTCACTAGTCTACTACCACATATCAACAACACATGTAGAGTGTTCCCTCAGGTCACTAGTCTACTACCAGATATCAACAACACATGTAGTGTGGTCACTAGTCTACTACCAGGTAGTGTGTTCACTAGTCTACTACCACATATCAACAACACATGTAGTGTGTTCCCTCAGGTCACTAGTCTACTACCACATATCAACAACACATGTAGTGTGTTCCCTCAGGACACTAGTCTACTACCACATATCAACAACACATGTAGAGTGTTCCCTCAGGTCACTAGTCTACTACCACATATCAACAACACATGTAGTGTGTTCCCTCAGGACACTAGTCTACTACCACATATCAACAACACATGTAGAGTGTTCCCTCAGGACACTAGTCTACTACCACATATCAACAACACATGTAGTGTGTTCCCTCAGGACACTAGTCTACTACCACATATCAACAACACATGTAGAGTGTTCCCTCAGGTCACTAGTCTACTACCACATATCAACAACACATGTAGTGTGTTCCCTCAGGACACTAGTCTACTACCACATATCAACAACACATGTAGAGTGTTCCCTCAGGTCACTAGTCTACTACCACATATCAACAACACATGTAGTGTGTTCCCTCAGGTCACTAGTCTACTACCACATATCAACAACACATGTAGTGTGTTCCCTCAGGTCACTAGTCTACTACCACATATCAACAACACATGTAGTGTGTTCCCTCAGGACACTAGTCTACTACCACATATCAACAACACATGTAGTGTGTTCCCTCAGGTCACTAGTCTACTACCACATATCAACAACACATGTAGTGTGTTCCCTCAGGTCACTAGTCTACTACCACATATCAACAACACATGTAGAGTGTTCCCTCAGGTCACTAGTCTACTACCACATATCAACAACACATGTAGTGTGTTCCCTCAGGACACTAGTCCACTACCACATATCAACAACACATGTAGTGTGTTCCCTCAGGACACTATTCTATTACTACATACAACACGCTTTGCCAATAACAGCTAATTTTCTGTTTTCCCCTCCCCACTCAGACCACCCCCAGAAACGTCTAACCATTTTTTGCTTGAGACATTTTTGACAATTTGAATGAAATATTCACAGTAAGATACTTCATTGTTACCCAGAAAAAAATGGCTGCATTGGACCTTTAAGCTAACAAGGGGTACGTTTTTTGCATTTTTTTTCCCAACCAGGGGTATTGTGTACCACCGCACATCCCTCAATTCGAGAGCTGATGTTATATCTGTATCATGTACAGTTGAAGTCAGAAGTTTACATACACTTAGGTTGGAGTCATTAAAACATATTTTTCAACCACTCCACAAATTTCTTGTTAACAAACTATAGTTTTGGCAAGTCAGTTAGGACATCTACTTTGTTCATGACACAAGTACATTTTCCAACAATTGTTTACAGACAATAATTCACTGTATCACAATTCCAGTGGGTCAGAAGTTTACATACACTAAGTTGACTGTGCCTTTAAACAGCTTGGAAAATTGAAAATTATGTAATGGCTTTAGAAGCTTCTGATGGGCTAATTGACATCATTTGAGTCAATTGGAGGTGTACCTGTGGATGTATTTCAAGGCCTACCTTCAAACTCAGTGCCTCTTTGCTTGACATCATGGGAAAATCAAAAGAAATCAGACAAGACCTTCAAGAGTCTGGTTCATCCTTGGGAGCAATTTCCAAATGCCTGGAGGTATCACGTCCATCTGTACAAACAATAGTACCCAGGTATAAACATCATGGGACCACACAGCCGTCATACTGCTCAGGTAGGAGACTCGTTCTGTCTCCAAGAGATGAACGCCCTTTGGTGCGAAAAGTGCAAATTAATTCCAGAACAACAGCAAAGGACCTTGTGAAGATGCTGGAGGAAACGCGTACAAAAGTATCTATATCCACAGTAAAACGAGTTTTATATCGACATAACCTGAAAGGCCGCTCAGCAAGGAAGAAGCCACTGCCAGACTACGGTTTGCAACTGCACATGGGGACGAAGATCGTACTTTTTGGAGAAATGTCCTCTGGTCTGATGAAACAAAATTAGAACTATTTGGCCAAATTGAACATCGTTATGTTGTGGGGGTGCATTGCTGCAGGAGGGACTGGTGCACTTCACAAAATAGATGGCTTCATGAGGTAGGAAAATTATGTGGTTATATTGAAGCAACATCTCAAGACATCAGTCAGGAAGTTAAAGCTTGGTCACAAATGGGTCTTCCAAATGGACAATGACCCCAAGCAAACTTCCAAAGTTGTGGCAAAATGGCTTAAGGACAACAAAGTGAAGGTATAAAGCCCTGACTTCAATCCTATAGAAAATGTGTGGGCAGAACAGAAAAAGTGTGTGCGATCAAGGAGGCCTACAAACCTGACTCAGTTACACCAGCTCTGTCAGGAGGAATGGGACAAAATTCACCCAACTTATTGTGGGAAGCTCGTGGAAGGCTACCCGAAATGTTTGACCCAAGTTAAACAACTTAAAGGCAATGCTACCAAATACTAATTGAGAGTATGTGAAATTCTGACAAACTGGGAATGTGATGAAAGAAATAAAATATGAATTAAATCATTCTCTCTACTATTATTCTGACATTTCACATTCTTAAAATAAAGTGGAGATCTTAAGTGACCTAAAACAGGGAATTTGTACTAGGATTAAATGTCAGGAATTGTGGAAAACTGAGTTTAAATGTATTTGGCTAAGGTGTATGTAAACTTCTGACTTCAACTGCATGTGAACTGTATGTGATTACAAGGATCACTGTTTCGTTCAGCCAATCTCAATGGGAAACTTTCCCTCATCTCTGGGATGTAATACTAACCTAGAATACAGAGACAGATGTGTCTGAGGAACCGCCAGGTGGACCGCTGGATTTACCTGCTGTTCTCTAGAGAAGAAGAAAATATTGGGCAGAATATGGAGAGGGTATATGGGAAAGCAGAGAGGGAAGTGAGAGAAAAGTATGTTAACTACAGATGTAGGATCTTAATTTGATCACCCAGATGCATGAGAACTACAAGAAAACTTGTAATGTATTTGAGGTTTTAAAAGGCTTCTGAAATGTGTAATTTCTAAATTTTAGATTAGATTTTTCCTTATTAAAATTGTCTGTTAATTATAATCCACATAATAATTTCCATATCCTGCTGATGCAGGAAGATTTTCCTGCTGTAGCAAACTGGCTCAAATTAAGATCATACGTCTGTATGACCGCCATGTGCTGAGATAACATGCTGTTTCTATTTGGTAGTGAGGAGAAATATGGGAAAAGCGGAGGATAGGATAGGGAGGATATAGTATGCCAACTGTGGCTGCCATGTTAGTTGATCAAATGCTTGATTTTGGGCCTTCTTCTCAGTAGCTGGCTATAAATCAGACTAAACCACATGCCTCGGCTGAAGAAGATGTATTTCGTTTTTTAGAAAGTTTTCAGACATAGTAGAAATCAGTGAATTGAACTTTCCACGTGGTGAAATCCAATTTGTTCAGCACTAACACAAAAAAGGATAGAAAATCCTTAATTGAAACTGGTTGTCTCAGTCTGACACACTAAAACAAGCATCCCTGCACAAAATTACATTGTGGTGAGTTTAGTTTTAGCATGGCAGGAGAGGGTGAGTCCTCCGTAAGATGGGCACATTTTCCTCCCAGAGTTCCGAGCTTCTCCACTACCCATCCTGGAGTCAATGGGGAGGTTTCCATTCCTTCTTTCTCTCCTTCAATTTCTGTCTATTTGTCTTTCTCTACCTATTTTGTTTCTCTCTCTACCTCCCTTTCTATCTCCCTCAATCTCTCTCTTTCTGCCTCCTTGTCCCCCTTTCTCTCTCCCTTTCTTATTTTTGCCTTCTGCCTCTTCTTTCCCCTTCTCTCAGACCCGCTCAATACGGAAGTGATCAGATGATGTGGATTCTACACTACAGGACTGTTTTGCTAGCACAGACTGGAATATGTTCCGGGATTCATCCAAAATGGCATTAAAGAATACACCATCTCAGAGATCGGCTTCATCAATAAGTGCATTGATGACGTCGTCCCCACAGTGACTGTACGTACATATCCCAACCATTACAGGCAACATCCTCATCGAGCTAAAGGCTAGAGCTGCCGCTTTCAAAGAGCGAGAGACTAACGCTTATAAGAAATCCTGCTATGCCCTCAGACGAACCATCAAACAAGCAGTGTCAAAACAGGATTAAGATTGAAACCTACTACACTGGCTCTGACGCTCGTCGGATGTGGCAGGGCTTGAAAACAACTATAGACTACAAAGGGAAACCCAGAAGTGAGCTGCCCAGTGACGTGAAACTACCAGATGAGCTAAATGCCTTTGATGCTCACTTTGAGGCAACCAACACTGAAGCATGCACGAGAGCACCAGCTGTTCTGGATGACTGTGTGATAACTCTCTCAGTGACCAATGTAAACAAACACTTTCTTTCATGAGGCAAGTCAGTTAAGAACAAATTATTCTTTACAATGACAGCCTAGGAACAGTGGGTTAACTGCTTTGTTCAGGGGCAGAACAACAGATGTTTTACCTTGTCAGCTCAGGGATTCAATCTTGCAACCTTTCGGTTACAAGTCCAACGCTCTAACCATTAGGCTACCTGCCACCCCTTTAAACAGGTCAACATTCACAAAGCCGCTGGGCCAGACAGATTATAAGGCCGTGTACTCAAAGCATGTGCGGACCAGCTGTCAAGTGTCTTCACTGACATTTTCAACCTCTCCCTGACCGAGTCTGTAATATCTACATGTTTCAAGCAGACCACCATAGTCCCTGTGCCGTAGGAAGCGAAGGTAATCTGCCTAAATGATTACCGCCCCATGGCACTCACGTCGCTAGCCATGAAGTGCTTTGAAAGGCTCTATGAAGAAGGAACGCAACACCCTGCTACAACTAAACTCTCTGTGAAGCGAAAAAGGTATGGACTGTAGGTGCAAGTAAGAATGACAACAGGCAGAATGTGGTACCGTTTACAAGGACTTTATTCCTTTACACGGTAATATGGGGAAAAGGGGCTGGACGGAACCAAAGCAAAGAAAGTAAATCTCAAAGCCCCCCCCCCCTCTCCTATCTTACCTGCCTACCCACTACTTACCTAATTTAGCACCACCTGGTGCCCTAACCAAAATACAAGGGGTGGTCCGCCCAGGTCTTACCTAGTGTGCCTAGACAGCGATTATGCTACGGGTATATGTATGCCCGCGGGCCTCTTGCCTAAACACTCCCTAGGTGCCTTCCCCTTTCCCCCCTGGGAACAAATGAAACAGAATATTAAACAATTTTAACAAACTAAGAAACAAAAGGATGTCAAATAAGCTCTATCTGAGCAACAAACTCACAGAACATACCACTTTCCAACAAAATCAACCTCTATCACAATCAATCTCAGCAATCCCTACCTCCAGCAAAATCTCTACCTCCAAAAAGAAGAGATCTTTTGAACAGAACACTGGCTTTTATATAGCTTCTGAAGGAATGGGTAATTGGAGACAGCTGCGTCTTGACGAGGGGGCGGGGTCAGCTCTCCAATTAGCCCTGGAGTCGACCAATCAGCTGCTTGAGGGATTTCAGGAAGCCATTTCCTGAAATAAACACATGTAAATACACAAACTACAACACATAATCTGGGGAACGTAACACGCCCGCCACAAAAATTGCAAACCTAGTTTTGCAATAATAAATGCCAACATATCCCCAGTTAGTAAACCCGTGATAGAGCGTCAGCAACCACATTCGCCGAGCCCTTCACATAAGCTATCTGTACATTATATCTTCGCACAATCAGAGCCCACCGCATAAGGCGGCGGTTCTGGTTGTACATTTGTTTCAAGAACACCAACGGATTATGGTCTGTGAAGACCACTACAGGCAAGGCACTGGAGCCCACATATACCTCAAAGAACTGTAAGGCAAGCAATAAAGCCAGCGTCTCTTGTTCGATTGTAGAGTACCTTGACTGACACGAGTTGAACTTACGGGAGAAGAAACTGACGGGCCGATCCACTCCGTCTTCATCTTCCTGTAAGAGAACCGCACCCACCCCCATAATACTAGCATCTACCTCCAACTTAAAAGGTTTGTCAAAGTTGGGGGCGGCAAGCACTGGGGCACTACAAAGTAGCGCTTTAGCGGACTCAAAAGCGTAGTTACAGTCCTTGGACCACTTGAATGGTACCTTTGGACTAAGCAGAGATGAAAGGGGAGCTACTACCGCTTCTTACAGAATGTACGATAGACCCTACCATCCCTAGGAATCTGCGCAACTGGCGGCGAGTAGTGGGAGCAGGAAAGGCAACAATTGCTTCCACTTTGCCAGTTACTGGGCGCACACCTCGTCCCACTTGTTTCCCTAAGTAAGTCAAAACTCACACTGGCCAAATTGAGGGTTAAAGAAGCCTTCTCCAACCGCTGAAACACACTTTTCAAAGTGGAGAGATGATCAGACCAAGTAGACGAATGAATCACCACATCGTCAAGGTACGCAGTACAATTTGGCACATCTTCAAACACAATGTTAACTAGCCGCTGAAAAGTAGCAGGTGCATTACACATGCCAAAGGGCATCACAGTGTATTGTACAAAGTTATCTGGCGTAACAAAAGCCGATATGTCAGAAGCTCGAGAGGTCAGAGGCACCTGCCAATAACCTTTTAACAAATCTAACTTACTAACGTAAGCAGCAGAGCCTATTCTATCAATACAGTCATCTAAGCGAGGTAGAGGAAAAGAATCAGACTTTGTAACTGCATTTACGCGACGATAGTCCGTACATAAGCGGGACGTACCGTCAGGCTTAGGAACAAGAATACATGGAGAACTCCAGGAGCTGTTACTGGGTTTTGCCATGTCATTCTGTAATAAATAAGCTACCTCACTTTTCATTACCTCTCTTTTCTTAGCATTAACCCGGTACGGATGCTGACGTATAGGAACAGCGTTCCCCACATCCACGTCATGTTCCAAGATGGATGTGCGACTTGGAATGTCCTGAAACACACTGAGAAAACTGTTTATCAATAGGATAAGATCCTTAGTTTGATCATTATCCAAATGTTCCATTTGAGAGGGTAACTTCTTCAGCATCTCTGAATTACATAGGCGTTCACCTTGCTGTAATGTATGGCGTAACTCCAACCCGTCCTCCTTATCCTCATCTAGGTCCCAGCCAGGCTTCAGCACCACCGCAGCCACACTGGAGACGGCGGGCTGGACCGGCTTACCTGAGGAGCTGTCGGGAGAATCACGCACATAATATGTTTTCAGCATGTTAACATGACACACACGGGAAGAACGCCTTCGATCTGGTGTCTTTATCACATAATTGGTGTCATTGAGTTTCTTTTCCACCAGATATGGTCCAGAAAAACGTGCTGACAGAGATGAGCCAGGGATTGGCAACAAAACTAAAACTTGATCCCCTGGTGCAAATGAACGGCCAACAGCCTTTTTGTCATAATGCAACTTCATGCGTTTTTGAGACGAGGAGAGAGACTTTTGGGCTAACGCACATGCGGCGTGCAGTCTCTCCCGCATCTTACTGACATAATCCAACACATTTTTAGGGGCGCTACTGGGTGTAGGAGATAAGATGTGCTCCTTCAAAACTTTCAGCAGACCCTGTGGGGTGTGTCCAAACACAAGGTCAGCAGGGCTAAACCCTAAGGACTCTTGTATCGTTTCCCTTATAGCAAATAGGACAAAGGGCACCCCCTCATCCCAATCAGTACTGGTATCCATACAATACTTGCGTAGCATTGCCTTCAGTGTCTGGTGCCAGCGTTCTAGAGCCCCTTGACTCTCTGGATGATACGGACTGGAGACCTGATGGGAAATACACAATGTCTTTAACACATTTGAAAACAGTTTAGACATGAAGTTGGATCCCTGATCAGTTTGGATTACTTTAGGGAGTCCAAACGTAGAGAAGAACTTCACCAGTGCCTTCACCACAGTCTTAGCCGTTATAGTACGGAGAGGAATAGCCTCTGGGTATCGAGTAGCACTGCACATTATTGTTAGTAGGAACTGGTTACCTGACCTGGTTTTTGGCAATGGACCTACACAATCAATTATCACTCTTTCAAACGGTTCCCCTACCACAGGAATCGGGCAGAGTGGCGCTCGTGGAACTGTTTGATTCACTTTCCCAGTGAGTTGACATATGTGACATGTTTTACAAAATTGGACCACGTCAGACTTCAAACCTGGCCAGAAGAAATGACGAAGGACCCGGTTGTCCAGACCACGCCTGGTCATGGGCGAGTGACAGCACCTGCTGTCGGAACGGTGTAGGAACAACCACTTGACACACTTCACTCCAGTCATTAATGGTGTCATGAGATGCCCATTTACGCATCAAAACTCCTGCTTCCATAAAGTAGGCAGTCTCTAGTTTTAGCTTCCTCAATGGAAATTACCGAAGCAAAACACTTGCGAAGACTGGTGTCTTCTTTTTGACATTCAATCACCTTCTCAGGGGTGACAGACAAAAGAATGTCATGTAATTGGGGCGCGATTTCATTTTCCCCTGCCTTAGTTTTTACGGGGGTAAAAACTGTCGGCAATGCAGAAGGAATACTCAGTGCATTGTCTTCTACCTCAACATTCTCAAAAATAGAACTAGCCAAATCCACCACATCTCCTAGCTTGCGAGATTGTGCCCTCGTTAACACACAAGCAGGAAAAACATGTGGAAATGCTTGAACCAATTTCTCATCTGTAGTTCTGATTTCTGGGTTGTCTACTACCTCTAACACAGGAGTGACATTACCACCAGCAATATCATTCCCTAGTAGCAATTTTACTCCTGATACTGGCAGTGTAGACACTACACCAACACGGAAACGTCCTGATACCAAGTCTGACACTAAGTGGACCCAGTGTAATGGTACAGGTACGGTTTTTGTCTCTATCCCCTGTAATATGACATGTGAGCCACAATACGTTTCAGGAGACCAGGGTAAAGCATCAGTAATGATTACTGACTGCGCCGCCCGGTGTCACGTAGGATTTGGATAGGCTTTTGATCAGTTGGTTCTCCTGTTAAGGAAACATAACCGGCAGAGATAAACGGAGCATAGACAGGATCCGGTTTCTCAAATGCTGAGTCAATCTCTCGATCCAATGGACGATCCAAAGACTTGACTAAACCCAAAATTTCATTTTTGGGGACGGTGACTGGGACCGTTTCGGTTTATTTTTCAAAACTGGGCAGTCCGCAATCACGTGACCCTTTTGGTGACAGTAATAACATTCACGGATTTCATGAAAAGGCTTAGGGTTGTCAGAGGAAAAGCGACCTGAACGAGGAACTGATGACGTGATCGTCCGGCCTTCAAAACATGGAGCACCAAAGACAGTCTTGTGTCAAAGCGTACTCATCTGCCAACACTGCTGCTTGGGCCAATGTCACCACTTTCTGTTCATTTAAATGAACTACAAGTCTATCTGGGAGGTTGCTTTTAAAGTCCTCCAACAGCATCAACTCCCGAATATCAGCAAAGGTATTAGCTTTGCTGGCTGAACACCAACGACTAAACAGAGACTCTTTGTCCCTAGCAAATTCAACAAATGTACGGTGAGACGTTTTTTTTGTGGTTCCTGAAGCGCTGCCTGTAAGCTTCAGGCACCAACTCATAAGCCCGCAACACGGTAGTTTTAACTGTATCGTAATGTAAACTGTCTTCCAGGGAGAGAGCAGCTACTACTTCCTGGGCTTTCCCAGACAATTTACATTGTAACAGAAGCGGCCAAACCTCGAGTGGCCAATGCAGCGCAGCGGCCACACGCTCAAACGCAGAGAAATAATAATCAACTTCCGACTCTCGGAATGGAGGGACTAAAGCTATGTTTTTACTCACATCGAAGTGGGCTTGATGAGCAGCTTGTGGAGTCGCACTGGAGCCAGCATCTAGCTCCAGTTGTCGGATCCTCACCTCCTTGTCAGCTTCTATTTTCCTAATTTCAAGTTCAAAATTCATCTGTCTCTCTTTATCTTTTTTCTCCATTTCTAACCGAGCCAGCCTCACCTTCAGCCTAGCAGTCCCATCTGAACGACCCGAAGCAGAAGATAAAGGATCGAATCGGGGCAATGTAAAGGGGTTACGAGGAACCCCTTCCTCCCCCTGTCCTCTGACTTGGCATCAGAAGGTCTACCAGTCTCCTCTCCTTGCAATGAGAGAATCCGTTCTCTCACTAAACCCTCCCTGACTAGCACCAACAGCTCAGCCTTTAGGGCTTTCTCAGGGAATACAAATCCATAATGGTCAGCTATAGCTATAAGGTCTACTTTACGAAACCTCACCAAACAATCAATAGAGGGCACTTCAAAAAACTTGGAGATGGCTGAGGCAGCCATCTTTTCCAATGCAGTCTCCTGAACACACTAACTAAACAAGTCATCTAAACTCACAACCTACCATCTCACACCTCAATCACTAACCACAGAGAGAGCTCAGAGCAGCAGGGTCCGGTGGGTTTAATGGAAAGATCCCGGATGAGCCCCCATTATGTTACGCACGCCTCTATGAAGAGGGAACGCAACACCCTGCTACAACTAAACTCTCTGTGAAGCGAAAAAGGTATGGACTGTAGGTGCAAGTAAGAATGACAACAGGCAGAATGTGGTACCGTTTACAAGGACTTTATTCCTTTACACGGTAATATGGGGAAAAGGGGCTGGACGGAACCAAAGCAAAGAAAGTAAATCTCAAAGCCCCCCCCTCTCCTATCTTACCTGCCTACCCACTACTTACCTAATTTAGCACCACCTGGTGCCCTAACCAAAATACAAGGGGTGGTCCGCCCAGGTCTTACCTAGTGTGCCTAGACAGCGATTATGCTACGGGTATATGTATGCCCGCGGGCCTCTTGCCTAAACACTCCCTAGGTGCCTTCCCCTTTCCCCCCTGGGAACAAATGAAACAGAATATTAAACAATTTTAAACAAACTAAGAAACAAAAGGATGTCAAATAAGCTCTATCTGAGCAACAAACTCACAGAACATACCACTTTCCAACAAAATCAACCTCTATCACAATCAATCTCAGCAATCCCTACCTCCAGCAAAATCTCTACCTCCAAAAAGAAGAGATCTTTTGAACAGAACACTGGCTTTTATATAGCTTCTGAAGGAATGGGTAATTGGAGACAGCTGCGTCTTGACGAGGGGGCGGGGTCAGCTCTCCAATTAGCCCTGGAGTCGACCAATCAGCTGCTTGAGGGATTTCAGGAAGCCATTTCCTGAAATAAACACATGTAAATACACAAACTACAACACATAATCTGGGGAACGTAACACTGGTCATGACTCACATCAATTGCATCCTCCCGGACAGCCTAGACCCACTCCAATTCACATACAACCCCAACAGATCCACAGATGACGCAATCTCAATCGCACTCCACACCTTCCTTTCTCACCTGGACAAAAGGAACACCTATGTGAGAATGCTGTTCATCGACTACAGCTCAGTGTTCAACACCATAGTGCCCACGAAGCTCATCACTAAGCTAAGGACACTGGGACTAAACACCTCCCTCTGCAACTGGATCCTGGACTTCCTGACGAATAGAAGAATAGACAAAAATATGTCTGCCACGCTGATCCTTAACACTGGGGCCACTCAGGGGTGTGTATGTAGTCCCCTCCTGTACTCACTGTTCACCCACGACTGCATGGCCAAACACGACTCCAACACCATTATTAAGTTTGCTGATAACACAACAGTGGTAGGACTGATCCCCGTCAAAGATGAGACGGCCTATAGGGAGGAGGTCAGGGAACTAGCAGTGTGGTGCCAGGACAACAACCTCTCCCTCAATGTGAGCAAGACAAAGGATCTGATCGTGGACTACAGAAAAAGGTGGGCCGAACAGGCCTCCATTAAAATTGTCGGGGCTGAGAGTTTCAAGTTCCTTGGTGTCCAAATCACCAACGAACTATCCATGGTCCAAACATACCAAGACAGTCGTGAAGAGGGCACGTCAAAACCTTTTCCCCCTCAGGAAACTGTAAAGATTTGGCATGCGCCCGCAGATCCTCAAAAAGTTATACAGCTGCACCATCGAGAACATCCTGACCGGGTTGCATCACCGCCTGGTATGGCAACTGCTCAGCATCTGACCGTAAGGCGCTTCAGCGGGTAGTGGGAATGGCCCAGTACATCACTGGGGACAAGCTTCCTGCCATTCAGGACATATATAATAGACAGTGTCAGAGGAAAGCCCATAAAATTGTCAGAGACTCTAGTCACCCAAGTGATAGACTGTTTTCTCTGCTACCGCACGGCAAGTGGTGCCAGAGCGCCATGTCTAGGACCAAAAGGCACCTCAACAGCTTCTACCCCAAAGCCATTAGACTGCTGAACAATTCATAAAAATCGCCACAGGACAATTTACATTGACACCCCACCCCCCTCTTGTTCACTGCTGTTACTCACTGTTTGTTTGTTACCTATGCATTGTCACTTCACCCCCATCTACATGTACAGATTACATCAACTAGCCTGTACCCCTGCACACTGACTCTGTACCGGTGCCTCTGTATATAGCCTCGTTATTGTTATTCTTATTGTGTTACTTTTTAATATGACTATTTATCTAAGCCTACTTGGCAAATATTTTCTTCTTCTTGAACTGCACTGTTGGTTAAGGGCTTGTAAGTAAGCATTTCACGGCAAAGTCTACAGTTGTTTACTTTGGCGCATTTGGCAAATAAAGTTTGACTTGATTTGAACGTCTCTCCAGAGCCGCCTGAGTATTTATGAGTGCTTGCCTTGCACTGGGACGTCAGGTAACTGAAGACATTTCCAGACCAGTTTCTCTATGAGTTCATTTCCCCCAATCATTTTCAAATACTCACCGGTTGACATGGGCCTCGGTGTAAAGTGTGGCCAAGACGTAATGCACATTGCCTGAGAATGTATCCCCCCAGCCTGTACAACATACTATAAGTTAGGGTTTGCAGTTGAGGGCAATCTGAATACAGTTTTAAAATGTAGACTGAATTGAGCTCCATTTCACATTTGTTGAAACAATAGAGGAATGTGGTGTGATTCAGTCTGTATTTCAAGGCTAGATCTTTATAGTTTTTATAGAAGTATTCAAACTACTGACCTCATGCAGGACTCATACTTTGTTTATTAAAGCTAGCTGGATATATAAACAGCAAGACAGCTTCAATAAAGATAATTTGAGGGGAATAGAAGGGAACAACACAAGATAAAAGGAGTTAGAAATAAACTGTGAATATAAGCCATGAAGACTCTTTTTCGCCAGATGTTTTTCTGGCCTGGAACCAAGACGGAGATGGACAGCCTGCCAGGGCGACAGGAAATATGGCTTATGTTAAACAGCCTGAGAGTTTCTGAGTTCCTCTGCATATTTCTCAAACTTTGAAACCCTCTGCCATGTAGAACATCATCTTTTCTGGTGTAATCCATTTTATCACATGTAACATTCAATTATTTTCTATTAATGAAATTGCTCAGAGAAAGATATTTTGTAATGTATTATTTGTTAAACAAAATCTCTTTCTCTTCCCCTCTGTTGAGGTTTTGTGAGTGGGAACTATGGTTCCCGGGTGAGTCTGTCAGGACCTTGGGTTGTGTCTTGTGGCTTCTTCTAACATGCAACTCATTGAACATAAATGAGGATTTGTGAAATAC
Source organism: Oncorhynchus tshawytscha (assembly GCF_018296145.1). Lineage (NCBI taxonomy): Eukaryota > Metazoa > Chordata > Actinopteri > Salmoniformes > Salmonidae > Oncorhynchus > Oncorhynchus tshawytscha. The sequence continues at coordinate 88,628,983 of NC_056429.1, read as the reverse complement.
CATTCTGAATTTCTGCTCAGAAAAATCTGATCTGCGAACAGTTTTATTCACTCCTGTCTAACTGGAGGTTCATAGATTGGTCATGACTCATATCTGGTGACGTGTTTCAAAATGGAGTTTTATCCATACCAGCTGTCTTCATTCTTTTTGCTCTCTGTCATGAATGAACTAGTTGATCTGTCGGTTCCCTTATAGCATTAGAGGAACTGTGTACAGTATCTCTATACAAACAATATTTAACTCTCCCACAACCTTTGTTAAGAGAAAGAAAAACCAGCTGCATGTACAGCCATAAAAATAGTAACAAGTTGGAAAAACTCTCTTAGCACTGCCATAGACATGAAGTAAGAACAAGTTCCACCTTTGCCCAGCTTTGAAGAAGGTTTCAATTGATGAACGTGTCACACAGCAGAACACTCCCAGAGAAACTGCTCACTGTCTGGTATGCTTTCTCTCCCCCTGTGTTTAGTTGTGTCATGCCTGCCAGCAGAGCAGCAGCAGCACATTATCTGATGTCAGGGAAGAATCCAGTCATATTTTCCATCTACCCCGTGTGTCTGGCTCTGTATGTCTGAGTGGTGGAGGGGGAGTGTGGGTGGACTGGAGAACACGGAGGGAGGGAGAGAGGGATGGAGGGAGAGAGGGATGGAGGGATAGAAGAGGGAGGGAGCTCTCCAGAGACGGCAAGTTCCAGAGAGGAGAAAAAAACTGGAAAAAGACCGTTACTACAATGAATGTTCAGGCTGAGTTGAAGACAGAAAACACAATGCTCTCCAGTGGTAGAGGTTTTACCAGCATGTCTAATGTCTTCCTACACACTGCTTTGTTGAAATGCAACTCAACCTAATATTCGAATAAACATTAGGGGTCATGTTGAACTGTTCCCTTGTGAAGGATGAGAAGAAGAATGGTTAGGATTTTTCAGTTATTTTCTCATGGCCTGTTGAGGAGGTAGCACCATAAGGAGAGGATCTTTGTGAAAACAGGAGACATGTTTTTATAGGCTCTTATTTTTCGACAGCAGCAGGAAGTCTTCAAGATAAAGTGTTGTCGTTTTTTCATTCCTTTCACTTTCTTACACATTCATTGGTGGCTACAGTGCCTTGCGAAAGTATTCGGCCCCCTTGAACTTTGCGACCTTTTGCCACATTTCAGGCTTCAAACATAAAGATATAAAACTGTATTTTTTTGTGAAGGATCAACAACAAGTGGGACACAATCATGAAGTGGAACGACATTTATTGGATATTTCAAACTTTTTTAACAAATCAAAAACTGAAAAATTGGGCGTGCAAAATTATTCAGCCCCTTTTCTTTCAGTACAGCAAACTCTCTCCAAAAGTTCAGTGAGGATCTCTGAATGATCCAATGATGACCTAAATGACTAATGATGATAAATACAATCCACCTGTGTGTAATCAAGTCTCCGTATAAATGCACCTGCACTGTGATAGTCTCGGAGGTCCATTAAAAGCGCAGAGAGCATCATGAAGAACAAGGAACACACCAGGCAGGTCCGAGATACTGTTGTGAAGAAGTTTAAAGCTGGATTTGGATACAAAAAGATTTCCCAAGCTTTAAACATCCCAAGGAGCACTGTGCAAGCGATAATATTGAAATGGAAGGAGTATCAGACCACTGCAAATCTACCAAGACCTGGCCGTCCCTCTAAACTTTCAGCTCATACAAGGAGAAGACTGATCAGAGCCAAGAGGCCCATGATCACTCTAGATGAACTGCAGAGATCTACAGCTGAGGTGGGAGACTCTGTCCATAGGACAACAATCAGTCGTATATTGCACAAATCTGGCCTTTATGGAAGAGTGCCAAGAAGAAAGCCATTTCTTAAAGATATCCATAAAAAGTGTCGTTTAAACTTTGCCACAAGCCACCTGGGAGACACACCAAACATGTGGAAGAAGGTGCTCTGGTCAGATGAAACCAAAATTGAACTTTTTGGCAACAATTCAAAATGTTATGTTTGGCGTAAAAGCAACACAGCTCATCACCCTGAACACACCATCCCCACTGTCAAACATGGTGGTGGCAGCATCATGGTTTGGGCCTGCTTTTCTTCAGCAGGGACAGGGAAGATGGTTAAAATTGATGGGAAGATGGATGGAGCCAAATACAGGACCATTCTGGAAGAAAACCTGATGGAGTCTGCAAAAGACCTGAGACTGGGATGGAGATGTGTCTTCCAACAAGACAATGATCCAAAACATAAAGCAAAATCTACAATGGAATGGTTCAAAAATAAACATATCCAGGTGTTAGAATGGCCAAGTCAAAGTCCAGACCTGAATCCAATCGAGAATCTGTGGAAAGAACTGAAAACTGCTGTTCACAAATGCTCTCCATCCAACCTGACTGAGCTCGAGCTGTTTTGCAAGGAGGAATGGGAAAAAATTTCAGTCTCTCGATGTGCAAAACTGATAGAGACATACCCCAAGCGACTTACAGCTGTAATCGCAGCAAAAGGTGGCGCTACAAAGTATTAACTTAAGGGGGCTGAATAATTTTGCACGCCCAATTTTTCAGTTTTTGATTTGTTAAAAAAGTTTGAAATATCCAATAAATGTCGTTCCACTTTATGATTGTGTCCCACTTGTTGTTGATTCTTCCCCAAAAAATACAGTTTTATATCTTTATGTTTGAAGCCTGAAATGTGGCAAAAGGTCGCAAAGTTCAAGGGGGCCGAATACTTTCGCAAGGCACTGTAAATCTCAGTGATTCTTTGGTGGCTAAATCTCAGTGATTCAATCATACTGTACCTCAACGGAGAAAGCTTTCATTAAATAAAGTGTGTATAAGTCATCCCAACACCCACTAATTACATGGATCCACCACAACCTGTTGAATGAGGTGGCATTCATTGGAATACAGTAATCCCAAAATTCAATAGACGACCCACCACAGCTAATCTGTCCACAGGTACAGTATAGTCAAATCAAATCAAATGTTATTGGTCACATACACATGGTTAGCAGATGTTAATGCGAGTGTAGCGAAATGCTTGTGCTTCTAGTTCCGACAGTGCAGTAATATCTAACAAGTAATCAAACAATTCCAAAACAACTACCGTATACACACAAATGTAAAGGGATGGAATAAGAATATGCACATATAAATATATGAATGAGCGATGGCTATGAGCGATGTCACTCCCCTTGGTTCCTTCCCCAGGCATTATTGTTTCTGTTCCAGTGTCTTGTCTGTACATTGTTCATTTTTATTGTTTTGTTTTATGTTGTGTTTATTTATTAAAACACTCACTCCCTGAACTTGCTTCCCGACTCTCAGCGCACATCGTTACAGCTTCAAAGAAGGATTAAAACTGTTTTAATTGTCAGGTTTTCTACACAAAATACTATTAATGTCAATGTGGAAGACAAATTATATATTTTTTGATAAATATAGTTGTTGTATAAGTATTCAACCCATTTGTTCTGGCAAGCCTAAATTAGTTCAGGAGTCAAATTTGGCTTAACAAATCACGTAATAACTTACATGGACTTACTCTGTGTGAAATAATAAGGGTCGACATGATTTTTGAATGACTAACCCTTCCTCTGTTCCCCATTCCAAGCCAAGTTAAGAAACAGATCACCGACCATTTCGAATCCCACCATACCTTCTCCGCTATGCAATCTGGTTTCCGAGCTGGCGTCGTGGAAATGTCCTTTATTACTAAATAAGGAGAGTTACAAACCACACACCAGTCAGAGTTGTACATAAACTTCATCTTTTAATTAAATGAGCTTCACCATAGCCCTGTGACTCTCAGATCAATTCAGTGTCTATAAATGAATTCTCTGAGAGTGCTTACAAAATGGCAACAGATATTTTATAGCAAAGATCCACCCCTCTCAACTACCAACGACGAACCACAGATCTTAGGAACTTCACAAAGTGCCTTTTACTTGAAAGAGGAGTATCCCATAGCCAGATAACATTCGCTATAAATTATTGTTCAGTTTGGTCTCCTAAACCGAGATTGTAATCTCGTTCCTGGTACTTCTTAGTACCAAAACATTACCTCATCCAATGGTATATATCAATTGTCAATTCTAGATAGTCCCATCTCAAATACACTCCCTCCTGGATAAACTCACAGAGGGGAGTGACTGGCACACAGACATTGTGGAACCCTTCACATGGTTTAACAGATATGTTGGAAGACTGTTCAATTCTGACTTCTCCCTTTCTGATATTCTGCATATTACCAGACAGATAAAAGACAAGCCTGACCTCTCCCCTCTCTGGGCCCCAAGTGACTTTTCCCACATAAGCATATTTATGAAAGTAGATAAAACAGGTTATTTATCAATGTTACCTAACTAATTCTGATTCTGCTACGACACTGATCATGGGTCCACCTCAGCCACGCTCAAGGTCCTAAACTATATCATAACCGCCATCGATAAGGGACAATACTGTGCAGCTGTATTCATCGACCTAGCCAAGGCTTTCGACTGTGTCATTCACCACATTCTTATCGGCAGACTCAACAGCATTGGTTTCTCAAATGACTGCCTCGCCTGGTTCACCAACTACTTCTCAGACAGAGTTCAGTGTGTCAAATCAGAGGGCCTGTTGTCCAGACCTCTGGCAGCCTCTTTGGGGGTGCCACAGGGTTCAATTCTCGGACCGACTCTCTGTATACATACTTGATGTCGCTCTTGCTGCTGGTGATTCTCTGATCCCCCTCTACACAGACGACACCATTCTGTATACGTCTGGCCCCTCTTTGGACACTGTGCTAACCTCCAGACGAGCTTCAATGCAATACAACTCTCCTTCCGTGGCGTCCAACTGCTCTTAAATGCAAGTAAAACTAAATGCATGCTCTTCAACCGACCGCTGCCCACACCTGCCCGCCCGTCCAGCATCACTACTCTGGACGGTTCTGACTTAGAATATGTGGACAACTACAAATACCTAGGTGTCAGGTTAGACTATAAACTCTCCTTCCAAACTCACATTAAGCAACTCCAATCCAAAATTAAAATCTAGAATTTTGCAACAAAGCATCCTTCACTCATGCTGCCAAACATACCCTCGTAAAACTGACTATCATGCCGATCCTTGACTTTGGCAATGTCATTTACAAAATAGCCTCCAAACACTCTACTCAGCAAATTGGATGCAGTCTGTCACAGTGCCATCGGTTTTGTCACCAAAGCCCCATATATTACCCACCACTGCGACCTGCATGGTCTCATTGGCTGGCACTTGCTTCATATTTGTCGCCAAACCCACTGGCTCCAGGTCATCTATAAGTATTTGCTATGGAAAGCCCCACGTTATCTCAGCTCACTGGTCACCATTGCAGCACCCACTCGTGGCATGTGCTCCAGCAGTTATATTTCACCCCCAAAGCCAATTCCTCATTTGGCCGCCTTTCCTTCCAGTTCTCTGCTGCCAATGACTGACACAAATTGCAAAAAAAAGAGACTCATATCTCCATCACTAACTTCAAGCACCAGCTGTTAGAGCAGCTCACAGATCACCGCACCTGTGCATAGCTCATCTGTTGATAGCCCATCCAACTACCCCATCCCCATACTGTTATTCATTTTTTTGCTCCTTTGCACCCCAGTATCTCTACTTGCATATTCATCTTCTGCACATCTATCACTCCATTGTTTAATTGCTATATTGTAATTATTTTGCCACTATGGTCTATTTATTGCCTTTACCTCCCTAATCTTACCTCATTTGCACACACTATATATAGACTTCTCTATTGTGTTATTGATTGTATGTTTGTTTTTTCCATGTGTAACTCTGTGTTGTTGTTTGTGTCATGTTTTGCTTTTTGCCAGGTCGCAGTTGTAAATGAGAACTTGTTCTCAACTAGCCTACCTGGTTAAATAAAGGTGAAATTTAAAAAATAAAGACGTACAACATCTGTAAGGTCCATCAGTCAAGTATTGAATTTCAAGCATGGATTGAACTACAAAGACCAGGGAGCTTTTAGAAAGCCTCATAATGAAGGGCAGTGATTGGTAGATGGGTAACAATAACAAAACAGACATTGGATATCTCTTTAAGCATGGTCAAATGAATAATGATGCTTTGGATGATGTATTAAACCACCCAGACACCTCAAAGATCATTCTGAACTGAGCTGCAGGACAGGAATGAAACTGATCAGGGATGTTACCATGAGGCCATTGGTGATTTTAAAACAGCAACAGTTCAATGGCTGTGATGGGAAAAAAAGTGAGGACGCAAATACACAGCATGTTGTTGATCCGTCCTCAGTTTTATCCCATCATAGCCATTGAACTCTGAAGCTGTGTTACGGTTTTCTTGAGGTGAAGGAGAGGCGGACCAAAACGCAGCATGGTTGTTATTCATGGTTCTTTAATGAAGAAACTACACATGAACAAACTAACAAAACAATAAACGTGAGAAAACCTAACAGCCTATCTGGTGACAACAAACACAAAGACAGGAACAATCACCCACGAAACACTCAAAGAATATGGCTGCCTAAATATGGTTCCCAATCAGAGACAACGATAAACACCTGCCTCTGATTGAGAACCACTCCAGACAGCCATAGACTATGCTAGAAAACCCCACTAAGCCACAATCCCAATACCTACGAAAAACCCAAGACAAAACACACCACATAAAAAACCCATGTCACACCCTGGCCTGACCAAATTAATAGAGAAAACACAAAATACTAAGACCAGGGCGTGACAAGCTGTTTTAAAATCACCAATGGCCTCATGGTAACATCCCTGAGACATTCCTGTCCTGTCCTGCAACTCAGTTAAAGTACATTTTTAAAAAACACAGCAAAGGAATGGACTTTTTGGCCTAAATGCAGGGCCTTATGTTAGGGGCACAAACCATCAGAGTAACCGGTGGCGGCTGCATCATGTTATCGGTATGCTTGATATAGGCAAATACTGGGGAGTTTTTCACGATAAAAAGAAACAGGATGGAGCTAAGCACAGGCAAAATCCTAGAGAAAAAATTGCTTCAGTCTGCTTTACAACAGACACTGGGAGATGAATTCACCTTTCAGCAGGACAATAACCTACAACACAAGGCCAAATCTACATTGGAGTTGCTTACCAAGAAGACAGTGAAGGTTCCTGAGTGGCCAAGTTACAGTTTTGACTTAACTCTGCTTGAAAATATATGGCAAGACTTGAACATTGCTGTCTAGCCATGATCCCCAACATACTGACAGAACTTGAAGAATTTTGAAAAGAATAAAAGGGCAAGTATTGTACAAGCACTTAGACTGCAATCACTGCCAAAGGTGATTCTAACATGTATTTTTTTTAATTTAACCTTTATTTAACTAGGCAAGTCCTTTAAAGAACAAATTCTTATTTACAAGGACGGCCTACCAAAAGGCAAAGGCCTCCTGTGGTGACGGGGGCTGGGATTAAAAATGTAAAATAAATACAATATAAATATAGGACAAAACAAACATCACAACAAGAGAGACAACCCAACACTACATAAAGAGAGACATAAGACAACAACATAGAAAGGCAGCAACACATGACAACACAGCATGGTACACACACAACATAACAACAACATGGTAGCAACACAACATGGTACAAACATTATTGGGCACAGGCAACACACAAAGGGCAAGAAGGTAGAGACAACAATACATCACACAAAGCAGTCACAACTGTCAGTAAGAGTGTCCATGATTGAGTCTTTGAATGAAGAGATTGAGAGTGTTTGTTGCAGCTCATTCCAGTCGCTAGCTGCAGCGAACTGAAAAGAGGAGTGACCCAGGGATGTGTGTGCTTTGGGAACCTTTAACAGAATGTGACTGACAGAAAAGGTGTTGTATGTGGAGGATGAGGGCTGCAGTAGATATCTCAGATAGGGGGGAGTGAGGCCGAAGAGGGTTTAATAAATAAGCATCAACCAATGGGTCTTGCGACGGGTATACAGAGATGACCAGTTTATAGAGGAGTATAGAGTGCAGTGATCTGTCCTATAAGGAGCATTGGTGGCAAATCTGATGGCCGAATGGTAAAGAACATCTAGCCGCTCAAGAGCACCCTTGCCTACCGATCTCTAAATTATTTATCCGTAATATAGCATGGGTAGGATGGTCATCTGAATCAGGGTTAGTTTGGCAGCTGGGGTGTAAGAGGAGAGATTACGATAGAGGAAACCAAGTCTAGATCTAACTTTAGCCTGCAGCTTGATATGTGCTGAGAGAAGGACAGTGCACCGTCTAGCCATACTCCCAAGTACCTGTATGAGGTGACTACCTCAAGCTCTGAACCCTCAGATGTGGTAATCACACCTGTGGGAGGAAAGGCATTCTTCTTACCAAACCACATGACCTGTGTTTTGGAGGTTTTCAGAACAAGGTTAAGCGTAGAGAAAGCTTGTTGGACACTAAGAACTACTGCATGAGCTATGTTGTTGATGTAAATTGAGAAGAGCTTGGGGCCTAGGATTGAGCCTTGGGGTACTCCCTTGGTGACAGGCAGTGGCTGAGACTGCAGAATTTCTGACTTTATACACTGCACTCTTTGAGAGAGGTATTTAGCAAACCAGCCCAAAGACCCCTCAGAGACAACAATACTCCTTAGCCGGCCCACAAGAATGGAATGGCCTACCATATCAAGAGTTTTGGCCAAGTCAATAAAAATAGCAGCACAATATTGTTTAGAAGCAAGGGCAATGGTGACACCATTGATGACCTTTAAGGTTGCAGTGACACATCCATAACCTGAGGGGAAACCAGATTGCATACCAGAGAGAATACTATAGACATCAAGAAAAAAGTAACTATCTTTGGCCTTCCGGATAGCCTGAGTGTAATTATTTCTCATTCGCTTGATCGATAACTAGTCAGCCTGAGTATGCGTGTGCAAAGCCTTTCGCCGAATGCAATTCTTGAGGTGGAGTAACTGTGCATGATCACGGTCGAACCAGGGGCTGAACCTGATTTTAATTCTCATTTTCTTTATGCGGGCGTGTTTGTTTATTAACAATACCACTGAAAATATCAAAAAAGAAGGTCCAAGCGTCTTCGACAGAGAGGATCAAGCTGATTATATACCATTTTACAGAGGCCAGTTCGTGAAGGAAGGCTTGCTCAGTAAAGTTTTTCAGCAAGCGTCTATGAGAAATCAGGACAGGTCGTTTCACTGAGCAGCCATTACAAACACAGGCTGTAAAACAGTGATCACTAAGTTCATTACAGAAAACACCAGACTGATACCTATCAGGATTATTTGTGAGGATAACTTCGAGGAATGTAGCCTTTTCTGGGTGTTTGGAGTCATACCTTGTGGGATTGGTAATAATCTGCGAAAGAGTTAGAGAATCCCATTGCTTTAGGACTTGGTCAGGTGGTTTAAGCATGTCCCAATTTTGGTCACCAAGCAGGACAAATTCAGTTTTATTGTAAGGGGCCAGGAGAGAGCTTAGTGCAGGTAGGGTACAGGCCGGTGCTGATGGAGGACGATAGCACCCAGCAACGGTCAACAAAGAGCTATTTGAAAGTTTAATGCTTAAAACCAGCAAATCAAATTGATTGGGGACAGACTTGGTGTGTAACGGCTCTCATTGGTAGAAGGAGACCAAGGCACAGCGTGGTAGGCGTACATCGTAACTTTATTGATTACACCAAACAAAATAACAAAGCCAAAAAACGAAAGCGCACAGTTCTGTCAGGCTACAGAAACTAAACAGAAAACAAGATCCCACAACCTAATCGTAGGAAAAAGGGCTGCCTAATTATGATCCCCAATCAGAGACAACGATAGACAGCTGCCTCTAATTGGGAACCACACTCGGCCAAAAACAAAGAGACAGAAGAAATAGAATTTCCCACCTGAGTCACACCCTGACCTAACCAAACATAGAGAATAATAAGGATCTCTAAGGTCAGGGCGTGACATGGTGGAGACAACTGAGCACTGAAGGTGATCCTTGGTAAAGATTGCCAGACCCCTACCTTTGGAATATCTGTCTTGCCGAAAAAGGTTATTTACTTAGGGAATACTTATGCAATGACTATATTTGTGTTACATTCTTTAAAGATGTGTCACGTTCTGACCTTTATTTCCTTTGTTTTGTATTTATTTAGTATGGTCAGGGCGTGAGTTGGGGTGGGCAGTCTATGTTTGATTTTCTATGATTTGGGGATTTCTATGTTTCGGCCTAGTATGGTTCTCAATCAGAGGCAGGTGTCATTAGTTGTCTCTGATTGAGAATCATACTTAGGTAGCCTGGGTTTCACTGTGTGTTTGTGGGTGATTGTTCCTGTCTCTGTGTTTGCACCAGATAGGGCTGTTTTAGGTTTTCACGTTTCTTGTTTTTGTTAGTCTGTCATTGTATAGTTTTCTTCATTAAAGAACCATGAATAGAAACCACGCTGCATTTTGGTCCGCCTCTCCATCACACCAAGAAAACCGTTACAAGATGAATACCATTTTTGTAAGAAATTGTTTTCCACTGACATGACAGAGTATTTTGTCTAGATTGTTGACAAATTACAATTAAATCATTTTGAGTCCCACTTTGTAACACAATAAAATGTAAGGTGTCTGGGGGTATTCAGAAAATCCAAGGGGTCTGAATACTTTTGAAAGGCATTGTATTACAGAATTACGTTTTATTAACATTAACATTAACATGACATTAACATTTAAATGGTAAAATTTCAGGTAATCATATCCCAAATACAATTTGCCCATCCTAAACTACAATTTGTCTAGAACGGTTGGGATCGCAAAAGATGACTGCCTTAACTTTGGAGGACATAAAATATCTGCATGGAACCAGCTTTACCCGAAACTTGGGCTCCAACAATACGTTCAATCCAAAATCATAATTTGGACAATGGAATAATGTCATTAGGTAATTGTTATTCCATTATTAATACTTTGTCTGTCAGTTGATACGTCTGGGGACTCTTCTGTGCCTCTAGCTATAAATTATCCTCTCAGGGTTATAAGTAAAACCTTGTCCTTACAATGATTCATAGTATCCATCAGATTTTGGCATTACAAGAATAATTTTGGTAATCCCCCCCATCTCCCCTGTAACTATTCCCCAGGTCATTGCTGTAAATGAGAAGGTGTTCTCAGTCAACTTACCTGGTAAAATAAGGGTTATATAAAACATTTAAAAACATTTGTAGTAAATCTACTATAAGCTCCAACCCTTACAAGTAGAAACACGTGGACGGAGCCAGACGCTGCTTTCTGCAAGTGTATAGCTCAGACGCTTGGAGAGGAATGCTCATTAAAAATATATATATTACCTTTAAAACTCTACCTGCTACAATGCTCCAATTCTTAATAGGCTTTGGGCTTTAATTCAATATTAGCTTCATGTTACGAAAACTCTTCCAGGTGCTTCTTTGAAAACATAATTTTACTACAATGTAGTTCTGGCTTCTTTTCTATTGCCTTATATCAAAAGGGAGAAGTGTTTTGCCAATAGTGTTTAGGCCACCATTCTCAACCTACTGTATTCACTGGGGGATGGGTTTGGATTTCATGTGGAAACTATAAGTCATGTCAGATCAGACTGTAGCAGCTGTGGCATAACACCTTCTCTCACTGTAGCAGCTGTGGCATAACACCTATCTCACTGTAGCAGCTGTGGCATAACACCTTCTCTCTCACTGTAGCAGCTGTGGCATAACACCTTCTCTCTAACTGTAGCAGCTGTGGCATAACACGTTCTGTCTCACTGTAGTAGCTGTGGCATAACACCTTCTCTCTAACTGTAGCAGCTGTGGCATAACACCTTCTCTAACTGTAGCAGCTGTGGCATAACACCTTCTCTCTAACTGTAGCAGCTGTGGCATAACACCTTCTGTCTCACTGTAGTAGCTGTGGCATAACACCTTCTCTCTAACTGTAGCAGCTGTGGCATAACACCTTCTCTCTCACTGTAGCAGCTGTGGCATAACACCTCTCTCACTGTAGCAGCTGTGGCATAACACCTTCTCCCTCACTGTAGCAGCTGTGGCATAACACCTTCTCTCTCACTGTAGCAGCTGTGGCATAACACCTTCTCTCTAACTGTAGCAGCTGTGGCTTAACACCTTCTGTCTCACTGTAGTAGCTGTGGCATAACACCTTCTCTCTAACTGTAGCAGCTGTGGCATAACACCTTCTCTCTCACTGTAGCAGCTGTGGCATAACAACTCTCTCACTGTAGCAGCTGTGGCATAACACCTTCTCTCTCACTGTAGCAGCTGTGGCATAACACCTCTCTCACTGTAGCAGCTGTGGCAAAACACCCTCTCTCTCGCTGTAGCAGCTGTGGCAAAACACCCTCTCTCTCGCTGTAGCAACTGTGGCATAACACCTCTCTCACTGCAGCAGCTGTGGCACAACACCTCTCTCACTGTAGCAGCTGTAGCATAATGCCTTCTCACTCACTGTAGCAGCTGTGGCATAATGCCTTCTCACTCACTGTAGCAGCTGTGGCATAATGCCTTCTCACTCACTGTAGCAGCTGTGGCATAATGCCTTCTCACTCACTGTAGCAGCTGTGGCATAATGCCTTCTCACTCACTGTAGCAGCTGTGGAGTAATGCCTTCTCTCTCACTGTAGCAGCTGTAGCATAATGCCTTCTCACTCACTGTAGCAGCTGTGGCATAATGCCTTCTCACTCACTGTAGCAGCTGTGGCATAATGCCTTCTCACTCACTGTAGCAGCTGTGGCATAATGCCTTCTCACTCATTGTTACACTTCAGTTATGACTTTCGTGGGGCAATGATGGGATTTCTTCTTTCTTCCCAGAGGATTCTGGAGCATCTAATTCAGAAGAAGGGTGTTCCTGCTCTTTCTTTCTTAAAGATTTGATGTTTATCTAGGCAAGTCAGTTAAGAACAAATTCTTATTTACAATGACAGCCTAGGAACAGTGGGTTAACTGCCTTAGTCAGGGGCAGAACAACAGATTTTTACATTGTCAGCTCGGGGATTCAATCTAGCAACCTTACAGTTAGTGGCCCAATGCTCTTGTCACGCCCTGGTCTAAGTATTTTGTGTTTTTCTTCATGTATTGGGTCAGGCCAGGGTGTGGCATGGGGTTTTTGTATTGTGGTGTGTTTTGTCTTGGGGTTTTGGTGTGTATGTATTGGGATTGTAGCTAGTGGGGTTATCTAGCAAGGTCTATGGCTGTCTGGAATGGTTCTCAATCAGAGGCAGGTGTTTATCGTTGTCTCTGATTGGGAACCATATTTAGGCAGCCATATTCTTTGAGTTTGTCGTGGGTGATTGTCCTTAGTGTCCTTGTTCCTGTCTATGTGTTAGGTTACACAAGTATAGGCTGTTTTGGTTTTGGTTACGTTTATTGTTAGTGTTTGTTATTTGATTCGTGTTTTACGTTCGTTATTAAATATGGATCGCAATCTACACGCTGCAGTTTGGTCCGACTCTCCTTCACACCTAGAAAACCGTAACAGCTCTAACCACTAGGTTACCTGCCTCCCTAGGATGTGGAGGCTATAATTCTCTATTGTTGACAACATTATCATAAGACAGTCATAAAGATGTCCTCCCAAATCCTATTGTCAGGCTTTTATTGTAATCTAATTCAAAAGTTCCACCTTCTTGAAGATGTGAAGGCTGTCTTCATATTTGAATGCCTGTCTTCATATTTGAATTACAACATTACCATAAAACAGTCATAAAGATGTCTTCCTAATATAGACTTTTATTTTAAATCCTAGCAGTTTGTGTGGCAGTTATTTTACCATTGTGAAAAAGGTTTTCCCAGCAGACCATAAAGACTGCTGAAACTCCACACTCTCGCCCAGCCTGTTTCCACACTAGCCACCAGTCTGAACTCTGACACTCAGCCCACAAAAATATAGATTACGGTATTTTCAGTCCAACCAGAACACCAACAATCACAAGATCTGCTTAAAACTCAGTCCTGCCGGGCTTCCTCCTCTTTCCGCTAGAATGGCTTTGTTTTAGCGTTTTTCAGTGTTCTTGAGTGTCTCGGTCTTGTCTGGGATATATTTGTACTTGGTCTTGACTCAGTCTCAGACAGTGAGGACTCGTAATTTCTTCCTGAGACCAGCCAAGACGAGCGGAGTAAAAAACTCATAATTATCAACTTCCATTCAGTCAGCGAATAAAACTGCTTATATACACTCCTTTCTTGAAACAAAAATACAGTATATTAACAGCCTTAACATTTATTATAGCCATGTTTGCGCAGTGGTGAACCTATAGGCCTTCAGTGTGTGACAGGTTAGTACAGTGGTGAACCTATAGGTCTTCACTGTGTGACAGGTTAGAACAGTGGTGAACCTATAGGTCTTCAGTGTGTGACAGGTTAGTACAGTGGTGAACCTATAGGTCTTCAGTGTGTGACAGGTTAGTACAGTGGTGAACCTATAGGTCTTCAGTGTGTGACAGGTTAGTACAGTGGTGAACCTATAGGTCTTCAGTGTGTGACAGGTTAGTACAGTGGTGAACCTATAGGCCTTCAGTGTGTGACAGGTTAGTACAGTGGTGAACCTATAGGTCTTCAGTGTGTGACAGGTTAGGAGAGTGGTGAACTTATAGGTCTTCAGTGTGACAGGTTAGTACAGTGGTGAACCTATAGGTCTTCAGTGTGACAGGTTAGTACAGTGGTGAACCTATAGGTCTTCAGTGTGTGACAGTGGTGAACCTATAGGCCTTCAGTGTGTGACAGTGGTGAACCTATAGGCCTTCAGTGTGTGACAGTGGTGAACCTATAGGCCTTCAGTGTGTGACAGTGGTGAACCTATAGGCCTTCAGTGTATGACAGTGGTGAACCTATAGGCCTTCAGTATGTGACAGTGGTGAACCTATAGGCCTTCAGTGTGTGACAGTGGTGAACCTATAGGCCTTCAGTGTGTGACAGTGGTGAACCTATAGGCCTTCAGTATGTGACAGTGGTGAACCTATAGGCCTTCAGTGTGTGACAGTGGTGAACCTATAGGCCTTCAGTGTGTGACAGGTTAGTACAGTGGTGAACCTATAGGCCTTCAGTGTGTGACAGGTTAGTACAGTGGTGAACCTATAGGTCTTCAGTGTGACAGGTTAGTACAGTGGTGAACCTATAGGTCTTCAGTGTATGACAGGTTAGTACAGTGGTGATCCTATAGGTCTTCAGTGTGTGACAGGTTAGTACAGTGGTGAACCCATAGGCCTTCACTGTGTGTGACAGGTTAGTACAGTGGTGAACCTATAGGTCTTCAGTGTGTGACAGGTTAGTTCAGTGGTGAACCTATAGATCTTCAGTGTGTGACAGGTTAGTACAGTGGTGAACCTATAGGCCTTCAGTGTGTGACAGGTTAGTACAATGGTGAACCTATAGATCTTCAGTGTGTGACAGGTTAGTACAGTGGTGAACCTATAGGTCTTCAGTGTGTGACAGGTTAGTACAATGGTGAACCTATAGGTCTTCAGTGTGTGACAGGTTAGTACAGTGGTGAACCTATAGGCCTTCAGTGTGTGACAGGTTAGTACAGTGGTGAACCTATAGGTCTTCAGTGTGTGACAGGTTAGGAGAGTGGTGAACTTATAGGTCTTCAGTGTGACAGGTTAGTACAGTGGTGAACCTATAGGTCTTCAGTGTGACAGGTTAGTACAGTGGTGAACCTATAGGTCTTCAGTGTGACAGGTTAGACAGTGGTGAACCTATAGGCCTTCAGTGTGTGACAGTGGTGAACCTATAGGCCTTCAGTGTGTGACAGTGGTGAACCTATAGGCCTTCAGTGTGTGACAGTGGTGAACCTATAGGCCTTCAGTGTGCCAGGTGACAGTGGTGAACCTATAGGCCTTCAGTATGTGACAGTGGTGAACCTATAGGCCTTCAGTATGTGACAGTGGTGAACCTATAGGCCTTCAGTGTGTGACAGTGGTGAACCTATAGGCCTTCAGTGTGTGACAACAATGGTAATACCAGCACACTCATGTAGGAGAGTTCACTTTTTGTACAACCCAATGGGCCAGTCAGGGCCGGCCCTGGACGTTCTGTCGCCCTAGGCGAGACAAATATCTCCCACCCCCCTCCTATCCCTGCTAAACTATGTATAGCAGGGGTCAGCAATAGGTTGTGCCATAGGCCAATTTTTTTCTCACCTGAAAGTTGGAGGAACAGAACATAATTCCAGCCCAATTCTTAGGCCTACACTGCAAATTAAACACAATTTTTAACACATCTCGTTAGTAGGCTATACAGTGCCTTGCGAAAGTATTCGGCCCCCTTGAACTTTGCGACCTTTTGCCACATTTCAGGCTTCAAACATAAAGATATAAAACTGTATTTTTTTGTGAAGAATCAACAACAAGTGGGACACAATCATGAAGTGGAACGACATTTATTGGATATTTCAAACTTTTTTAACAAATCAATAACTGAAAAATTGGGCGTGCAAAATTATTCAGTCCCTTTACTTTCAGTGCCGCAAACTCTCTCCAGAAGTTCAGTGAGGATCTCTGAATGATCCAATGTTGAGCTAAATGACTAATGATGATAAATACAATCCACCTGTGTGTAATCAAGTCTCCGTATAAATGCACCTGCACTGTGATAGTCTCAGAGGTCCGTTAAAAGCGCAGAGAGCATCATGAAGAACAAGGAACAGACCAGGCAGGTCCGAGATACTGTTGTGAAGAAGTTTAAAGCCGGATTTGGATACAAAAAGATTTCCCAAGCTTTAAACATCCCAAGGAGCACTGTACAAGCGATAATATTGAAATGGAAGGAGTATCAGACCACTGCAAATCTACCAAGACCTGGCCGTCCCTCTAAACTTTCAGCTCATACAAGGAGAAGACTGATCAGAGATGCAGCCAAGAGGCCCATGATCACTCTGGATGAACTGCAGAGATCTACAGCTGAGGTGGGAGACTCTGTCCATAGGACAACAATCAGTCGTATATTGCACAAATCTGGCCTTTATGGAAGAGTGGCAAGAAGAAAGCCATTTCTTAAAGATATCCATAAAAAGTGTTGTTTAAAGTTTGCCACAAGCCACCTGGGAGACACACCAAACATGTGGAAGAAGGTGCTCTGGTCAGATGAAACCAAAATTGAACTTTTTGGCAACAATGCAAAACGTTATGTTTGGCGTAAAAGCAACACAGCTCATCACCCTGAACACACACCATCCCCACTGTCAAACATGGTGGTGGCAGCATCATGGTTTGGGCCTGCTTTTCTTCAGCAGGGACCGGGAAGATGGTTAAAATTGATGGGAAGATGGATGGAGCCAAATACAGGACCATTCTGGAAGAAAACCTGATGGAGTCTGCAAAAGACCTGAGACTGGGACGGAGATTTGTCTTCCAACAAGACAATGATCCAAAACATAAAGCAAAATCTACAATGGAATGGTTCAAAAATAAACATATCCAGGTGTTAGAATGGCCAAGTCAAAGTCCAGACCTGAATCCAATCGAGAATCTGTGGAAAGAACTGAAAACTGCTGTTCACAAATGCTCTCCATCCAACCTCACTGAGCTCGAGCTGTTTTGCAAGGAGGAATGGGGAAAAATTTCAGTCTCTCGATGTGCAAAACTGATAGAGACATACCCCAAGCGACTTACAGCTGTAATCGCAGCAAAAGGTGGCGCTACAAAGTATTAACTTAAGGGGGCTGAATAATTTTGCACACCCAATTTTTCAGTTTTTGATTTGTTAAAAAAGTTTGAAATATCCAATGAATGTCGTTCCACTTCATGATTGTGTCCCACTTGTTGATTCTTCCCAAAAAAATACAGTTTTATATCTTTATGTTTGAAGCCTGAAATGTGGCAAAAGGTCGCAAAGTTCAAGGGGGCCGAATACTTTCGCAAGGCACTGTATAATCAGTTCAATGTCAGTATGTGTACATTGATAAAATCACCAATGTCTCTATTGTATTCGTTATTTTTGTTTTTCTTGTGTGCGTTGATTGGGGAAAAACATATTGTAATCAAAAGAAAATGTTGGGCTGAAAAAGTCTCCAAAGAAAGGAGGATGATGAAAATAGAAGATTCAGCGAAGAATGGACAGAGAAATAGGCATTCGTACCATATTTCTCCAACGTCCAACCAGAATGTCTTGTTTGCAAATAATTCAATCTTAGGCATCCTTGTAATTCTAAGCATGGTACTTTCAAAAGTTACCTTTCCAGCCAGACAGATGCTCTACTGGAGAAGAAAAATGTAAACTTCAACTGCTGGTTACTCGTCTATTGCATAACCCTAAAACAGAAGTGCTTCCCTAAAAACTGCCTGGGTTTAACCTGTTATGGCTGCAATCCCGATCCCGGGATCGATATGACAACTACCAGTGAAAATAGAGGGCGCCAAATTCAAACCACAGAAATCTCATAATTACAATTCCTAAAACATACATGTGTCTTATATCATTTTAAAGCTATTCTCGTTGTTAATCCCACCAAAGTGTTCGATTTCAAATAGGCTTTTCAGCGAAAGCACTACAAACGATTATGTTAGGTCTCCACCAAACCACAATAAGCACAGCCATTTTCCAGCAAAATATAACATTCACAAAAACCAGAAATAAAGATCAAATTAATCACTAACCTTGAATTATCTTCATCAGATGACACTTATAGGCCTTCATGTTACACAATACATGCACGTTTTGTTTGATAAAGTTCATATTTATATCAAAAAATCGGAGTTTACATTGGCGCGTTAGATTCACTAGTTCCAAAAACATCAAGTGATTTTGCATAGCCACATCATTCAACAGAAATACTCATCATACATATAGATGATAATACAAGTCATACACATGGAATTATAGATATACCTCTCCTTAATGCAACCACTGTGTCAGATTTAAAAAAAACTTTACGGAAAAAGAAACGCATGCAATAATCTGAGACGGCGCTCAAAAGTAAAAACACCACAGCCGCAAAGATGGCGTCAACATAAACAAGAAATTACATGATAAATATTCCCTTACCTTTGATGATCTACATCAGAAAGCACTCCAGGAATCCCAGGTCCACAATAAATGTTTGGTTTGTTCGAAAATGTCTTTTATTTATGTCCAAATACCTTCTTTTGTTAGCGCGTTTGGTATACATATCCAAACGCTAATTCTGGTCAGCGTTATATCGGACAAAAACTTAAAAAAGTGATATTACCGGTCGAAGATACATTTCAAACTAAGTACAGAATCAACCATTAGGATGTTTTTATCATATAGCTTCAATAAAGTTCCAACCGGAGTATTCCTTCTTGTCTACGTGAGCAATGGAACGCAAGTGACTACCATGAGGAAAAAGTGAGATCACAAAATGGCTGCTTGATGGACATCTGATATATTCTGCTCTCATATGCATCACGTCTTTCGCTGGCATTATTAAGCTTGTTTCTACCATAAAGCATCACAGAGTTTAGCATTGTTATAGAACGCTTTATATGATCTGGATACTTTTTATGTATTTATTTTCAAATATAAATATAAAGCTGACAATAGGTATCCCTTTTTCCCTTTTCTTTAACAACGGGTATGGGATACCCTCACTCAATTTGAGCCCAAAAACCCAAACACACCTAGCCCTTCACAGACACTGAGCTATTTAAAGAGTGCATGTAACAGTAGGTATTGCGGTATTGTGGTATTGCTCGCCTGAGGTACAGTACCCTATGATAAGCTGCAGACCACGCTATCCAACAAGAGAGTTCTCATCTATATTATTCATAGCCGTCTATTGACCACCACAAACCAATGCTGGCACTAAGACTGCACTCAACAAGCTGTATAAGGCCATAAGCAAACAAGAAAATGCTCATCAAGAAGGGCACTCCTAGTGGCTGGGGATTTATGGCTCCTAGTGGCTGGGGACTTACTTGCAGGAAAACCTATGTTCATTTTACATCATTTCTACCAACATGTCACATGTGCAACCAGAGGAAAGAAAACTCTAGACCACCTTTACTCCAAACACAGAGACGCATACAAAGCTCTCCCTCGCCGAGCTAAAAGCTAGAGCTGCCGCTTTCAATGAGCGGGACACCAATCAGGATGCTTTTAAAAAATCTATCTATGCCCTCAGACGAACCATCAAACATGCAAAGTGTCAATATAGGACTGGGATTGAATCCTACTACATCGGCTCTGACGCTCGTCAGATGTGGCAGGGATTGCAAACTATTACTAACTACAAATGGAAACCTAGCCGCGAGCTGCCCAGTGATGCGAGCCTACCAGACGAGCAAAAAATGCCTTTAATGCTCGCTTCAAGACAAGCAACACTGAAGCATGCATGAGAGCACCAGCTGCTCCGCACGACTATGTGATCACGCTCTACGTAGCCGATGTGAACAAGACCTTTAGACAGGTCAACATTCATAATGCCTCGGGCCAGACGGATTACCAGGACGTGTACTCAAAGCATGCGCGGACCAACTGGAAAGTGTCTTCAATTACATTTTCAACCTCTCTGACTCACTTACTGAGTCTGTAATACCTACATGTTTCAAGCAGACCACTATAGTCCCCGTGCCCAAAAAAGCGTAACCTGCCTAAATGATTACCACCCCATAGCACTCACGTCGGTAGCCATGAAGTGCTTTGAAAGGCTGGTCATGGCTCACATCAACACCATCATCCCGGAAAACCTATTCAAGCTCCAATTCGCATACCGCCCCTACAGATCCACAGGTGACGCAATCTCAATCGCACTTCACACTGCCCTTTCCCACCTGGAGAAAAGGAACACCTATGTGAGACTGCTGTTCAATGACTACAGCTCAGCGTACAACACCATAGTGGCCTACAAAGCTAAAGATCCTGTGACTAAACACCTCCCTCTGCAACTGGATCCTGGACTTCCTGATGGGCCGCCCCCAGGTGGTAAGGGTAGGTAACAACACATCTGCCACGCTGATCCTCAACACTCAGGACCCTTAGGGGTGCGTGCTTAGTCCCCTCCTGTACTCCCTGTACCCAAGCACGACTCCAACATGATCATTAAGTTTGCTGCAAACACAACAGTGGTAGGTCTGATCACCGACAACGATGAGACAGCCTATAGGGAGGAGGTCAGAGACCTGGCAGTGTAGTGCCAGGACAACAACCTCTCCCTCAATGTGAGCAATGAACACATGAACTGCTCCTAAACGCTAGTAAAACTAAATGCATGCTTTTCAACCGTTCACTGCCCGCACCCGCCCGCAGTACTAGCATCACTACTCTGGACGGTTATGACTTAGAATATGTGGACAACTACAAATACCTAGGTGTCTGGCTAGACTGTAAACTCTCCTTCCAGACTCATAATAAACAACTTCAATCCAAAATTAAATCTACAATCGGCTTCCTATTTCGCAAAACAAAGCCTCCTTCACTCACGCTGCCCAACATACCCTCATAAAACTGACTACCCACCACTGCGAACTGTATGCACTCGTTGGCTGGCCCTCGCTACATATTCATCGCCAGACCCATTGGCTCCAGGTCATCTATATGTCTTTGCTAGGTAAAGCTCCGCCTTATCTCAGCTCACTGGTCACGATAACAACACCCACCCATACCACACGCTCCAGCAGGTATATCTCACTGGTCATCCCCAAAGCAAACACCTCCTTTGGCCGCCTTTCCTTCCAGTTATCTGCTGCCAATGACTGGAACGAATTGCAAAAATTGCTGAAGTTGGAGACTTATATTTCCCTCACTAACTTTAAACATCAGCTATCTCGCTGCAGCTGTACATAGCCCATCTGTAAATAGCCCATCCAATCTACCTAACTCATCCCCATATTGTTTTTTATTTACTTTTATGCTCTTTTGCACACCAGTATTTCTACTTGCACATCATCATCTGCACATCTATAACTCCAGTGTTCATTTGACAAATTGTAATTACTTCGCTACTATGGACTATTTATTTCCTTACCTCCTCACGCCATTTACAAACACTGTATATAAACTTAAATATATTTTTTCTATTGTGTTATTGACTGTACGCTTGTTTATTTAATGTGTAACTCTGTGTTGTTGTTCATGTCGCACTGCTTTGCTTTATACTGGCCAGGTTGCAATTGTAAATGGGAACTTGTTCTCAACTGGCGTACCTGGTTAAATTAAATAAAGGTGAAATTATTTTTTATTTTTTATTTAAAAATAAATCATGTGTAACTGATGGTATTTGAACAACTTTGCAGACATGAAACAAACAGGCAATCATAACATCAGTCAAAAATATCAAATTCCCAGTTTATGCTAAAAAAAACAACTTTATAAGAGGTTCTAAAAATAGGTTCAATTTGACTCAACATTCCATGATGTACACTAAGGCATTGTTGGCAGAATAGTGGGATGCAGTTCAATGCATGATTAATATAATTCACCAACACATTTCTTGGTAGTCCCAAAAATATTGTTATCAGGTTGTAAATCACAGCTGGCCTGCTACATTGTTTGCTGCCCCCATTCTTTACGCACTGTTTCAGTTTCAATTACTCAATATTCTGGACAAAAATTAATGAATTTAACTATGGCTGGGAATGTCAATACAAATAAACTAGCAAGGGCAATGATCACAAGTCAGTCATAATGTGTCTAATAGGCTAGCTTATCTAATATAGCAAGCTAAAAACATGGAGCCTAAAGTTCGATAGATAGCTAGCTAGCTAGCTGCTAGGAGGATGGCATGCCATTGGAGGAGTGGGTGAGTGACTGACTTTTCCCCCTCATATCGTTTTTCAGTGGCTATACACAGATAGAGATGCAGGTGTCATTCGGTTAGCTAGCATGAACTTGAACAACTGTTATTCAGTTAGCATATCTCTTGCATTTGCAAATTCAGATCAATTGATGAATTTCCGAATGTGTAACACCCACTGAATATGACCGGTGTCAGTAAACGTAGACAAAAAAAGTCATAGTTAGTCAAGAACGCTCTAGATAACATGTAAACAGCCTAACCAGCTCTGCTACGGCGAGTACAATAGTCAGAGTGAGGTGTTCTCTCATTTATGTCTGGAAGGAGCTAGCTAGCAAGCTAGCCAACTTTAGCCAGTTAGCTTGGGTGCTTGGTTGGGACAAGCATGTATTGGCAGGCAAGCTTCAGAAGGACGTGGAGGCTACAATTCCCCATCGTTTATCAGTGCAATTTTGATGGCCAACTAGCTGAAACATTTTGAGATGGTTTGTCTAATGTCATTCATTAGATTTTAGCTCACCTTGATCTGGCTAGCATTAGTTGTTGATCTTGTTGTTGTTCATGTGCATAACTGAGGGAGAGAGAGTGTACCTTTTCATGGTTTTGATCAATAAGACTGTAAAGTACCCAAATGTAAGAGGACTCCCGTGGTGTTTACATATTTACAGAAATCCATTCAGGTGTATTTTGTGGCTTTTGGTGAATGCATTCTAATGATCTAAAGTCATCCAAAGTTCAAAGTGAATGATGGCAGGCCCATGTGGCAAATGGCTTGTTTGTATAAAGGCCTACTGTAGCTCTGATTGGCTATAGCGCACCGGTCTGTGTAGACTCCTGTCCCAGATATTTTTATTCGGTTTTATCTATTAATTGTCCAAACTCACGGACGCTTTCACACTCTATATTGCAATAGAATGTCCACAAATGCCTTAGTATACGTAATTCCCCAAAATTCTAAGAACTTATGAAAACATGAAAATGACCATATCTAAGTGGTCGCCTCCTGGGGGTGTATATGAACAGATTTCAATAATATTTAATGTTGCTAAAATGCTGTCAGTTCTACTTTCAATGCAACAATGTTTCACACACACAAGTTATTTTCAAAGAGATGGCTAACAACAGCAAGCGCGCTGCAATAAAAAACACAGTTCCACTCATCAGATGATGATCATTTAAAACAACTTCTTGTTGAAAGTTATTCTTGAAAAGGGAGAAGCTAACAAATTAGCAACAACATCCTCTTTGATAACACCTGGTGCAGCCGCTGCAAACTAGCCAACAACAAAAGCTAGCTAGCTAGACCGTCGGAAAAACTACAGCTCGCTATTGCAGTGACCTGTTGGCCTTCAAAAAGGCAGAAGATTCCATACTTTTTGTTTGAACGGTCCCACCCATTAAGTGAAAATGTTATTGGTTGATTCCACTGTCACTCCAAAAAATGTCCTTTATTCATTTGAATGACAGATGCCTTTATCTAGCTTCTGATAAAACATTGACGTTCTGATTAAGTGTTTTAAACTCAGTGTTCTCATTCCATTAACTTATGTTCCAAATGAAAGCAAGACCTCGCCTATTCCTCTGGTCTTAAAATGATAAACTTAGTAAGTGATTTAAACTAACAACAGCTGCTTGATATCACTGTCCAAGTAATAAACATTCCTCTTCAAATGTAATTTGGTAGTTGAGGCAGACATTGGGCAGTTTGAACAAGCCTGATTTCTACTGAAAGATATTGACCGTAGCACTGCAGTAACTGCATATCCCTATTTTCACTTGACACACATGATTACAGGGCAGACACAAACGACTGGAAAGAAAGAGGGCAAAAATGTGTGACTGCATTTTTAAATGTCGTTATGTTTATTTTACGTGGAATACTACGTTCTGAATGGACACACACACACACACACACATTATCCCTAACCCCTTCTCTCTTATCAAAGGAGATTCAGGAAGTGAGTGTTCGTGTGTTGTGGCTTGAAGCCCCTGCCTTAGGGCACCATGAACCATTTTCATGGGTTATTATGTGTTCAGCGTCAACAACGGTTTTCTACAGTAGGCCTGGCGGAGTGAATTGTCATGTAGATTTACTTTATTTATTTACATTTGAGTCATTTAGCAGATGCTTGTATCCAGAGCGGCTTACAGTTAGTTATGAATTGAAGTTAAGTTATGTGTCATGCACCGCGTATAAAGATTATTCAAAATAATATAAGGACAGAGCAAAAATATTACTTTCTTCACCAACGAGCCTCAACAATACCCAGCACACATGTAAATATATATGACACCTAGCAGCATATAAATATATATATATATATAACACCCAGTAAATATATATATATATATATATATATATATATATATATATATATATATATATATAATATATATAACAATCAGATAGAGATATATGTAACACCCAACATATACAGTACCAGTCAAAAGTTTGGACACACCTACTCATTAAAGGGGTTTCTTTTTTAAAACTATTTTCTACATTGTAGAATAATAGTGAAGACATCAAAACTATGAAATAACACATATGGAATCATGTAGTAACCAAAAAGGTGTTAAACAAATCAAAATATATTTTATATTTGAGATTCTTCAAAGTAGCTGCCTTGATGACAGCTTTGCACACTCTTGGCATTCTCTCAACCAGCTTCATGAGGTAGTCACCTGGAATGGATTTCAATTAACAGGTGTGCCTTTTTAAAGGTAAATTTGTGGAATTTGTTTCCTCCTTAATGCGTTGTGACAAGTTAGGGGTGGTATACAGAAGATAGCCCTATTTGGTAAAAGAGCAAGTCCATATTATGGCAACAACAGCTCAAATAAGCAAAGAGAAACGACAGTCCATCATTACTTTAAGACATGAAGGTCAGCCAATACGGAACATTTCAGGAACTTTTAAAGTTTCTTTGAGTGCAGTCGCAAAAACCATCAAGCGCTATGATGAAACTAGCTCTCATGAGGACCGCCACAAGAAAGGAAGACGCAGAGTTATCTCTGCTGCAGAGGATAAGTTCATTAGAGTTACCAGCCTCAGACATTGCATCCCAAATAAATGCTTCACAGAGTTCAAGTAACAGACACATCTCAACATCAACTGTTAAGAGGAGACTGCGTGAATCAGGACTTCATGGTCGAATTGCTGCAAAGAAACCACTACTAAAGGACACCAATAATAAGAAGAGACTTCCTTGGGTCAAGAAACACGAGCAATAGACATTAGACCGGTGGAAATCTGTCCTTTGGTCTGATGAGTGCAAATTTGAGATTTTTGGTTCCAACCGCCGTGCCTTTGTGAGACACAGAATAGGTGAACGGATGATATCCACATGTGTGGTTCCCACCATGAAGCATGGAGGAAGAGGTGTGATGGTGTAGGGGTGCTTTGCTGGTGACACTGTCTGATTTATTTAGAATTCAAGGCACACTTAACAGGCATGGCTAACACAGCATTCTGCAGCGATACGCCAACCCAACTGGTTTGCATTTAGTGGGACTATAATTTGTTTTTCAACAGGACAATGACCCAACACACCTACAGACTGTGTAATGCTATTTGACCAAGAAGGAGAGTGTTGGAACGCTGCATCAAATGACCTGGCCTCCACAATCACCCGACCTCAACCATTTGAGATGTTTTGGGATGATTTGGACCGCAGAGTGAAGGAAAAGCAGCGAACAAGTGCTCAGCATAAGTGGGAACTCCTTCAAGACTGTTTGAAATGCATTCCAGGGGAAGCTGGTTGAGAGAATGCCAAGAGTGTGGAAAGCTGTCATCAAGGCAAAGGGTGGCTGCATTAAAAAATATAAAATGTAAAATATATTTTAATATAATAACACTTTTTTGGTTACTACATGATTCCATATGTGTTATTTTATAGTGTTGATGTCTTCACTATTATTCTACAACATGAAAATAGTACAAATAAAGGAAAACCCTTCAATGAGTAGGTCTGTCCAAACTTTTGACTGGTACTGTATATAACACCCAACATATAGATATATATATATATATATATAACAACCATTAAATATATTTATACCATATAATATATATTATATATATATATATATATATATATATATATATATATATATATATATATATGCTGAGTGTTATATATATCTATATATAGAGATCTATTTTTGGACAAATGATGATTTCAGACATTTTACTGAGTCGTTTTCTAGTGTGTGTCAACTGCAAAAGGGCTGTTGTAAACATAACATAAAACAAGTATTTCATTATTTATTTCAAGTATTTATAACAACCATTATATAGATATATATATATATAACACTCAGCATATAGATATAGATATAAAACACACCTGGGTGTTATATATATATATATATATATATATATATATCCTGAGTGTTATATATATCTATGTAATGGTTGTTATAAATACTTGAAATAAATAATGAAATACTTGTTTTATATATATATATATATATATATATATATATATATATATATATATATATATATAAAACAACCATTATATATATATATATATATATATATATATATATAACACTCAGCATATAGATTAACCAACCATTTTATATATTTTTATAAGACCCAGCAAAATATATATTTATATATAACAACCATTATATAGATATATATATACCACTTAGAATATAGATATATTTAACACACAGAAGTATATATACAGTGCCTTCCGAAAGTATTCAGATCCCTTGACTTTTTCCACATTTTGTTAGGTTACAGATTAATTATAAAATTGATTAAATGTTTTTTTCCCCTCATAAATCTACATACAATACCCCATAATAACAAAGCAAAAACAGGATTTTATAAATTGTTGCTGATTTATAAAAATAAAAAACTGAAATATCACATTTATGTAAGTATTCAGACCCTTTACTCAGTACTTTGTTGAAGCATGTTTGGAAGCGTTTACAGCCTCGAGTCTTCTTGGGTATGACGCTACAAGCTTGGCTCACCTGTATTTGTGTAGTTTCTCAAGAAAATCTTGTTTCTCATGGTCTGAGAGTCCAGTAGGTGCCTTTTGGAAAACTCCAAGCGGGCTGTCATGTGCCTTTTACTGAGGAGTGGCTTCCGTCTGGCCACTCTACCACAAAGGCCTGATTGGTGGAGTGCTGCAGAGATGGTTGTCCTTCTGGAAGGTTCTCCCATCTCCACAGAGGAACTCTAGAGCTCTGTCAGAGTGACCATCTGGTTCTTGGTCACCTCGTTGACCAAGGCCCTTCTCCCCCGATTGCTCAGTTTGGCTGGGCGGCCAGCTCCAGGAGGAGTCTTGGTGGTTCCAAACTTCTTCCATTTAAGAATGATGAGGCCACTGTGTTCTTGGGGACCAGTAATTCTGCAGAAATTGTTTGGTACCCTTCCCCAGATCTGTGCCTCGACACAATCCTGTACCGGAGCTCTACAGTCAATTCCTTAGAACTCATGGCTTGTTTTTTGCTCTGACATGCACTGTCAACTGTGGGACCTTAAAGTGACAGGTGTGTGCCTTTCCAAATCATATCCAATCAATTGAGCTTACCACAAGTGGACTCCAATCAAATTATAGAAACATCTTAAGGATGATCAATGAAAACAGGACGCAGCTGAGCTCAATTTCGAGTCTCATCGCAAAGGGTCTGAATACTTATGTTTGTAAATAAGGTATTTCTGCTTTTTATTTTTAATACATTTGCAAACATTTCTAAAAACCTGTTTTTGCTTTATAGTTATGAGGTATTGTGTGTAGATTGCTGAGAAGTTTTTTTTATTTAATCCATTTTAGAATCAGGCTGTAACGTAACAAAATGTGGAAAAAGACAAGGGGTCTGAATACTTCCACAAATTTCTTGTTAACAAACTATAGTTTCGGCAAGTCCATTAGGACATCTGTCATCTTTGTGCATGACACAAGTCATTTTTCCAACAATTGTTTACAGAAATATTATTGAACTTATAATTCACTGTATCACAAGTCCAGTGGGTCAGAAGTTTACATACACTAAATTGACTGTGCCTTTAGGCCGCATAGAAAATTCCAGAATATGATGTCATGGCTTTAGAAGCTTCTGTTAGGCTAATTGACATCATTTGAGTCAATTGGAGGTGTACCTGTGGATGTATTTCAAGGCCTACCTTCAAACTCAGTGCCTTTGCTTGACATAATGGGAAAATCAAAAGAAATCAGCCAAGACCTCCACGAGTCTGGTTCATCCTTGGGAGCAATTTCCATATGCCTGAAGGTACCACCTTCATCTGTAAAAACAATAGTACATAACTATAAACACCATGGGACCATGCAGCCGTCATACTGCTCAGGTAGGAGACTAGTTCTGTCTCCTAGTGATGAATGTACTTTGGTGCAAAAGGTGCAAATCAATCCCAGAACAACAGCAAAGGGCCTTGTGAAGATGCTGGAGGAAACAGGTACAAAAGTATCTATATCCACAGTAAAACAAGTCCTATATCGACATAACCTGAATGGTCGCTCAGCAAGGAAGTAGCCACTGCTCCAAGTCCGCCAAAAAAAAGCCAGACTAGGGTTTCAACTAGACATGGGGACCAAGATTGTACTTTTTGGAGAAATGTCCTCTGGTCTGACAAAACATAATTAGAACTGTTTGGCCATAATGACCATTGTTATGTTTTGGACGAAAAAGGGTGAGGCTTGCAAGCCGAAGAACATCATCCTAACCATGAAGCACGGATGTGGAAACATCATGTTGTGGGGTGCTGCAGGAGGGACTGATGCACTTCACAAAATAGATGGCATCATGAGGTAGGAAAATTATGTGGATATATTTAAGCAACATCTCAAGACATCAGTCAGGAAGTTAAAGCCTGGTTGCAAATGGGTCTTCCAAATGGACAATGACCCCAAGCATACTTCCAAAGTTGTGGCAAAATGGCTTAAGGACAACAAAGTCAAGGTATTGGAGTGGCCACCACAAAGCCCTGACCTCAATCCTATAGAAATCTGTGGGCAGAACTGAAAAAGCGTGTGCGATCAAGGAGGCCTACAAACCTGACTCAGTTACACCAGCTCTGTCAGGAGGAATGGGCCAAAATTCACCAAACTTACGATTGGAAGCTTGTGGAAAGCTACCTGAAACGTTTGACCCAAGTTAAACAATTTAAAGGCAATGCTACCAAATACTAATTGAGTGTATGTAAACTTCTGACCAACTGGGAATGTGATGAAAGAAATAAAAGCTCAAATAAATCACTCTCTCTACTATTATTCTGACATTTCACATTCTTAAAATAAAGTGGAGATCTTAAGTGACCTAAAACAGGGTATTTGTACTAGGATTAAATATTAGAAATTGTGAAAAACTGAGTTGAAATGTATTTGGATAAGGTGTATGGATAAACTTCCGACTTCAACTGTATATATATATATATATATATATATATCAAAAAAGTTTGGACACAACTACTCACTCATTAGATTTTCTTAATATTTTATGTTTTCTAGATTGTAGAATAATAGTGAAGACATCAAAACTATGACATTTGTTCTTCAAAGTAGCCACCGTTTGCCTTGATGACAGCTTTGCACACTCTTGGCATTCTCTCAACCAGCTTCATGAGGAATGCTATTCCAACAGTCTTGAAGGAGTTCCCACATATGCTGAGCACTTGTTGGATGCTTTTCCTTCACTCTGCAGTCTAACTCATCCCACACCTTCTCAATTCGGTCAGGTGGTCAAGTTATTGTGGAGGCCAGGTCATCTGATGCAGCACCATCACTTTTCTTCTCGATCAAATAGCCCTTACACAGCCTGGAGGTGTGTTTTTGGTCATTTTCCTGTTGAAAAACAAATGATTGGCCCATTAATTGCAAACCAGATGGGATTACGTATCACTGCAGAATGCTGTGGTAGCCATGCTGGTTAAGTGTGCCTTGAATTCGAAGTAAATCATCAACATTGTCACCAGCAAAGCACCCCCACACCATCACACCTCCTCCTCCATGCTTCATGGTGTGAACCACACATGCGTTGATCATCCTTTCATCTACTCTGCATCTCACAAAGACACTGCGGTTGGATCCATGAACTTATCCTCTGCAGAAGAGGTAACTCTGGGACTTCCTTTTTTTGTGGCTGTCCTCATGAGAGCCAGTTTCATCATTTCGCTTGATGATTTTTGCGACTGCACTTGAAGAAACTTTCAAAGTTCTTGATATTTTCCAGATTGACTGACCTTCATGTCTTAAAGTAATGATGAACTGTCATTTCTCTTTGCTTATTTGAGCTGTTCTTGCCATAATATGGACTTGCTCTTTTACCAAATAGTGCTATGTTCTGTATATCACCTCTATCTTGTCACAACACAATTGATTTGCTCAAACGCATTAAGAAGGAAAGAAAATCCACAAATTAACTTTTAACAAGGCACACCTGTTAATTGAAATGCATTCCAGGTGACTACCTCATGAAGCTCATGAAGCTGGTTGAGGGAATTCCAAGAGTGTGCAAAGCTGTCATCGAGGCAAAGGGTGGCTACTTTGAAGAATCTCAAATATAAAATATATTTTGATTTGTTTATTAACACTTTTTTGGTTCCTACATGATTCCATATGTGTAATTTCATAGTGTTGATGTCTTCCCTATTATTCTACAATGTAGAAAATGGTTAAAAAAAGAAGAAAAACCCTTAAATGAGTAGGTATGTCCAAAATTTTGACTAGTACTGTATTTATAACACCCACTATATATATATATATATATATATATATATATATATATATATATATATATATATATATATATATATATATGCAGATACTGTATGTCAAATAAGCCTAGTTAGGTGATCAAAATTGAAGTAATAGCACAGCTCAACACATTTCAGAACAATGTTTAGAAGTGTTGATTGTTATTTGTGATGTCCAGTATGAGAGTGTGTACATGCATTTTCAAGTGTCCTAAGTCTTTGAGTCCTCTTTCGTCTTTAAACAGTAGGTCATTTAAAAATATAAATGTGACTTCCTCTCTTAGTGATGCTGGAGATACTGTAATTAACATTTTAAAAGTTGAAATAATAATGCTGCAAAACGTGT